>NC_133657.1:113413281-113778314 GCF_009905375.1 Apium graveolens
GTGGTTATTTTTGGATGTTCATCTCTGAGACTATAACGTGTGGTGTGTGTGTTTATTGTGGGGTCACAGTACAGAGTAGTTGAGTAATTATTAAGATTGGGTGTTATTAAGGGAAATGGAACTCGTGACGACCCAGATCCCCGACCCCGAATCTGGGGGTGTTACAGAAATGGTATCAGAGCTAAGCGTTATAAACCTCAGAGATGATGGGACGTTAAGATAATAAGTTCACTAAGATAATAAGAACTCTTGCCAAGTTCATAGTCGGACTACCTAACGTAGTACTGACAGTTAAAACCCTTATGGGAACCCTTATAAATGTAGCGATAGAAGCGTAGTTCGTTATCGTATATGGTAGCGGGACTCCGAACCCTGAAGTTGAGGAACATCAACGCGATGATGTTTTATTACTAATTGGAGATCAGATTGTGGATCCAATAGAGCGTCCTAACGCAGGACCGGATGATGTTGATATTGAGGATGTAGCGGTTGAGGATGTTGTCCTAGAAGGGATAGTTGCTGAGGAGGATCCCATGGAGGATCCTGACGAGATTGGATAAAGGACCACTGATGAATTGATGACCCTGGTTGGGTCGACTACCAGAGGTAGGATTGGCCGGTCACTACCAGAGGTTCGTTCAAGTTTGTAAAGATAGTAGCCCTTTTAACGCGGCTTACTCATAAGACTGAGAAGTTCGAATAGACAGAGAAATGCGAGAACAGCTTTTAAGAACTGAAGCAAAGGTTGGTGACGGCCCCTATATTGGCGTTGCCGGATGGAAAAAGGAGATTTTGTGATTTGTAAGTGACGCTTCGTATAAGGAATTAGGGTGCTTCTTAGCACAGCAAGATAATCGCGTCTGCGTCAAGACAATTAAGGTAATATGAAATTCGATATCCCCGCCCATGAGCTTAGGCTCGTGGCAATAGTTTTACCCTAAAGATTGGAGGCACTACTTGTATGGAGAGAAGTGCGAGAATTACCTAAGCCATAAGTGCTCTAGTACATTCTTACGTAGAAAGAGCTCAACATACGCCAGAGGAGGCGGTTAGAGCTAATCAAGAATTATGATTGGGAGATTCTTTATCATTCGGGGAAAGCCAATGTGGTGGCTGATGCCATTAGTAAAAAGGAGAGACTCAAGATGATAATGTCTTTGGGAGAGTTGATAAGAGATTTTGAGAAAATGGAAATAGTAGTGAAGATAACCGGAGCCGGTACCGAAAAGCTGTTTGAGATTGCAATAGAGACCGAATTATTGGAAAAGAGCATATTGTGCCAGAAAAAGGTGATGAATGAAGGCAGAGAGCCAACAAATAAATATGAGATTAATACTGAGAAAGATGATAAGGGAATAATGAGGTATTCCTATAGAATTTGGGTTCCGAAAGTTCAAGAGCTTAAGGATGAGAACTTAGATGAGAGCCATAGTTTGAGGAATAGGATTTAGGGCAAACCCAGAGTGTGATAGTCAGGGAGGTTGCCATCAAGAAAGAAAGAACCCATAACATAATAGAGTGGAAAACAAGGTTTTTAATGTATAAGATAACCCCGATTATGGGAGAAGGTTGAAACATTTCATACTAAGGAAACAGAAAGTCGAGTAAGGAAAGGAGACCCGAGACGGTACTCCTATATGGCAATTTATGGACCTGTCTAGACAGAACTTAGACTATTATCCCCAACCACCACCCTGAGGGGACAATGCGGCAGGAAATTCTTTCATGACCTTTAAATCGTTAAGCTCTCAGAGTTCCAAGGAACAGGTTGACCTAGTCGAGGCAAGAGCCTGGCTAAAGGAAATATAGGAATCATTTGAGATTCTAAATGATTGACGAATCACAAAAGACTGTTTTTATCACTCACCCTCCTAAGAGAGAGACCACCTGCTGGTGAAAGGCCAAGGAAGGCACGGAGCAAGAGATTATAATAAACTGATTTAAGTCCAGTCAATTGTTTTCGGGAAAGTAATTCCCAAAGATAAGGAGATAGTGTAAAAGCTTTAGAGTCAGAACAAAGGCAGACGAGTATGATAAATTATGAATCTAAGTTGTAAAAGTTGTCAAGATTCATTCTGAGGACACGAATCCAGAATGACGGGATGTTTGAAATCAATGCTTATGTTGTGTTAGTTCATGAAATAATGATAAGGAAGTTGGGTATGAGGAAACCTTAAAGACTCGTAGTAATAGAAATAGAAAAGTAAGTAATCGTCAGGATGAGGGTGATTCACCATGAGTTAAAATTGATGGTTGAGGGCATAAGAGATACATATATATTATCCCCTGTAAGTTGGGAGGATTCGAAGAAACCTTGAGATAGTTCGAAGGATAAATAATGAGACGCGGATAGACTGAGGAGACAAGAAAGTAAGAAATTAAGAAAATTGGATGAAGGAAGTGACCTTCAAGAATGTGAAGTGTAAGACCGGTGGCTTGATACCCAGGAAGGGAGACACCAGGTATGAAAGATATCCCAACATTGAGATGACTGTTGAGATAAACAACAAAAGTAAATAAGGATTTATTAAGAAGAAGTTCACGTTGAACACGACCAATATCTTCCAGATCATCCATGTGATCATTACCAAATCAGGAAAGAAAAGCGGATAACCATTTTTATCTTTTGGAGGCCATATGGATTGACCTTAACTTGAATAAGGATGCTATTGTGAAATTCGGTATAGACTATCGAGGTGGAAATGATTGAATAAGATACCCTTATCAGGGATATATGACTTTATTTATCCATGGAAGGATGCTTGTACCTTTTTAAAGGTGGAATTAAGGATAGAACATCGGTAACTTAAAACGAATCCTAGGGGAATGCATAAAGGTTGGCATTTCACCCTCAATAGGGATAGTATGAGTTTTGACAGTATGAATTGGAAAGGATTAAGGTAATAATAACCTTTAAGGATCAGTGGAGAAATTTTTCAGAAGTATATAGACAATGGTTCTAGTATCAGTAAATGGTATTTTGATATGCCCTGTATATAGGGAATACAGGAGGAATGATTGAAGGATAACCTTAGAGGTTTTACAAGGAGAAAGGAAATATTCGAAATTCTCAAGAATAAAAATGTTGATAAAGGAAATATGACATAATTATAATGATGCCAAGTGGGGCACGTGTTAAACCACGAGAAAGTATGGATCGAACCAGTAAAGGTCAAAATTATTCGGGGCAATTAGGACTTAAGATAAAAGATGTTCTAAGTATGATTGAGAGTCAGTCGTGACAGTGATTAACCTCTAAAGACTGAGGCAATAACTTATGGAAAAATGGTGATATTTTTTTTTTTTTTTTACTCATCAGATTTTAAGGAATACATCTTCACAAAAGCAGTGATTGAAATAAGGTAGAAAATTTATTTGGAGGTGGTTAAAATGACATTGACTATAAGGAAATTTTAATATCAGGATAGGCCAAAGAGGTGGCCGACAATTTAAAGGTAAGAGGATAATTATAGGCGCTTGTGCCAGAGGAATACAGTGATGATGGTTAAAACTGTGAAGGTTGTATTATGGTTTGGAAGATTGACATTCCTTCTGATGACTGTGCAATAGCCAACCGTAATAGTAGTTGGTAAAAGTTTAATTCGTGTAATCGCCATGAATGGGCTATCTATCTTAGGAGGTCCTATCTTGGGATAAGCCAGGACCATGTTTCCAAAAGGACTAGACGAACCTTTGAGTTAAGTCTTCTATTTAAGGCATATGATTAAGAATAGTATTAACCTGCTATCGTTGCTTTGATTGAAACTCTTCTGCAATTTTTATCTGCTTCACGTCATGAATGTACGTCAGGATCAGGAGTGTTCTTCATGAATCCAGAACGGTGATCATGTTACCTCCTTAGAAGAATTTGATATGATATGAATGGACTCCGTATGGTTAGCTATTAAAACTTCATGGAAAACGAATGACTACAGTAGGTCAACGGTGGGCCATAGTAATGTAGGAATGATTCTGAGAGTAATGAGCTGATTACTTACAACCGTGAGAGTTGTATTGGAATGGATGTTGAGAGTAAGTACCACTAATCGGGTCATGGTGGTGTATAAGTTATCATTGATAGACTAATTAAGTCAATTATCTACCTATGATATATTTATTCCTTCTTATCGATAAAGAGTAGTATTACCCATACGAAGAAGGTTGCGGTATAGAAATGGATTCTAGTAACGATGAGGTCTAGAATGAGATCCCAGATTCGATTTTCGATATCGAGGGAGTTTCAAAGGTGATTGTGTATAAGCTCGAGGAAGAGCATGGGTCCATAGAATGATGGACGGAATAGAAATATTTAGGCATGGGAAATACGATGCTATAATACTTGATGCTGATATAAATACGTTTATGTTTTGTTCTCCTATGACAAACCTCTATAATTCAGAGGTAGGTTCCAAGCCAGATATTTTGTGGCAGTATATATATTTTTTTTATATACAATTCTCTTCAGTTCGTTCTTTTCTCTTCTTTTCATTTCATGTAATCTGAGAAGAACAACCCTTCCAGAAGGGGAGGTATTGCCGAATGACTATCTATCTGTGTGATAGAAGCCTAGTAGGATACCATCTATTATTTAATTGCTTGTCAAGTACTAAAGGCTGGCCACCTTCTGTACTAACTATGCAATATAACAAGTGTTCATGATCATAGTGATCTCTCAACAAATTCCTTTACTTCTATTTGATTGATCAAATTTTGGAAAATAGAAACAACTGAAAAAGGAGTAATAAAGTAGTGGTAGTATGCGGAATGGAAACACATTCGTGATACTAAGGTTGTCGTGGTCATTAAAAGGTTATAGAACGCTAACGAGCAAAAGTATAACTAGTATAATATTAGGAACGGAAGGTTGTAGCGATTACGAACTAGAAAAGAATGGGTATTGAGAAGCAAAAGCTCTAATGCTAAACGCTATAATGAGAGTCTGTGCAATAGACTTGAAAGAATTTGGAATGATCACTTAACGTGGATTTAGTTATATCACAACAATAGATCATATGTCATTATCGAGGTGTCACCTTATGAGATCCTTGAGGGAAGATAATGTCGATCTCCCTTATGTTAGGATGAAGTTGTAGAGCGCAAGATGCTCGGACCCGCAGTAGTCCAAAGGACCAGGGATATAATAGATCTAATCAGAGGACGGCTGGTAGTAACCCAAGATGGACATAAGAGGTATGCTGATTTGACTCAAAAAAAAGGACAAAGAGTATGAAATAGGGGGCCTAGTAATGTTATAGGTATCCCCTTGGAAACCCTTGAAAAGGATTGATGAGGTTCGGAAAGAAAGGAAAGCTAAGTCTACAATTTGTTGGACCCTTGGATATATTAAGACGTTTGGGAAGTTAGCATATGAGCTAGCCCTACCCCCGAACCTGTAGCAAGTTCATAACGTGTTCCACGTATCAATGTTAAGGAAGTGTAATTCGGATGCCAGACAAATAGGGGCATATGAGCGCATAGACATGCAACCAGACGTAACCTATATGGAGCAACCAGGAAGGGTATAGAGTAAAAAGGAACGAGTGCTTAGGAGAAGGGATATCAAACTAGTAAGAGTTTGATGGTAGAACCACAATGTGGGAAAATTTACTCGAGAGTTAGAAAGTGCAATGCTAAGAGAGTATCCCTATTCACTTTCTATCTGATTCCGGGACGGAATCCTTTTAAGGAGGGGAGACTGTAATAACCCCAATTTTTGGGAAATTTTTGAAACCCTTATGAATAGTGTTTTTGCTGAATGAGAAAACTTTTTATGCCACACTATGTAGGGGTTCTGATATGGATATTCTGAGATTTTATTAGTACTTTATATGGGATATAAGTGTATGTAAAGATCGTCAGAATCCAAATCCGAACACTTTGATTTTTCCCGGAAATACACTAGATACGGAAAGATTTGAGAAAAAGGTAACAGGATAAAAAGGATTTAAATTAAAGGATTATAGGAGAGGATCATAAAAGGAATATAATATATTGAGAAAGGTTAAGGGAACCTAAGTAATAAGATCCCGGGTATGATCCCTCAAACGATAAACGAAAACGAAAGTTAAGCGAACCGTATAACAGATCAGCGGTCATTAGGCAAACGATTAGGAAGTTAATCAAGGGGATTAGTGGGGATGATGTCATCCAACCAATAGAAAGAGGACAAGGAGGGGAGGATGACATCATGAGGATGACACAAGCATGACATGGGAAGGAAGGAGATGTGGTGGCTTTTTAACCACACAAAATCAAGGGCAACTAGGTAATTTACTAAAACAAACACAAAAATCAAACCAACCAAGCCAAGCAAATCATTTTTCATCAAAATCAAAAAGAAACCAAGGCATTGTTCTTCATGCTCTCGGCCAAAACAGAACCAGAACACTAAAACTGCTGTATCTCCTTCATTTCTCACTCAAATATTGTGTTCTATAGCTCATTGGAAAGGTATTGAGATGGCCTACAACTCTTGTTCACAAGTCTCGTACAAATAATCATGGTAAGACCCTTATTTTTACAGTTCTTTAAATCGGACTTTTAGAAACTTCAAAGCCTAACTTTGTGTTCTTGATTTCTTTGGAAAGATCAAGCTTGTAGGAGGCTCCCTAAGGCTTCCTAGCAACTTAACACCTCCCAAGGAAGGTATAAACTTCAAACCCTAGCCTTTACTTTATTTGTTAGTAAGTTTAATGGTTGGTGTTGTGAAATGAGAAGCATGGATTGTGATTATTAGTAGTTTGGTTTGATTTGGAAGTGTTTTGGTAATTGAAGCTTGATTATAGTTCATAGGTCTTGATTGTGGTTGTTTGAGTTGAAAACCTTGGAGATTATGGACTGATGTGGTATGGTTTAGGTGAAGTTTTGTTGTATTGATGGTTATGAGTTGGTTGGTGGTTAATTGGAGTAGTTTAAACATTGGTAATCGCGTAAACATAGCCGTCGTAACGTCCGATTTTCTTTGGACTGTTTTTGTGCATAACATTAGGACCCGAGAACCCCCTGCTAGATTATGACCACTGCCATTTTTAGATAGCTCATGTTACGAGCTTCGTTTTGATATATAGTTCGTTCGATTCCGATGCACGGTTTAGGAGAAACGACCGTTTCAAGTAACGGCGTTTCGCGAACAAAACTTTTCCCCTCGCCTTACTTTGAAACATAGGTTAAAGACCAAAAAGGATTAATTAATGTATGAAACATTTATGGTAAGTGTGTTAGGCAGTTGGTAAGACACTCGCGAAGGAATCGCCTTAAAACTCGTAAAGGTTAAATTATTAAAAATGGTGGAGCCGAGGGTACTCGAGTGACTTAAGAGAATCAGTAAGCGCAAAACAAGCGTTAGAGTCTAAGTTAGTTAAAGTATAGATTTACAAGTGACTTTGGTTTAATTCCAACTTACTTGTTGTTTATAGGTTACCAGACTCGTCCCGAGCCATTCGTAACCCCCAGTCGCTCAGGCAAGTTTTCTACCCGTATAACTGTTGTTGTGATGTATATGTGTATATGCATGATCTTGCGATAAATGCATATTGGTTATTAGCAAATTCTTGCGATATATTGTAGCATGTGATATGGTATATATGCATGCCTGTTTCATATTCTTGATTTATATATCTGTTGGTTCAAATGCTTAAAGTTGCATAATACCTATGCTAGAGATAAGCGGTATTTGAGTTTACCCTTAGTATAGGGGATAAAAGGTGAATATATTTCTAAACCAGGAGGCGAGGCTCCCGAGTATAATATATATTTATATATATATATTGATATAGTTTTTAAAAACTATTAATCAAATAAGGTTTATTCGATAACTTTATTTTATTTAATGAATATTATTACGAATATTCATTCGAGGACTTATGACTCCTTTTATTTTATTATTTGAATATTATTTGAATATTCATTCGAGGACTTATGCCTCCTTTTATTTTATTATTTGAATATTATTTGAATATTCATTCGAGGGCTTATGACTCTTTTATATTATTTATTGAATATTATTTGAATATTCATTCGAGGGCTTATGACTCAGTTTATATTATTTAATGAATATTATTTGAATATTCATTTGAGGATCTATGACTCCGATTATTTGCTGAGATATATTCTGTATTTTATTAAAGAATAAGGTGTCAATAATCAAACTTATTTTCGATTATTCAAATAAAGATAGTACTTTCATATAAGTATATCTTTGGTTATTTAATATCCATTTCAAGTATAAGTTTTAAAACTTCTACTTCAATTATTTTTATAAAGATTATTCTTTATGAGAATATTATTTAAATAATAATATTCAGATATTTTCTAATATATGGGGACTGATTTATTTTAATAAATCAGTAGTACTCCAAACATTCTTAAAAATGTTTTCGAGTCTTCAAAATGATTTTTAAAGTTAGAGTGGACCCCAAAACTCATTTTTTTTATATTTAAGATCTTCCTTTCAAAGGGGATTTAAATACTCGCTCAAAACCTGGGGGATCCAGCTCTGTGGTGCATTTTACATTCGCAACGTGGTTGCTGTTTTGAGAAAACAAATGAATTGATTACTTACCCAACGTTCGGGAAGTAAGCCCATCTAATTGAGTCGGCATAAGCGACAGGCCGGGGTACGGTCTATCAAAGTGTAAGTGGCTGGGTGGCAGTCCATCAACGCGTAAGAGGCCGGGTGGCGGCAGGTCCTTATGTGGCCAGGGTGATGACCGGTGGGGGATTCATCCATCTACTAGTAGAAAAGGTTACTTATTGGTATCTTTGCCTGATCAGCAAGATATCTGGTTTATGCCAAAATTCTTTTCCTTTCCAAAATTCATTGGATATTATAACTCTGTTCATACTTTACATGACAGAGATTTTCAGGAAATGTATGAGATATATATATATATATGGATATATATATCAGGACTTAATGAAGTATCTCGTAACTTCATTATTTATAATGATATTTCAAAGATTGAATCTATTCAAGTCTTATCTTGTAGTCTCACCTGGGTGATGAACTTTGAAACTGATTATAACTTGAACGGTGGTAGTTCAAGTAGTATGTGGATATAAAGTATATTGGAGTATCTTGTAACTTCAATTTTTTTTTAAACTTATATCTAGTAAATGATTATCTTATGCATGACAAAGATTTTCAGAAAAAACGTTGAGACAAGGTTAGATATATGAGATCACCTTACAACGGTATTTTTATACAGTTATACACTGGAACTCTGTGTGTATTATGCATGGAAGAGGACTTCCAATATTTTGAAAAATATATATGTATATATACTGAATATTTTGCGACTTCATCGCATTAAGATATCAAACTTGGTTCATTTCTTTTGACCAAGACTTTCTTGAGTACTATGAGAAAGCTCATATACTATTAATCATTATACATATTATTTTGGTGGGCTTGCTGCTCACCCTTGCTTTCTTCTTTCATCACACAACAACAGATAGAAAAGATGAACAGAACCAAGCTCCCGATTCGCAAGCGATTAGGAGACGTTCCGCAGTTTTCTAGAAGCATTGATGCCGCCGTAGCTGAGGTAGGAACTACCAATAGGCTAGGCTTTCAACTTTTGATGTACCAGATTTATTTATATTTATGAATTGTAATAATGGCAAAGAAATGTAAATTTATTCAGAAAACCTTTTAAGGTGTATTGGCATATAATTGTGGAATAAAATGACTTGTGGTTATTTTTGGATGTTCATCTCTGAGACTATAACGTGTGGTGTGTGTGTTTATTGTGGGGTCACAGTACAGAGTAGTTGAGTAATTATTAAGATTGGGTGTTATTAAGGGAAATGGAACTCGTGACGACCCAGATCCCCGACCCCGGATCTGGGGGTGTTACATAGTGGCTTATCGAGATGTTGTATGAACACCCAGTTTGTCATTATTGGACTGAATAAATCAATATAATATTAAAATAATTTTTATATCAAAAGTATTTTACTGAAATAATTTATTGAATTAAATAATTTCAGTCATGAGTTATTGGTAAGTCTAGAATTTGAACTTGTAGAGAACTCCATCTTGATATATATATATATATAATATAAATATAAATATAAATAAATAAATAAATATATATATATATATATCGAGATCTCTATAATGCTTGTCGAGAAGTCATAAAAGGACTTATCGAGATGTCCATCGAAAAGTCATAAAAACACTTATCGAGAATTTTATCGAGAAGTCACAAAATGACTTATCGACAAGTCATTTATACTTATCGAGAACTCAGTTCTCTACATACTTTTGTTCTTTTTCAATTCTGACTTATATTTCACATATTAAAAATGTAAATTAGTAATTAGACATCTTTACTTAGAATTAGAAAAATTTCAAGTTCAATATTAATTTGAAAAATAAATAAACAGAGAATCCTGAAATATTTATAAATCATATTCCAGTTAATTTCTAATTAAATCAAATTAATTTTAATTTATCAGAAATTAATCTGCTGCAACACATAGCTGAGTTCTTGCATTTAGGATGAAGAATTTAACATGTCAATTTCACCTAAAAATCTAGTGAAGGTTGTTTCATCCAAAGATTTAGTGAAAATATCAACTAATTATTTTTCTGTTGGAACAAAAATAAGCTCAATAGTACCATTAGCAGTATGGTCTCTAATAAAATGGCACTTTACATTAATGTGCTTAGTTCTAGAATGAGTAAATAGATTAACAACAATAGATATGACACTAGTATTGTCA
Organism: Apium graveolens; assembly: GCF_009905375.1. NCBI lineage: Eukaryota > Viridiplantae > Streptophyta > Magnoliopsida > Apiales > Apiaceae > Apium > Apium graveolens. The sequence goes on from NC_133657.1 coordinate 113,424,010, forward strand.
CACAGAGTCTTATGTAACACTAGGTCATAGTCCATCAATCGATTTCTAATCCAAAGAACTTGAGCACAACAACTTCCAACAGCTACGTATTCAGCCTCAGTTGTGGAAGTTGACACAAATTACAGTTTCTTACTGTACCAAGGTACAAGTCTTTAACCAAAAAATTGACAACATCCACTTGTACTCTTTTTTTCTACCCTGTATCCAGCAAAATCTGCATATGTGTATCCGACAGCTTTAAAACCAGTTCCCTTAAAATACCACAATCCCAAGTTTGTTGTTCCCTTCAAATATCTGAAAATCCTATTGACAACCATCAAGTTTGATTCTTTAGGATTTGCTTAAAATCTACAACACAGACATGTTGCAAACATGATATCTGGTATACTAGCAGTTAAGTATAACAAAGATCCAATCATTCCTCCATAATCTGAATTTTTTACACTTTTTCCTTTCTTATCTTCATCCAACTTGGTAGCTATAGAAATATGTGTTGATGTAGGTGAGCAGTCAACCATTCCAAATTTCTTTAACATACTTGGTTTGACTAATAAAGACACCATCATTCATTTGACTAACTTGAAGGCCAAGGAAGTAACTTAGTTCTCCCATCATGCTCATCTCATATTCACTCTGCATGAGTCTTGAGAATCTTTGACAGTTTTTCATTAGTGGAACCAAAAATGATATCATCCACATAGATTTAAACTTGGATAATGTCATCACCATGCTGCTTATAAAATAGAGTCTTATCAATTACCCCTCTAGTAAATCTATGTTTGAGTAGAAATTCTGATAATATATCATACCATGCTATAGGTGGTTACTTCAATCCATAGAGAGCCTTTAACAATTCTGGATCCTCAAAGCCAGATGGCTATTGCACATAGACTTCTTCTTTTAATTCACCATTACGGAATGCACTTTAACATCCATTTGATACACCTTGAAGTTTGAATGTGCAACAAATGCAAGAAAGATTCTTATTACTTCAAGTCTTGCAACTGGGGCAAAAGTTTTATCATAGTCAATTCTTTCTTCTTGTGAGTAGCCTTTGGAAACTAGTATTTCTTTGTTTTTTGTTGTAATTCTATTTTCATCCATTTTATTCCTATTCACCGATTTTATTGCAATGATACTTCTGTTCTTTGGTGCAGGAACAAATTCTTAAACTTTATTTCTTTCAAATTGATTTAGCTCTTCTTGCATGACAGTTATCCAATCAGGATCAAGTAGAGTTTCCTCAATTTTCTTAGGCTCAATTTGAGAAAGAAAGCATGCATGCAAGCATTCATTTGTAATGGCACTTCTAGTCCTCACTCCAGCATTTGGATAACCAATTATAGCATCTCTTGTGTGGCTCCTATCCCATTTTCGGGTGTGATCTTGTTGACTAGAGTTGTCTGTATTTTCTTCATTATTGGCATGAATTGTAGAACTATCATCTTCTTCTCCCCTGAGTTCGTGCCACCAAATTTAGGTGTGCTTCTTTCATGAGATGAATTTTCATTTTCACAGTTCACTGGTTCACTTGATTCTGGCTCCATTATATTGTTTGTGTTGATTCAGCTTCATCTTCAGAATCACTGTCAATGTTTAGATTTTCAAATTTTAGGGCTTCAACTTCATTATCATCAAGGCATTCCAAGCATGGACACTTATCATCATCAAAGGTCACATATGTGCTTTCCATAATTTTCTTTTGCTCTAACATACATAAACTCTGTAAGCAGTTCTTTCCAATGAATATCCCAGAAAATATCTTCAAATACTTCTGAGTCAAATTTTCCAACATATTCAGAGTTGTCTTTGAGCACAAAGCATTTGCTTCCAAATACATGCAGATGCTTTACAGTAGGCTTTTTTGACAAAATTGAGTAGGGTGACTTGCCAAGGTTTTTGTTAATAAGATATCTGTTTTGAGTTTAACATTCAATATTAACAACTTCTTCCCAAAAACTTGTTGGAAAATTTGCATCTTGTAGCATTGTTCTTGCAGTCTCAACTAGAGTTCTATTCTTCCTTTCAACCACACCATTTTACTGAGGTGATCTTGCAGCTAAGAACTCTTAACCAATGCCCTTGTCTTTGCAGAATTCACTTAAAGTCGCATTCTTGAATTCTGTGCCATTATCACTTCTCAATCTTTTGACATAATTTTGATCCTCAACTTGCTTCTCAAATTTCTTTATGTGTTCAGTGATGATTTATGGAGTTTCATCCTTTGAATGCATAAATTCCACCCAAGTGTATCTTGAGTAGTCATCCACCATCACCAATGCATATTTCTTTCCGTATATAGAGAAAACATTAACTGGTCCAAACATGTCCATATGAATAAGCTGCAATGGGGCACTTATTGAATTTACAGTTTTGCTCTTGTGACTGGACCTCTTCATTTTCCCTTTTTGACAAGCCTCACAAACTTTCTCCTGAGCAAATTCCAGAGCTGGCATATCTCTCACTAATTCCTTTTTCACCAAGGTATTGATTGCTTTTTAATTTAGGTGAGAGAGTTTCTTGTGCCAAAGTTTACTTTGCTCACAGGTTGCCTTGGTGTAGAAGCAACATATTACATCCTTGTTTTCTGAATTCAAGTTTGCAATAAATATGCTTCCTTTCCTTACTCCTTTCAGAGCAACTTCACCAGTTTTATTGCTGGTGATTGAACAATCTTCTTTGTCAAATATTACTTTAGAACCTTTATCTGTAAATTGGATAACACTGAGAAGATTCACTTTAAGACCAACAACTAGTGCTATATCATCAATGACAATATTTCCAGAAATCAACTTGTCATATCCCATTGTGAATCCTTTTCTATTGTCTCCAAAAGTTACCAATGGGCCAACCATATCCTCAAGCTGTGATAACAGGGCTCTATCACCTGTCATATGTCTGGAACATCCACTGCCAATGATCAATATGACTTTATTCTCCTTGCCCTGGACACAATGAGGATTAAGTGTGTTTAGCTACCTAAACATTGTTGGTCACTTTCTTCTTTTTCATAGAAGTTGCAGAATTAGAATTAAACATACAAAAAGAACATCATTCATAGTTAGATCAACATTATCCTTTTTAATTGCAGATCCAAGATTGACTTCCTTAAGATCTTTCCTCAATTTATGACAGCTTGTCATAACCTTCATATTGCAAGGAATGCAATCAAACTTATCATAGAAGGAATAGGGATCTTCAGCCAGTGCCTCATTGTACTTGCATGCTCCAAATTTTGGCTCACTAACAGCCTTCTTACAAAGGTGAATTAGGTGATTTGTTGAGCCATATTTCTGACATTGCTTTCTTCGAGCATCTGCAACATAGGCATGATTGTTGCTCTTGTTTACACCTATTTTTCCATCTTTGTTCCTTTTATTTTTCCCCGTGTTTTCAGTCTTGATATCCTTTGTTGATGTCTTAATAGCTTGACTCACTACAGGCTTCTTCTCACATTCAGTGATGGGTGGATTCTGCATCTTTCTTCTTTTTGTATTCATCTGCAATTTCTTGATTGATTTCCAACTCCACTTCACTAAAATTTACTCACAAGATTTAAACAAAGGTGCATTTACTCTTTTCAGTATAATAGGAACATCCTAGATCACAATTTCTTTTCTTTTGTCAGCTTCAACTTTCTTGTGAGAGTTCAAGGCCTCATAGTCCAAACCAATAGCTATGTTAACACATGGTTTGTTTTTCTCATGATACTGCCCAATCAACTGAGATGTATTCTTGAATTACTTGAGCTTCAAATCATTTTTCTCAATTCTTTCTCTCAACACTGCCTCTACTTCTCCAGCACACTTAAGCTTGTTCTTGAAGTACTCATTTTCTTGTTTGACTGTTTCAAGACCAATAAGGTGCAGTTCTAGCTCTTGCTTCTCAATTTCAAGCTTCTCATTAATTTTTGACAGCCTATTCACTTCCTCAGTAGCTGTCATCATGCTTGTATGGATATGAAACATCTCAACACTCATTTTCTCAACAGTTTCTTTATACTGACTGACATTTAAATAAATTGTAGTTAGAATAGGTATCTTTGATTTGGATGCAGATGATTCTCCTCGCTCTAGAGCCATGAGAGCATAATTTCCATAATTTTCACAGTCATCCTCATCATATGTATAATCCCAAATTTTTCTTTTTGCAATGTAAGCCTTTTCTTGTTGCTTTCTGAAGAGTGCTTCATACTTTGCTTCCAATTCCAAATAAGCCCGGTCTTTCTTCACCTTCTATGGCTTTTTGCATTCTGTGGCAAAGTGACAAAGTTCATCACAGTTGTAGCATCTTATCTTTGATTTGTCCACATATCCTGACTTGTAGCCACCTTTGTCAGTTGTATTGAACTGAGTTTTTCCTTTCCAATTGATGTTGTTGGATATTTGGCTCGTACTCTTACAGTACTTAGGCTTTTTAACTCTGATGTTTGAATTTTTTTTTGCAAGATAAGCCATGGACTGATTTATTTCATCCAATTCATCAAAAGTGTAAAACTCATCCTCTTCCAGCTCTAAAATGACTTGCTTTTGTGGCTCCTTATTTTTTTGCTCAACAGCTTGAACAACTTGAGTCTGGGGTTTCAGTTCATCTTTAGACATTTTCTTGTCATTTTCTACCAAGACATTTGATCAATCAACAACATGCCCTTTACTAGATTTCAATGACTTCCTCTGTAACATCTCCAGCTCATATGTCCTCAAAATATCATACAATACCTCCAAAGTCATTCTTCTTAAATTTCTTCCTTCTCTGATTGCAGATATCTTTTGTTCCAGGTGATTAGGAAGGGTGAGCAAGAATTTAAGGTTGACTTCTTAAGCTTCATAACACTTATCATGAAGCTGCAAATCATTTATCAACTTATTGAACCTTTCAAAAACTTCAGTTATGCCTTCCTTTGGTTTAGCCATAAAACCCTTATATAGTGAAACCAAGATCATTCTTTGATTTGATCTAACCTCTTTTGTTCCCTCACACAGTATTTCTATTTTCTCCCAAATATGTTTAGCTGACTTACAGTTAATAACATTGTTGTACATTACATTATCAATGGACTCGATTAATATGAGTTGTAAGTCACTATCCAGTGAAACCTTTTCTTTTTCAGTCTCTATGTAGGTTTAGGGATCTTTAGATGCAAAATGTGCATGTATGACCATATCTCCATCTATAGATTCAGGAACCCTTTCCATAGGAATGAAGGGTCCATTTTGGAGAATCTGAATGTACATAGGGTTGGCCATCCTTATGAACAATATCATTTTCTTCTTCCATAATGTGTAGTTGATATTGTCAAAGACAGGTATCTTGATACTGCTTATTTTTTGAGCACTCATTCTTCCAAGATCTTTATCTATTTACTTTCAGATTTGGCTTGGATATCACTTGTTAGATATTGAGTTCAATGAAATATAACATGTGGGGGGGGTGAATGTGTTTTCTTGGATTTTAATGTTCTTTTAAAGTGTTTGTCTTATTAATGAACAAAGCAGATATGAACTTGTAAAGATAAATTGTTTAACTGTAAGCACACAAATAAAATATCAAAAACTCACTTGATTATATTAATCAAATTTGTTTTGCTACAAATCCGTATTCTTGAAAATAAGAACTCATCTAAAAATATTGAGAGAGAATACAAGATTTTTCTATATCTGTTTTGTTACATATAAACTAAGGACCCATGTATGCTTTATAGACCAACAACACGGGTTCACAAAACTTGCACTAAAATGTACTAACACATTTTCTTAAGCTATCTTGTCTATTTTCATTTATGGCGTTAGCAAATCTGTGCAAAATCTTATAGGTCTGTGATCATCCTTTGTTCAGTGAATCTTGGCCCTTTATCTTGTATTCTTTAAGCTGCTTTTGTAGTTTTTCCAATTCAATGAATGAATTGTTCGTTGACTGATAATCTTGAATATTGAACTTGTCTGTATTCTTAATTTTGAGATAGTTTGTCGAGATCTCTTTTGTTCTGTAGAGATGTCACATATCGATAAGTCTAATGACTTATCGATATCTTGAGTTTTCTACATGTGTCTTTGACTTGTCGAGGTCTCCAGTTTTCTACATGCAGAATAGCTTGTTGACATCTCCAGTTCTCTACATAGCCTTTTGTTACTCCCTAACAATACAACAAGAATTACAGAAGGGGGGGGTTGAATGTAATTCTGGCCTCTTTTTGTGATTTATAAAAATGTTCTAACTCAATATATATATTAGTGTTTTGATTTGCAAAGTGCGGAATAAAGAACTAAGTAAATCAAACATAAAGTAATAAAAACACAAGTCTTTATAAATTTCTTGTGGATTTGAATGTATCCACCAGCTATATATATATATATCAGTTTGAGAACTCTGTGAAGCTCAAATTGGCTCACAGCTGCTTTACAAGTTGAACGAACAAACTACAGAGAAATTCTTAATAAGTACAACTTTTTCTATTTCTCTTCTAAATGTGTTTGCTTAGTTATTTGTTCTACTAGCTAAACTTGGTTTATATATCACCAAGTTTACATGGTAATAAGACAGGATAATAAAATAAAACCTATCAAGTCTAACACCATGCTGCTTCATTACTCTATTCCAGCATCTTGAAATATCTTCATAATAGCATGAAAATGGTAATGCTTCTTTGTTCTCAATTTCCTGCTAAACAGGCTGCCACATTCCTTTTGCAAACACCCAACACATGTGACTATTTTGTCACTGTCAATAGATATTTGAATTAATCATCCGTCGGGTACATGCTTGTTATCCGTCGGGTAGCTTGTTGATTATCCGTCGGGTAGCTTTGTTGATCATCCGTCGGGTAGCTATTTGACACTTGACTCCATTTCATTTATACAGAATTAGAAGGCATCTCATATTTACAATTAATCAACCTATTCTGCATATCTACTAGTAGTCCACATGACTCATATGCTCCTACAGAATCTACACAAAGATGTTTGCAGAAATGTGCTACAATACTCATTATTACATAATCTACTCACTCGATGGATGTCAAATTATCATCCGTTAGGACTATATTGAATCATCCGTCGGGACTATATTTGATCATCCAGCGAGGGCTACAAAATTCACTATGTTAAATCTACTGGTGTTTTGTATGATTTATCATCAAATTCACAACATATTCCTAACAATCTCCCCCAATTCATGTCTACTGGAATTGTAGCCATAAATTAAGAGAAACTTGATGATAACAAAACACTTCTAAAAAAATACAGATTGAAAATAGTAGATAAAACTGATAAGTGCTGCAATATTTACTGAAAATTGAACAATGCAAAGTATACAAAGAATAGCTCACAATCATTATCAAGGTGTTCCTCTAGTCTGAGCAGATAAGTCTATTTCCTTGATTTTCTAGGTTTCCTCCCAAGCCTCCTGTTGTTCTCTTCTATCTGATTTTGGAGTTGTCTGTGGAATTCAAGTTCATCAGCTTCTGAGAGATCTAGCATTCCCTGCATTTCCAATAGAGTCTCATTGCTAGAGATACTGAACCGGTCCTCCAATCTGAAAAAAATTTCTAACTCCTTTTTCATCCCTGAATTCCATCAACCAATAAGGCCTCAAATGCACTCTCTTTCCTGTGAAGGGAATAAATAGAGTTTTTGGAAGTGCATCTTTGGCTCTATTACTCCTCAGCTCCTCAATCTTCTTTAGAATTAATCTTCTAAGAGTAACATGGTACCCAAAGTTCCTTTTGAATGATGAGTAGATCTTTATTAGAGCATATTGCCTTTCTAGAAGGATCCTGTGAAGTGGCCATATGATTTCTTTTCCTCCCTTGTATTTGAATACCAGTCTTTCAGGGAGATGTCTGTGAGCATCAATTCCTCTAACTTCTTCCAGTTCATCTAAGTAGAGGTTAATGTCAGAAAACTCTTTGATGTCAGAGATGTACAACATATCTCCTTTGTTGACTGTGGATTTAGATTTGACTAGGGTCTTTGATTTGAGAATCACTGGTTTCACTTTCTTGCTAGCTCTTGTCTTTGTCTTCTTTGTCTTGAAGATGGGAAAGTTTAGCTCAGGAATGGGCAAACTATCCCAGTCCACTGGCTCATCCTTAGGAATTATGGGCTCACCATGTATATTCCTAGTTTGATCCACCACCTTGAATTCTTCAAATACTACTGAGGGTTTTGATGTTTGAGTTATAGTTGTGTACTTTTTAGGAATATTTTCTTCCATTTCCTCATCATTAAAGTCCAATTTTCTCTTGGAATGGAGCTTGTATCTGAATCTTCTTTTCTACTGTGGTTCTTCTTGCTCTATCTGATCCTTAGGTTCAATAATTACAGTTGGTTGTGTAGGAATTTCTGTTGTGATTTTTACAGCTTGAAGCTTGGCCAAGATAGCAGCTTGCTTCTTCTTTTGTTTAAGCTTTTTAGCATCCAGAGTAGCTTGCTTCTTTTCTTGTCTGATCCTTTCTTTCTCTTCCTTTTTAGCTTCCACAAACATGGGGTGACCAGCCACCACAAAAATTTCCTTACCATTTCTGTAAATCTTGGCTAATCTTCTTTTAAGTGCTGAATCAACTGGATCTTTGTAGAAGGCAATTGACCTAGCCAACAACTTCTTCTTATATGGCATAGGTGTCTCATACACAGTATCTATAGGATTCTTGTCTGAAAACTTTGAATAGTTTCTTTTAGGCTTCATGATGAGATCTGCTTTTGGAGATTTGATGCAAGATGTTTGGCCTTTTTCCAGATAATTCATACTCATTTCATTCACAGAAATGTTCTTGACTTGAGAGTGATGAATGAATGTTTTGTCTGGCTTCTGAATTGGCCCAAACTTTTGTTGAATTTTTGCATCTATCTTTCTCCACTTTTCTTTCAACTACTTCTCAGCTGCTGCTACATCAATCTTTAGTAGTTTGTCATCTGTGTTTAGTTTTGCTGCTACCATATTTATGATGTCAATGTTGTCCATGGCTGGTGGCTTTGTGAAAGCAATTGCTGGCACAATCACTTTGCTGACATGGATGTTTAGCACTTTCTGCTCCCCCTCGCTCTTTGATCCCTCTTGACTGATTGGGAAAATAGCACTTTCTTTCTCCCCCTTTTTGTTATCAGCAAGTTGAGTAGAGGAAGAGGTTTCTGCTGCCACTAGCTTTTGAAGCAAGTCTGTTTGATGTGCTTGATGTAGATGAATAGCTATTAAAGAAGCTTCCATAACAGTCATTCTTTTATCCAAGAAATGCACTTGAGTATCAAGATCTGAGTTCTTCCTTAGCTATCTCTTAATATCAATCATGGTTGCTTCTGGAATTTTAGCATCCAATCTTTCAGAAATGTCCTTTTTCAATTGATCAATCTCACTCTTGATAGAAGTGACATTCTGATTGTGTTGAAAGCCTTGGATTTGTTGTAATTGAAGAGAAGCAAGGTGTGCTTGTAGGAGCTTCTTGGTGCTGGCATTTGTTGTGGATTAAAGAGCAGATTTTGTCTGACTGATTAGTTGAATGAGGGTGGTCTTGAAATAATGTTTATCACATTGCTTTGAAAATGCCCAAGATGGCATACCAGATCTGGAACTAGGACCTACTACTCCCCCTATGTCCAGTGACCCCTCTTCACTATCATCACCAAAGAATTCTTCAGATCCACCAGCTTCATAATCCATGTCATCACCAGCTGTAGAAGGCATAGTTGTGATGGCATCCTTTGCCTTTTGCATGGATTGAGTAGTGTGCACCAAATTCAGCATCCTTTCTGCACTTTCATTTCCCTGTCTAGCCAAAAGTTGATAAGTTAGAATAGGATGAGTAAATGTCTCAGCATCCAAAGATGTGGAGTCTATAACAGCTTGACTATGCTGAGACAGATCCTCTCTGTTTACCTCATTGACATTCATTGACTCACTAACAATGATGTCCACCCTTATTTCTCCTGTACCTGCTTTTCTCTCATGATCTCTCTTTTCTTGCATCAAGGGCTCCCCTTGGCTTCCCACCCTCACACCAATGGACTGTATTTGTTCACTCTTTTTCTCTCCTTTTTCATGAGAGCAACCCAGACTCTCACTCAATTCACTCCCTTCCCTCAGTCCTAAGAGTGATTGTACTACTACTAAGTCTTCTGTACTTGTAAGAATTGAAGAAATTTGAAATTGTGTAGAGACACCTGACGGATGAGTAATATCCATCGGGATAGTAGTTTGGCTATCCGATGGATGACTGCTGTCAAGCTTATCCGTCAGGATACAATCACTACTCGATGGATGATGAATATCCATCGGGATAGAAGAAATGAATGAGTTTGGAGTGGAGACTATTATAGATTCTGTGCATATTGATGAAAATTTTGGCACATATGTCTCAACAGACTCAGAAAGAAATGGCAAGTGAGCCAACAAATCATCTAAAAGATGATGCTCTTTTGCTGGGATTTTTGGCTTCTCCAAGAGAGTTAAAGATGGAGAATTTTGGAAGTGATGTATTTATCATGTCAACATCCAGTGAGTGTGTGGGAGAATTTGGTGTATCAGGTGCTTCAATTATTAAAGATTTTGGCTGTGACTCCACATTTATTGGAGCCACATCAATCTGACTTTGAGATGGTGCAGTGACTGGGTCTTTAGCACCAGTTTGCACTATGTGTGTGCCCTATGCATCCCCAAGGGTTTTTGATCTTTTCTTTCTAGCATAAGTTTATGGTGAGCTAGTGTCCCTACCCCTTTTGACATGTGCTCCTGGTTGGGAGCTTGTTTCAATAGTGACATCCTTTTGGGAGGATGAAACTAGTAATGAGCTTATTTCCTTATTAACAACCACAGTTTGTTGGGAAACTGTGGTGTGGCTAGGTTTGGGTACTCTCTTCTCACCAGCCTTATCCTTAGGGTTTCTTTGATTTTCACCCTATCCCTCACCTTTCTCACCCACCTTCACACTCCCCTCTTTTTGTTTAGTGGATTTTGCAACTGGTTTCTTTTGAAAGAAACCAGAGGGGGCTTTCTTAGATTTGGATTTTAAAGTTTGTGATTTAGTAGCTTGGGTAGTCATCTGTTTGGTCATTGACACAGATGCCATTGCCACATTTGAAGGAAAATAAATGTGTGAGGTTAGAAGAGTGGAGACAGTAGAAATTACCTCACTTACCTGAGGTCCCTCCATAACTGGAAAATAGAAGAGGGGCACCTCTTTGTGGTGGTCTGCTCTATTAAGATCTGCAATTATTCTTCTTTTTTAAACCCAAAAATTCAGCTTGTTGGTTGGGTTCTCAATCACAATGTTCTCAATGAGATGGTTAGCAAGCATCATGAAAAATCTAGCATAATAGACACTTTTACCTCTCTTATTGAGTTCTCCTAACTTAAAGCCTAACTCAAACAAAACCAAATCACTGAAATTAAAGTACTTATCAGTAACTAGCATGTAAAGCATGTTAAGCATGGATATGTTAATAGAGTCAAAGTTACTAATTTTACCAGAAAACACTTTAGTTACCACATCACACAGATACCTCCATTCTTTCCTAAGACCCAACCTTCTAATTTCACTTAATTTAGAGGTAGTGAGTGCATAGCCCATGGAATTTAGCATGTTAACTATATCAGTGTCTGTGTGTGGAGCAGTAACAGTATTATCAGAAATTCTAAAGCATGCTTTGACAATATCACTATTAATGCAAAACTGCTTACCTTTAAGAGTAAAAGTGATGGTCTTGTCAGTTGAGTTGTACACTGCAGTGGCCCATATCTCCTCTACAACCTCACAATAGATAGTGGGAGATTCCAGTATAACATAGTTGAGTTTACAGCCTTTCACAAAATCCATCATTTTGTGGTAATTTCCAGACTATTGAATCTCCTTGTTCACTAGAGCTGTGAAGTTGTTCTTTTCATAGATGTACCCAGTTTGAGACATGATTTTGATGACTAGTGCCATTGTTAGAGATTGAAATTTGCAGAGAGAGTGATTGCTTTTGAGGAAGAAAGAAGTTAGAGCAATTGAATCTTGAGAATGATAAAGGAGTAGAACAAAAATGAATTCTGCTTTTATACTATCTCAGAAATAAATTGTCAAAAATATTTAAAGTAAAATAAAGTGACCAATGAAAATTGCCCAAAATAGCCGATTAAAAATGAATAAACTGTAAAAAAATTGTCACTTATCCGTCGTGTCATGCTTATAAACTGTAAGTATACTCGATGGATAATGTTCAGAGTTTTAACGGCTAGGATTGGGACAATTCGCCGGATGAGGATAAATCAGTTATCCGCCGAGTTACAAAATACTCCAGAAAAATAATTGATTTTTTATTAACAATTAATATATCGATGGATGATCAAACTCGATGGATAATGAGCATCCGTCGGGATGTAATTTTGACTTAGCCAAAATTTCATCCATAACAGAAAAATCAATTAAATTTCTGGCTGCATTACAACTTGCAAAAATAACTGAAATGATTCAAGAATAATTAAGCATACCTAACTCACTTACTAACCTTGAAAAGCTGGATTCATCAAGTGGCTTGGTAAATATGTCTGCAAGCTTCTTTTCACTTGGAACAAAATGAAGTTCCACAGTACCATTCATCACATGTTCCCTTATGAAGTGGTACTTGATGTCTATTTGCTTTGTTCTTGAATGTTGCACTGGACTTTCAGTGATGGCAACTGCACTTGTGTTATCACAGAAAATGGGAATTCTATCCACTTGTAGACCATAATCCAACAATTGGTTTTTCATCCATAAAATCTGTGCACAGCAACTACCAGCAGCAATATACTCAGCTTCAGCTGTAGAAGTAGAAACTGAATTTTACTTTTTATTGAACCAGGACACAAGCTTGTTCCCTAGAAATTGACAGGTTTCTGTTGTACTTTTTCTTTCTATTCTACAACCTGCATAATCTGCATCTGAATAACCAGTTAGATCAAAAACAGAATTTCTAGGATACCAAATGCCAAGTTTTGGTGTTCCCTTGAGATATCTGAAAATTCTCTTAATAGTTACTAAGTGAGATTCTCTAGGATCAGCCTGTAATCTAGCACAAAGACAAGTAGCAAACATTATATCTGGCCTACTAGATGTTAAGTACATAAGTGAACCAAACATGCCCCTATAGCTTGAAATATCCACAGACTTTTCAGTAGTATTTAATTCAAGTTTAGTTGCAGTGGCCATGGGAGTTTTTGCAGATGTGCAATGCATTAGGTCAAACTTCTTTAAAAGATCATGAATGTATTTAGTTTGACTAATGAATATTCAATCACTAACTTGCTTAACTTGTAAACCAAGAAAGTAAGTTAGTTCCCCCATCATGCTCATTTTATACTTACTTAGCATCAATTTGGAAAACTTTTTGCAAAGTTTTTCATCTGTAGATCCAAAATTAATATCATCTACATAAATTTGAACAAGTATACTAGAGCCATTAACATTTTTAAAGAATAAAGTTTTATCAACAGTACCTCTTGTGAAGTGATTTTCCAAAAGAAACTTTGATAAGGTGTCATACCAGGCTCTAGGTGTTTGCTTCAGTCCATAAAGTGCTTTTAAAAGATAGTAGACATGATTTGGGAAATTTAGATCTTCAAAACCAGGAGGCTGACTAACATAGACTTCCTCCTCCAAATCTCCATTCAGAAAAGCACTTTTGACATCCATTTGATAGACCTTGAAGTTGGCATGAGCTGTATAGGCTAAGAAAATTCTGATGGCTTCAAGTCTTGCAACAGGAGCAAAAGTTTCATCAAAATTTATTCCTTATTGTTGACAATAGCCCTTAGCAACCAATCTAGCTTTGTTCCTGACTACTATGCCATTTTCATCCATCTTGTTTCTGAATACCCATTTGGTGTCAATTGGATTCTTTCCTTTAGGCTTGGGTACTAGCTTCCGTACCTTGTTCCTTTCAAATTGGTTTAGCTCCTCCTGCATAGCTAAAATCTAATCAGGATCCAACAAAGCTTCTTCTACCTTCTTTGGTTCTTCCTTAGATAGGAAGCTGCTGTATAGACATTCTTCTCGAGTTGCTCTCCTTGTTTGAACTCTAGAAGATACATCACCAATGATGAGCTCAAAAGGGTGATCTTTAGTCCATTTTCTTTGTTGAGGTAGATTAACTCTAGATAAAGAGGCCTCATTGTTGTCTTGATGTGTGACTGAGTTTTGATTAATAGAAACTCCCCCTGAGTTTGTGAATCTTTGATTTGAAAAAGGAGAGCTTTCTGTAAGTGATCTATTCTGACTTTTAGCTTCTCTTAATGACCCGACGGATGATGCAATTTGTGTTCCGATGGATGAAGCTGATTGTCTCCTGACGGATGAAGCTGATTGTCTCCCGACGGATGAAACATTTTGCAACTCGACATATGTTGAATTATGTGCTTCATTAGTTGTAGATTTTTCTGAATTATCCTTATTCACTTTTTCTTGATCACTTTCATCATCACTGTCATCACTAACCATTTCCATATTATCAAACTTGAGGCTTTCATGAGAATCTTCATCTTGCAGTCCTTCAATCTTTTAATCATCAAACACAACATGTATTGATTCCATAACAATGTCGGTTCTAAAATTGTAGACTCTATAAGCATATCCAACAAAAATTCCTTCATCTGCTTTAGCATCAAACTTCCCATGTTGATCAGTTTGATTCCTCAAGATAAAACATTTGCAGCCAAAGACATGAAGAAAATTTAGGGTTGGTTTCTTGTTCTTGAACAATTGGTAGGGTGTCATACACTTTGCTTGATTAACCAAAGAAATATTATGAGTGTAGCAAGCAGTATTCACAGCTTCAGCCCAAAAATATGTTAGTAACTTTGATTCTTCAAGCATTGTCCTTGCAGCTTCAATAAGAGATATGTTCTTTATTTCCACTACTCCATTTTGTTGTGAAGTTATTGCTGCTGGAAAACTCATGCATTATCCCATTCTCTTCACAAAATGATCTCATCACAGAATTCTTGAACTCAGTTCCATTGTCACTCCTGATTCTCCTTACTTTAAAATCAGGATGATTGTTGACTTGCCTTATGTGATTGATGATGATTTCACTAGCTTCATCTTTAGACTTTAGGAAATATGTCCATGAGAACTTTGAGAAATCATCTACAATTGTTAGGCGAAATCTTTTCCTTAAAATGGACAACACATTGACTGGTCCAAACAAATCCATGTGTGGCAATTGCAAAGGTTCTTCAATTGTTGAATCAAGCTTCTTTCTGAATGATGCTTTAATCTGCTTTCCCTTTTGACAGGAATCACACAATCCATCCTTAGAAAACTCCACTTGAGGAATGCCACTAACCAGTTCTTTCTTGACAAACTCA
Source organism: Apium graveolens (assembly GCF_009905375.1). Classification (NCBI taxonomy): domain Eukaryota; kingdom Viridiplantae; phylum Streptophyta; class Magnoliopsida; order Apiales; family Apiaceae; genus Apium; species Apium graveolens. The sequence goes on from NC_133657.1 coordinate 113,439,325, forward strand.
TTCATGGTCTTGAAGTTTAGATGGGATAGCTTCTTGTGCCATAGCCAACTTTCATCTTGACTTGCTTTGCTGAGAAGACAAGTGACCGATTCTGCATTAGATGAGTTGAAGTCAGCTAGATACACATTTCCTTTTCTCACTCCAGTAAGAACCACTTTGTTGCTTCTTTTGTTTGTCACAGCACAGGCTTCTGAATTGAAGGTTACTGAATTGCCCTTATCACAAAGCTGGCTGATACTCAACAAATTGTGCTTAAGACCATCCACTAGGGCAACCTCTTCAATGATGACATTATCTTTTGAAATCAAGCCATATCCCACAGTATAACCCTTGATGTCATCTCCAAAAGTAATACTTGGGCCATCTCTCTCCTTGAACTCTGTGAGCAGGGTAGAATCTCCAGTCATGTGCCTTGAACAACCACTATCCAGGTACCAAAGATTCTTTCTGTTTCCCTACACACATCAAAACCAAATCAAGTTGATTTTGGTACCCAAGTTTCCTTGGGTCATGCCTTGTTAGCTTTCTTCTTTGGTTTCTTATGTTTGATCTCATTTGACTTGGGAATTTCTGATGCATCCTTAGTCGTTTGAGTTGGACCTTTGAAACCAGTCATTTGAACAGAATTATCATGCACATTTTGATTAACAGGAAAAGGCATGTTATTTGCAAACATGTTATTCCAGTAAGGCATGCTAAATGGCATTTGTGGCATACTAAATGCAGCATAATAAGGATTAGGTGCAAATGACATATTAGCAAATTGTGCATTCATATTCTTAGCAGACATAACATTCATAGGCATAGAAGGCATGGCATTCATGTTGGGAAAATAAGAGGGTACAAATATAGGAGTAGGCATGGCAAGTTTGCAATTAACAGACAAATGATTAATACTACCACACTTAACACAGATTTTTCTTGGAGCATACTTATCAGGTGTGTAGTTCTTATGTTTGTTAATCTCTACTTTCCCATTTCTATTTTTTTTCTTTTTAGTTTCTGTTTTAACCTCAATCTTTTCTAATCTGTCATTCAATTGCTTGATGGACAGATGACCAACGTTCACTTTCTTCTCCTTCTTCACTTGACTTGATTCTCCTAAAACAAAGTTTTTGGAAACTGATCCATATTTTTCATTCAACTTGGCAAGCTTGGCTATGCTCACAGGTTTGCTCTCAGCCGATGGATGTGGCTCTTTGTCACTCAACGGATAATCCTTTTAATTATCCGACGGATGATTCTCATCATCCGTCGAGTCCACATCCGTTAGTAATCCTTCAACCAAATTGGATTCCAGCTTCTCCTTACTCTTTTTCCAAGCTGTATCACAAAATGACTCACTACCTTGAACTTTAGTGATTTGAGCATGGACATCTCTAGATGATTTCCATGCTTTAATCACTTCATGTTCTCGTTCAAGCTGCTTCTTTAAAATCTCTTCTTTCTTCAAGGACTCAGTTAATTCATCCTTTGCAATCTTACACTCAATTCTCAATTTTTCAAATTCAATAAACTGAGACTCTAGCACATTATTCCTCTCACTTAAAAACAAGTTGTTTTCTTTAATTTTAGCATTTTCCTTAATGAGGGACTTAAGTGTAACACGCAAGTGATATAATTTCCGTAGACATGTCATTGATTGCATCATTACACTCAGTTTTAGATAAATGTGCTAGGTTAGTGGTGATTACCTGATTACTTGAAGAACTTGTTTCTGTTTCATCAGACTTGGCCATCAGGGCTAGATTGACATAGTTTACATCCTCATCTTCATCCAATCCATCAGCTGCCCAGTCATTTTCTTGTATAATGAAAGCCCTTTCCTTTTGCTTGAGCAACTTAAAATATTTCTGTTTATAATAAATAGGCTCAAACTTCTTTTTGCTGGAATCTGACTTTCTACACTCATTGGCAAAATGCCCTGCCAAGCCACATTTGAAACATTTGAATTTGGATTTATCCACCATGTTTCTACTTGGCTTGGCTGCTCCAAAGTTCTTTTTGAACTTGAGCTTGGAAAATCTTCTGGAAAGGAATGCTAAATGCTCATCAATATCATCCATGTCATCTTGGCTCAAATTATCTTCATTTTCAGCTACCAGCCCTTTGCCCTTGTTCTCACAGACCTTTGAAGTAGACTCAAAAGCTTCTACCTTCATCTCTTTCCCTTTCTCTAATTCAGCAACCAGTGCTATGGACCCTCCTTTCTTCCTTCCTTTCTCCATCCTCTCATCTTGCTCTATTTCAAGCTCATAAGTCTTCAGGATGCCATACTGTGTCTCCAAGGTAAACTCCTTGTAATCCTTAGAATTTCTCAACGAGACTATCATTGATTTCCACTCCTTTGGAAGAGATCTAAGGAACTTGAGGTTAGAGTCTTTTGTCTGATAGACTCTTCCATGCAACTTCAGAGCATTTAGTAGTTTTTGAAACCTACTAAAAATATCAGTGAGAGACTCACTATCTTCACAATGGAAGTGCTCATATTGCTGAATAAGCAGCTGCATCTTATTCTCCTTTACTTGCTCAGTACCATCACAAATAATCTGGATAGTGTCCCAAACCTCCTTGGGTGTTTTGCAGTTAATGATGTTATAAAAAATATCACCATCAACTCATGAACAATATATTCATGGCCTTCTTGTCTTTCCTGACTTGCTCAATATCAAGATCTGACCATTCATGCCTAGGCTTGGGAACATATGGTTCATTGCCTATTGCAGCTCTCATTGGTACATGAGGACCTCTCTCTATGCAATCCACATAGGCCTCATCTTGAAAAAAAAGATGTAGATGCATTTTCACCTTCCAGTGGTGATATTGTTTTTATCCAGAAAAGGAATTTTAACTCCAACATCCTTCTTGTTCATCTTGCTGTTTGTTATGATCTTTACACTCTTTATACTTCAAGAGCTTGCTCTGATACCAATTATTACTCCCTAACAATACAACAAGAATTACAGAAGGGGGTTTGAATGTAATTCTGGCCTCTTTTTGAGATTTATAAAAATGTTCCAACTCAATATATATATTAGTGTTTTGATTTGCAAAGTGCGGAATAAAGAACTAAGTAAATCAAACACAAAGTAATAAAAATACAAGTCTTTAAAATTTTATGGTGGATTTGAATCTATCCACCAGATATATATATATATATATATATATATATATATATATATATATATATACATATATATATATCGGTTTGAGAACTCCGTGAAGCTCAAATTGGCTCACAGCTGCTTTACAAGTTGAACGAACAAACTGCAGAGAAATTCTTGACAAGTACAACTTTTTTTATTTCTCTTCTAAATGTGTTTGCTTAGTTATTTGTTCTACTAGCTACACTTGGTTTATATATCACCAAGTTTACATGGTAATAAGACAGGATAATAAAATAAAACCTATCAAGTCTAACTCTATGCTACTTCATTACTCTATTCCAACATCTTGAAATATCTTCATGTTAGGTCTTACACACTGTAGAAGGGGGTTGAATACAGTGTTTATCACAATCAAATCGAATATAAGAACACAGAAAACAGATTTTATGTAATACAATAAACTATGTTACAATATAAAACTGTCCTCTCTCGGTGATGAACAACTTATCACGAGAGCTGCTAGGGTTATAATAAATAATAACTTCGATTATGATAACACTTATAGTGTAAACCCTATGTCTGTGTTTATATACTACTCAGTTATAAGATAAACTCTAATTGATATGGAATATAATTTTGCTTCCTAAAATATATCAACTAGTTATCTTTTCTTCCAAGTATTCTATTCTTCATAGAATTCCTTCTTCATGCATATCTCTTCTTGCTTTTATCTTGATCTTCTTTCCTTTCAATCAGTCGCCTTCCTTATCTAAAAGTCTCCTTAAGTCCTGATATTATCTCCTGATAAATATCTCCTGATAACTTAAGTTCTAACAACTTAAGTTCTGACTTTAGTATAAGTACTGATTTCCAGTTAAGTACTGATTTGTCCTGTTAAGTAAGATCTGAAAACTAAACTCAAATCATATTAGTCATGACATTATCAAATATATCTAACAATCTCCCTCAACTTGTAAATTAGCATAATATACAAGTTTAACAGATATTTGATGATGTCAAAAACATTAAGTACAAATGCATGAAAATTTGACTAGATAACTATAACTTACAGTCCTTGTAGCTTTACCATCCTCAAGGTCTGATAACAACTTCAGTCTGTATACACATCAAAATTTAAGCAGTTATAGATCTTTGACTTGGCTTCAATTACTGATCTCTTTTTGATATCAGGAGTTGTTCTGAGATAGTTATTTAACAAACATCTCTCAGGATATTCAAGTTCATTAACCATCCTCCTTTTAGCATTCTTCAATTCAACTGTATCTTCACCAGTCTGAAAGATAGCTGCCCTGAGATCATTTATTCTAGCTTTCCTTATATCCTGATCTAGTCTGATTAAATATGCCTTGTCAGACTCAAGATTGAATTCCACAGCCTTATAACCCAGAAAAGTAGTTATAATTTTAGCAGAGTTAGGCTTCATCTCGATAATATCACCTTTGTGATCTCTGTACTTGGGACAATATGTGCTGCCAGACTTTACAGAGTAAAGCTTCTTCTGTCTTTGAATTTGAGTCTTCAAATAATTTGCAGCACTATCTGTTAATCTGTTCTTCACTTGAAGTAAGAATAGAACATGTTCCAGTTCCTCAAAATACTTCAGTGGTATAGCATTCTGCCTAATATGGTATACCCTTCCATCTGTCATAAAATATAACAAGATGTGTTCTTTCAAAAATTTATGGTAAACCATCTGTACAGATTCAAGTTGATTCAATCTTTCAGGAGATGCTCTAACACCTGGTTCACTTAAAGAAGTTGGATCATTGGTTGTGTTCAGTATTCTTCTTTCATCAGCACTACCCAATCTAGATTTATCTCTAGCTTCTTTTCCTGTAACAACTCTTGCTTCAAAACCACTTGTTGCAGTCTTCAAAGATTGAGTCTGTTTAGCTTTGGTAAATCCTGGTAGGAGTAACTTTGAAGGTTTAACATGAGCAATATCAGAGGTTTCCTTTTCATTATCTTCTGATATCAAGCCAACTTGAGCTATGTCAGAGGTTGCTTGCTTCATTGTCATATCAGAACTTACTATATCTTGACTCTGAACAACATGAGCCATGTCAGAGGTTGTTTGAGAAATCTTCCTTTGTATTAGAGTAAGACTAGCATCTTCATCAGATATTTCTTCATCCATGAATGGCACATAAATCTTTACAGGTTCATCAACTTTTTCTTTGCCCTTGGACCTTGGATCTATCTGCACTTGTGATTTGGCTTTAGTTGCCTCGGGATTTATCCTTTCTTCTATCACAATGCCTTTAGCCTGAGGAAGTTTCTTTTCAACAACAGAAGCTTTAGATTTGGAGTTGACTTTTTCTAACTTAAGTCTAGCTTCTTCTTCCTTTAGAATCTCAAAGTCCATTCCTGGATTTTCTTTCAGAAATAACTGTCTTGAAATTTCCTCATCAAGTTCCAGATGTTCATCAGAACTTATCCTTTTACCAGTATCAGAACTTACTCTTCTCCCAGTATCAGAACTTGTTCTTTGACTTGTAGTTCCAGCTTTGCTTGATGAAAAACCTTTACCTTGACTATGACCTCCACCCATTCCAGAGTTTCCCTGGTCATCTTTTTCATCATCCTTTCCCTTCAATGTCTTAACAGTTTTGCATTTGGACTTAATTACTTTCTCCCCCTTTTTGGCATCAACGGGCAAAAGAAGATAGACAAGCAATTCCACTGAGGATTGGATCTCATTGAGTTAATTTTGATGAGAAGCTTGATTCTTCAAAATTTCATCAATCTGAGCATGTTGCTTCTCCTGAGTTTTCTCAATGTACTCAACTCTGTCAAAGGTCAGTTTGAAAAACCTTTTCTTGTCCATCTTGACAAGCATATCTTGCTAATTTATGGATTCTTGAATCTTGTCTACCTTGGCCTGAGTTACAGATTGTTGACCTTGAAGGTGCCTTATACTTAGTGCAGTAACTCTGAACTGTGTCTTGAAATCATCATTGAGTAGCATCTCATTAGCTTTGGTCAAGTGGTCAGCAAGTATGGTAGAAGAAGGAACAAAATCAACTTTGTTCCATTTCTTAGTCCACTCCCTTCCTCTAGGAGTTTCACTCCAAGGTACTGGTGCATCTTCTCTAACAAACTTCTTTATTAATTCAGCTTTGGTTGGAGCTTGTTGAGGTGCATGTCCTGATGGACCAGCTGCATCAGCATCTATATTGGCAGCAGCTTCACCAGTAAGTTCAGCATTAGAAGCATCAGAACTTATAGAATCAGCATCATCAGCATCCTTTGATAAAAGAATAGTATGAGAGGCTATTGAGGCTTCAACATCATCCTCTAAGTGCTGATCTCCAACTAAGTTCTGATCAACAGCCAAACCTTGATGCCCACCTAAAATCTGATTTTCATCATCCAGATTCAGAATTGGTGTAGTAGGAATATCTTCATTAAAATCAGCATCTAGAATTGGTGTTGTTGGTGGAGTGATTTGAATTGGTGGAGCTTCTAAGTACAAAACCTCAGGCACAATCAAGTTATGAATATCAATCTCAGCACTTGTACCTCGGTTATCAGTATATACTTGTTCAATTATAGGTGACACGGGAGGAGTAGGCACTCTGTCTTGAGCAGTTTCTGGTTGTGCTGAAGGAAGTAATTCAATAACAATTGGTTCTGCTGGGATCAGAGATTTTTGACCCCCTTCCTTAGCTACTTCCTCATCTTCTGATTCTGACTCAACTGTGTCCCTGTGAGCTCTTTGCTTTTTCATTTTCTTCAGGGGTGGAGACACTGTAGGAGCTTTATCATCAGGATTTAGCTTTCTAAGCCTTTTGAGAGGCCTAGAACTCCCAGTTACAGTGTCTTTCTGAGAAGAGATCTTATTAGCTTCTACTACAACAGGTTCAGACATGGGAACCTGTTCCTCATTCTCTGACTCATCTCTCAGAACAAGTTTCCTTCTCTTCTGTTGAGTCTGAGGTACTGTCTTAGTCCTCTTGGGTTTGGAAGATGAAGGCTTCACAGGATGTGCTGAAGATTGAGATTGAGATGACTGTGATGGTTTGAAATATGTCCTGATTGAGGGTTGAGTAGGTTGAGGTTGAGAAGTTTGAGGTGTTTGTATAGATGTGGTATGTTCAGATGGTTGTTGTTGTGGTTGGGATGTGGGTTGAACATCAGGGTAAACAGATGTGTAGGTTTGAGGATCAGCATTTACCAGTATCTGTTTCACAAACTGAGGTATTTGTAAGGGTCTAACCACTTGTTTCTTAATGTCAGCATTTAATAAATCATTAAAAGCCCTTTTTTGCAAGCTTAAATGGTGGAATTAAATTAGTGGTAGGTTGGGGTTTATCAGCACAACAAAAATTATATATAAGCTGACAGAATCTAGCAAAATAGACTACATTCCTATCCTCTGTCATCCTATCCCCTATGAAACCTAGCACATCACTTGAAAAATCAAAGTGAGTTTGATGAATAAGAGCATACCCGATTTGCTGACTCATGATTGGAATAGCATCAAAGTTGGAGCATTTATTGGCGAATGCCTTAGTGATGCAATCAAAGAAAAAGCTCCATTTTTTCCTGATATTTGCTCTTTTCAGTTGTCCAAGCTTTCCCAAACTTTTCTCATAAGCCAAACTGGCCATAAGCTGCTGTAGAACAGGGTCCTCCATTGTTGAGAATGTACAGCCTTCTGGTAAGTGGAGAGCATTGCGAACTGCCCCAGGAGCAATGACATGTTCAACATCATTTACTTCAAATACGATGCTTAGAGTACCAGTAGCACCACCATCATCAAAAATCCCAGTTCGCTAAAACATCAGTACTTGTTGGCTTGAAATGGTTTGAGGTTGGGTCAAAGCATACCCAATCTCACTATTTGCTAAGAAATCTTGCACAAAGTGCAAATCTGATGGAGCTTCAGCCTTGTTCAAGATTGCAGCATAGTTATTTGGTACAAACTTGGCTCCATCAACAATTAAATCCTTGGGCGCCATCAGAAATAAGTGAGAAACTTGTTTGCCTGAAAGGTGTTTGGTGAAATGTCTGTATAGTGAACCGTCAGAAAATGTGAGAGAATAAGAAAAGAGAAAGAGTGAAATAGAATAAAAATATGAATAAAAGATTTGAAAATCTTTTATCTCTTTTACTTAGACAACCCACGTTACAGCAGTTAATGAGGTGTGGAACAGACCTTTATACATGTCAAACATGCAGCAGTTAAGGCAAAAGTTAATGGGCATGGTAAATAAGCAATTATTACTTTGCACGTTCAGTTTTAAAAAAATTGTTCCCACTAAACAAATGATTATTACTGCTTTATCTCAAATAAACCAATATTCTAAAAAAAATGTGACCGTTGAGGTAATGACCAAAAATAAATCAAGTAAATAAATACTGCCACGTCAGCATCAGAACTTGATTATTATCAGAATTTAAAAGTCATCAGAATATGGCTTCTTAACTAGAAACGTGAATGTCTATTCCTGTTTATTCTTCACACAAATACTGATTTGGGTACATCAGGACTTAATCATCAGAACTTCCATCAGAACTTGTCCTCAGAATTTATGCAATTAACACTTAAACAGTTCATCCAAAATAACATTTATCACCACAGTAATTTTCATCATTCATATGGAATGTATGTGTGTGCATTAAGCTAAATATCAGACAAAGAGTAAAGTCCGATTCACTTCAGTACATCTTAGAAATAAGGCATAACTAAGAACTGTGCTTAAATATGTCATTATTCTGAAGTCTACTATAGAATGAGTTCATGCATGAGTCCACCTCAACTGTTTTGTGCTCATTTTATGCATCTTTTGGAACTCCTTTTTACAGTGACTTCTCAGTGTAAGTGAGTCACAACTGCTTATCAGAATTTATGCTATTATCAGAGTATTTCTCCAGTAATCAGAGAATGTGAAAAGTCACCAAGAAAACTTTATTTTGCTTTTCTAATGCATATCACTTAATACCAGTAATGCACTTGGGTCTTCCCTTCCACATTTTTTACTCTAGATCTCAAAGCAGTACCTGATTTTTATTTCTTTTCTTTCTCAATTGATAAGTGAGGCTTATCAGCATTTAATACATCCATCAGAATTACTAACATCAGAACTTAACAGATAAGAAGCACTATTCTAGTTTTTGACTTAGTAATAAGATACACAAAATAAACTTCAACTAAGCTCAATATCAGAATTTGCTTGTGTTGAGATATTTCCACATAAACAATTACTTCATATATGGGATCTTTAGTATATTAAAGATTACTAGTTCAGCATCTAGCACAATTATCCTCATTGGATTGAATAGTCACGGAAACATTCATATCACTATCAGAGTTTAGAAATTCACATCAGACAACAATCAGCATTTAAGAAAAATTTCAATTTAGGCACAGAATTCACACACATAGTAAATCTGTAAATACTGATCATAAAGTCCGATGTATCAGAACATAAACTAAGCAGATTTAGAAAAAGAACCTGAAACCATTCCAAGTTCATTTACCGATCTTTTAAAGGTTGTTTCACATAGTGGTTTTTATGAAGATATCTGCTAGTTGTTGATCTATTGGAACAAAATGCAATTCCACTGTACCTTCATCCACATGTTCCCTGATGAAGTAGTACCTAATGCTGATGTGCTTTATCATTGAGTGTTGAACTAGATTACCTGTCATAGCAATAACACTTTGATTATCACAATAAATAGGGATTTTAAAATATGTTAACCCATAATCCAGTAACTGATTCTTCATCCAAAGAATCTGTGCACAACAGCTTCCTGCAGCAATGTACTCTGCTTCTGCAGTTGATGTGGAAATTGACTTCTGTTTCTTGCTAAACCAAGAAACTAATCTACCTCCAAGAAATTGGCAGCTTCCACTTGTGCTTTTCCTGTCAATTTTGCATCCTGCAAAATCTGCATCTGAGTAACCTATTAGCTTAAAGTCTGATTCTCTAGGATACCACAATCCCAGATCAGTTGTACCCTTAAGGTATTTGAAAATTCTTTTCACAGCTGTTAAGTGTGGTTCTCTTGGATCTGCTTGAAATCTTGCACAAAGACAGGTAGCATACATGATATCAGGTCTACTTGCAGTTAGATAGAATAGTGAGCCAATCATACCTCTGTAATCAGTAATATCTACTGATGTACCAGTATCCTTATCCAATTTTATTGCAGTGGCCATAGGAGTGGATGCACTCCTATGGTTGAGATAAAATAGTATTTTGTCAATGGTCCCTCTGTTAAATCCACTTTTCAGAAGAAACTGAGCTAATGTCTCATACCACTCCTATGGTTGAGATAAAATAGTGTTTTGTCAATGGTCCCTCTGTTAAATCCACTTTTCAGAAGAAACTGAGCTAATGTCACATACCATGCTCTTGGAGCTTGCTTAAGGCCATAAAGTGCTTTGTCAAGTCTGTAGACATGATTAGGAAATTTTGAATCTATAAAACCTGGAGGTTGTTCAACATATACTTCTTCTTCCAATTCTCCATTAATAAAAGCACTTTTTACATCCATTTGAAAGACTGTAAACTTTTTGTGAGCAGCATAAGCCAAAAATATCCTTATGGCTTCCAAGCTAGAAACTGGTGCAAATGTTTCATCATAATCAATTCCCTCCTGTTGAGAATATCCTTTTGCAACCAGCTTTGTTATATTCCTTGTAATTATGCCATCACTATCAGTTTTGTTTCTAAACACCCACTTTGTACCAACTACAGATCTGTTCTTTGGTCTTGGCATTAGGGTCCAGACTTTATTTTTTTCAAATTCATTTAACTCTTCTGGCATTGCTTGCACCCAATCAGTATCTTAAAGAGCTTCTTCCACTTTCTTTGGTTCAGTCTGAGAAAGAAAAGAGTGATAGAAATATTCATTTGATGTAGCTGTTCTAGTTCTGACACCTGCATCAGGATTTCCAATAATTAAGTCAGGTGTATGTGCTTTAGTCCACTTCCTTGCAGATGGAAGGTTTTCTCTCGAACTTGATGCTCCCCCATGATCCATAATGTCTTCATCAATATTTTCTGATGCTCCCCCTGAAATTATGCTCTCTGAGTTGGAATCTTTAGAATTTGAGTTTCCAGAAATATCAGAACTTGAGTTTCCAGAATTATCAGAACTTGGCCCATCAGAACTTGATGAATACGAATTTGAAGAGCCTGTTTTAGGTTCTGATGCTTCTTGAAATGTGGTTGTATCTTCAGTATGCTCCCCCTGCACAGGTGCATCTTCCTTTGGCGCAGTCACCACAGTTTCAATAACATCAGAGTTTAATTCATCAGAGTATGCAGTATAAGGATTTAGACTGTCAGGATTTAGACTGTCAGGATTTACAGTATCAGAATTTAAAACTTCATTCTCAAATCTCAGCTGATTATGATCATTGAAATCTTCAAGTCATGTAATCTTTTTATCATCAAAAGAGACATTCATAGATTCCATGACAACCCTTGTTCTTAAATTGTAGACTCTAAAGGCTTTTGTGGAAAGTGGATATCCAACAAAAATTCCTTCATCAGCTTTTAGATCAAATTTGGATAGCTGTTCAGGATAAATCTTAAGAACAAAACACTTGCATCCGAATACATGAAAATACTTCATATTTGGCTTCTTTTCCTTCACCATCTCATATGGTGTCTTTCCATGCTTGTTAATGAGTGTTACATTTTGAGTAAAACAAGCAGTCTGCACAGCTTCAGCCCAAAAATAGGTTGGTAACTTTACCTCATCAAGCATAGTTCGTGCAGCTTCAATGAGAGTTCTATTCTTTCTTTCAACCACTCCATTTTGCTGTGGAGTTCCAGGAGTAGAGAATTCCTGTTTGATTCCTTGGTCTTTGCAGAACTCTTCCATAATCAAATTCTTGAACTCAGTGCCATTATCACTTCTTATGATTTTCACAGAGTCTTTGACCACTTTATCCAGTTGTTTGACATGATCAATCAAGATAGATGCAGTTTCACTTTTTGTGTGCAAGAAATACACCCATGTGTATCTTGTGAACTCATCTACTATGACCATAGCATATTTCTTCTTTGCAATAGACATGACATTCACTGGACCAAATAGATCAACATGTAGTAGGTGATAAGGCTCAAGAATTGAAGATTCAGTCTTGCTCTTGAAAGAAGATTTTCTTTATTTTGCCTTTTGACAGGAATCACAAAGGCCAACAGGAGCAAATACTAATTTTGGCAAACCTCTCACAAGATCTTTCTTGACTAGTTCATTTATATTGTTGAAATTTAAATGAGAGAGTTTCTTGTGCCAATTCCAGCTTTCTTCAATTGATGCTCTACTTAACAGACAGATTGCAGAACCATCAGTACTTGTTGAAAACTTGGCTTCATAAATGTTACCATGCCTGTATCCTTTCAGAACAACTTTGCTTGTAGATTTGCTTACAATTTCACAGTGTTCTTCAAAGAAATCCACATGATAACCTCTGTCACAGATTTGACTAACACTCAGCAAATTATGTTTAAGTCCTGTGACCAGAGCTACTTTTTCAATGATGACATTCCCCAGAGTGATATTGCCATATCCCAAAGTTTTTCCCATGTTGCCATCTCCATAAGAAACACTTGGGCCAGCTTTCTCCACAAAGTCTGATAACAGGGCTTTATTTCCAGTCATATGTCCTGAACATCCACTGTCCTAGGATGTTTTTCCTGTTGCCCTGCAATCACAAAGACCACTAATGATTAGTTTTAAGGACCCAGACCTGCTTGGATCCTTTGGCCTTATTAAATTTGTTAACATTTGCAGCGGATTTAACATCAGAGTTTATGTTAATATTTTTCTTATCAGCATTTACACTATCAGACTTTGCATCAGAACTTACACTAGAAGGAAAAATGCTAACTTTCTTTAAAGAAGGTTTTATTTGATAATAATCATAGTACAAACTATGATATTCCTTACAAGTATAAATGGAATACCATAAACTACCACAATGAAAACAAGGATTTTATGGCCTATATCTAACAGACTGACTCTTAACTCCTGACTTTTAAGGTAAGGAGTTTATGTTCTTATTTTTCCTGCAAAAAGAAGCCAGATGGTTAGAATTTCCACAGTTAGAACATTTATTTCTAGGAGCATTAGGAACAGGCTTATAATCTTTACTTTTATTCACACCTTCCTTTCCATTCCTATTTTTCCTAGGGAGCTTTACCTTGTTTACATTCTTAACATTTTTGAGCTTGTGCTTAAGATGCTTCTTTGTCATTAAGCCTATGTTAACTTCAGTTGGCTTATCCTATTTTGGTTTGTCAGAAGTTAATTTCTCTTTAACTTCTGATTTTTCAATATCAGACTTTACAGCTACAAACTTAACAGGGTTTACCTTTGGCTTTTGTTTAACAACTATAGGCTCAATTTCTACAGTTCCCTTATCATTCTTATCATCTCCATAACCTAAGCCTTCTTTCCAGTTTCCACTACTTAACAAATTCTGAGTTGTTCTGCCAAAGTTAGTCCAAGTCCTGATAATCTCTTTTTCCTTTTCTAACTCAGTTTTTAGAGATTCATTTATTTTAAGTATTTAATCCCTAACATAAAAGGCATCATCTCTATCTTTCTGAGTTTGATGGAACATGACTAACTCTTTTTCTAAATAATCATTCCTCCTCTTATAAGCAAGATTTTCAGAAGTTAATCTTTCACATGTTAAAGTTTGATCTCTATAACTAATGAACATGGTTTTAAGATATCTTCTCAACTCATTAATATCATCAGTATGAAAGGAATAAGTAATTTGAGGTACCTTTAACTCAGCAGCATCAGAACTGCTATCAGCATTTGCCATCAAGGCATAGTTCACCTCACTTTCAGAATCTGAAGTGTCTGTCCAGCATTTTTTCTTTGTGACAAGAGCCTTGCCTTTGTCACTCTTCACTTTCTTGCAATCAGGAGGTATGTGGCCTTTCTCACCATAGTTGTAGCACTTGACATTTGAGTAATCTCCTCTGTCAGACTTTCCTCCTTTGCCTTCAGATTTCTAAAACCCTTCTTATCAGAACTTGCACCTTTCCTGGGAAATTTCTTTCCCTTTCTGAATTTCCTGTATGCAATCCTTGTGATTCCTTTCACCATAAGAGCACACAGCTTCATCATCTCTTCATCAGGATCCATCTCAGGTAAGCTTTCAGTTTCTGAGTCATCATCACTATCAGAACTTGATGACTCAGTATCAGACTTTGTGATGAGAGCTTTTCCCTTACCTTTCCTTGAGGCAGCTGCTTTGGGGGATTGCTCATTAGCCTTAGGAGCAACTGTCCTTGACTTTCTTCCTTTTCTCTTGTTTCTTTGTTCCATCTCAAGTTCATGAGAGTTGAGCATCCCATATATTTCATCAAGAGTTGTTTCTTCAAGATTATAATTGTCTCTTATAGTGGTGGCCTTCAAATCCCAACATTCAGGATGAGCTAACAGGAATTTAAGTTTTGAATCCTCAAGATCATATTCCTTGTCAACTAGTGAGAAATCATTCAAGAGTTTGACAAATCTGTCATATAAACCAGTCAATGACTCATCAGGTTTTGAGTCAAAGTGCTCATACTCTTGAGTGAGTATAGTCTTCCTGTTCTTCTTAATTGAATCAGTTCCCTGGCATCTTATCTCCAAGGCATCCCATATCTCCTTTGTAGTCTTGCAGTTAATTACCCTGTTTGACATGACATTATCAATGGCACTATGCAGCAAGTGTCGTACCTTAGCATCCTTAGCAATTGATGAGATATCTTCAGCATTGTAATCACTCTTCTCCTTTGGTACAGACTTTGCTGGTTCACCTGCAACTATAACAGAGAGTTTGGTTGGCTTGTGTGGTCCTTCATTGATTCTGTCAAGGTATTCTGGATCAGTAGCTTCCAGAAACATAGACATCCTCACCTTCCATATGGCATATTCAGATGGTTTCAGTATGGGAACTCTAATAGTCTCATATCGACTATGGATTTGAGTCTTTGGAGGTTCTTCAATTTTGGTGGGATTGGTTGGAGTTTGTTCTTCTTCAGACATGATTGTTTTCGGATCTTAAACTGTTTGTGTGTTAACAGATCTGCTCTGATACCACTTGTTAGGTCACACACACTGTAGAAGGGGGTTGAATACAGTGTTTATCACAATCAAATCGAATTAAAGAACACAAGTAACATAAAACAAACTTTATTAAACTCTGTTACAATATGAAACTGTCCTCTCTCAGTGATGAACAAATTATCACGAGAGCTGCTAGGGTTACAATAAATAATAACTTCAATTATGATAACACATATAGTGTAAACCCTATGTTTGTGTTTATATACTACACAGTTACAAGATAATCGCTAATTGATATTGAATATAATTCTGTATCCTAAAATATATCAATTAGATATCTTCTTTTCCAAGTCTTCTATCTTCCATAGAAATTTTCTCTATGCATATCTCATTTTTATTTAGTCTTGATCTTCTTTCCTTTCAATCAGCCTTTCCTTAACTGTTCGTCCTCCCGCACTTAAGTTCTGATATCCATCTTCTGATAATTATCTCCTGATAATTTAAGTACTGATATCCTTAATTTCTGACTTCCAGTAAGTGCTGATTTCAGTAAGTACTGATATTTCCTGTTTGTTAAGATCTGTAAACTAAACATGAAACACATTTGACATGACATCTCAAATATATCTAATAGTTTAAGATCCAAAAACAATCATTTCTGAAGAAGAATAAACTCCAACCAAGCCCACCAAAACTGAAGAACCTCCAAAGACTCAAATCCATAATCGATATGAGACTATTAGAGTTCCCATACTGAAACCATCTGAATATCCCATATGGAAGGTGAGGATGTCTATGTTTCTGGAAGCTACAGATTCAGAATACCTTGACAGAATCAATGAAGGACCACACAAGCCAACCAAACTCTCGGTTGTAGTTGCAGGTGAACCAACAAAGTCTGAACCAAAGGAGAAGAGTGATTACACTGTTGAAGATATCTCATCGATTGCTAAGGATGCTAAGGTACGACACTTGCTGCATAGTGCCATTGATAATGTCATGTCAAACAGGGCAATTAACTGCAAGACTGCAAAGGAGATATGGGATGCCTTGGAGATAAGATGTCGGGAAACTGATTCAATTAAGAAGAACAGGAAGACTATACTCACTCAAGAGTATGAGCACTTTGACTCAAAACCTGATGAGTCATTGACTAGTTTATATGACAGATTTGTCAAACTCTTGAATGATTTGTCACTAGTTGACAAGGAATATGATCTTGAAGATTCAAACCTTAAATTCCTGTTAGCTCTTCTTGAAAGTTGGGATTTGAAGGCCACCACTATAAGAGACAACTATAATCTTGAAGAAACAACTCTTGATGAAATTTATGGGATGCTCAAGTCTCATCAACTTGAGATGGAACAAAGAAGCAAGAGGAATGGAAGAAAGTCAAGGACAGTTGCTCTAAAGGCTGAGGAGGAATCCCCCAAAGCAGCTGCCTCAAGAAAAGGCAAAGGAAAAGCTCTCATCACAAAGTCTGATACTGAGTCATCAAGTTCTGATAGTGATGATGACTCAGAAACTGAAAGCTTACGTGAGATAGATGTTGATGAAGAGATGATGAAGCTGTGTGCTCTTATGGTGAAAGGAATCACAAGGATTGCATACAGGAAATTCAGAAAGGGAAAGAAATTTTACAGGAAAGGTGCAAGTTCTGATAAGAATGGTTTCAGAAAATCTGAAGGCAAAGGAGGAAAGTCTGACAGAGGAGATTACTCAAATGTCAAGTGCTATAACTGTGGTGTGAAAGGCCACATATCTCCTGATTGCAAGAAAGTGAAGAGTGACAAAGGCAAGGCTCTTATCACAAAGAAGAAAAGCTGGACAGACACTTCAGATTCTGAAAGTGAAGTGAACTATGCCTTGATGGCAAATGCTGATAGCAGTTCTGATAATGCTGAGTTAAAGGTACCTCAAACTACTTATGCCTTTCATACTAATGATATTACTGAGTTGAAAAGATATCTTAAAACCATGTTTATTAGTTATAGAGATCAAACTTTAACATGTGAAATATTAACTTCTGAAAATCTTGCTTATATAAGGAGGAATGATTATTTAGAAAAAGAGTTAGTCATGTTCCATCAAACTCAGAAAGATAGAGATGATGCCTTTTATGTTAGGGATGAAGTACTTAAAATAAATGAATCTCTAAAAACTGAGTTAGAAAAAGAAAAAGAGATTATCAGGACTTGGACTAACTCTGGCTGAACAACTCAGAATTTGTTAAGTAGTGGAAACCGGAAAGAAGGCTTAGGTTATGGAGATGATAAGAATGATAAGGGAACTGTAGAAATTGAGCCTATAGTTGTTAAACAAAAGCCAAAGGTAAACCCTGTTAAGTTTGTAGCTGTAAAGTCTGATATTGAAAAATCAGAAGTTAAAGAGAAATTAACTTCTGACAAACCAAAACAGGATAAGCCAACTGAAGTTAATGTAGGCTTAATGATAAAGAAGCAGCTTAAGCACAAGCTAAAAGATGTTAAGAATGTAAACAAGGTAAAGCTCCCTAGGAAAAATAGGAATGGAAAGGAAGATGTGAATAAAAGTAATGATTATAAGCCTATTCCTAATGCTCCTAGAAAGAAATGTTATAACTGTGGAAATTCTAACCATCTGGCTCTTTTTGCAGGAAAAATAAGAACATAAACTCCTTACCTTCAAAGTCAGGACTTAAGAGTCAGTCTGTTAGATATAGGCCACAAAATCCTTGTTTTCATTGTGGTAGTTTATGGCATTCCATTTATACTTGTAAGGAATATCATAGTTTGTACTATGATTATTATCAAATAAAACCTTCTTTAAAGAAAGTTATCATTATTCCTTCTAGTGTAAGTTCTGATGCAAAGTCTGATAGTGTAAATACTGATAAGAAAAATGTTAACATAAACTCTGATGCTAAATCCGCTGTAAATGTTAACAAACTTAATAAGGCCAAAGGATCCAAGCAAGTCTGGGTCCTTAAAACTAATCATTAGTGGTCTTTGTGATTGTAGGGCAACAGGAAAAACATCCTAGTTCTGGACAGTGGATGTTCAAGACATATGACTGGAAATAAAGCCCTGCTATCAGACTTTGTGGAGAAAGCTGACCCAAGTGTTTTTGTTATGGAGATGGCAACATGGGAAAAACTTTGGGATATGGAAATATCACTCTGGGGAATGTCATCATTGAAAAAGTAGCTCTGGTCTCAGGACTTAAACACAATTTGTTGAGTGTTAGTCAAATCTGTGACATAGGTTATCATGTGGATTTCTTTGAAGAACACTGTGAAGTTGTAAGCAAATCTACAGGCAAAGTTGTTCTGAAAGGATACAGGCATGTTAACATTTATGAAGCCAAGCTTTCAACAAGTACTGATGGTTCTGCAATCTGTCTGTTGAGTAGAGCATCAATTGAAGAAAGCTAGGATTGGCACAAGAAACTCTCTCATTTAAATTTCAACAATATAAATGAACTAGTCAAGAAAGATCTTGTGAGAGGACTGCCAAAATCAGTATTTGCTCCTGATGGCCTTTGTGATTAATGTCA
This sequence comes from Apium graveolens, assembly GCF_009905375.1. Taxonomy (NCBI): domain Eukaryota; kingdom Viridiplantae; phylum Streptophyta; class Magnoliopsida; order Apiales; family Apiaceae; genus Apium; species Apium graveolens. The sequence continues at coordinate 113,458,026 of NC_133657.1, forward strand.
GAAGGCAAAACAAAGAAAATCTTCATTCAAGAGCAAGACTGAATCATCAATTCTTGGGCCTTATCACCTATTACATGTAGATCTATTTTGTCCAGTGAATGTCATGTCTATTGCAAAGAAGAAATATGCTATGGTCATAGTGGATGAGTTCACCAAATACACTTGGGTGTATTTCTTGCACACAAAAAGTGAAACTGCATCTATCTTGATTGATCATGTCAAGCAACTGGATAAAGTGGTCAAAGACTCCATGAAAATCATAAGAAGTGATAATGGCACTGAGTTCAAGAATTTGATTATGGAAGAGTTCTGCAAAGACCAAGGAATCAAACAGGAATTCTCTGCTCCTGGAACTTCACAACAAAATGGAGTGTTTGAAAGAAAGAATAAAACTCTCATTGAAGCTGCACGAACTATGCTTGATGAGGCAAAGTTACCAACCTATTTTTGGGCAGAACCTGTGAAGACTGCTTGTTTTACTCACAATGCTACACTCATTAACAAGCATGGAAATACACCATATGAGATGGTGAAGAAAAAAAAGCCAAATCTGAAGTATTTTCATGTATTTGGATGCAAGTATTTTGTTCTTAAGACTCATCCTGAACAACTATCCAAATTTGATCTAAAAGCTGATGAAGGAAATTTTGTTGGATATCCATTTCCACAAAAGCCTTCAGAGTCTACAATTTAAGAACAAGGGTTGTCATGGAATCTATCAATGTCTCTTTTGATGATAAAAAGATTACAGGACTTGAAGATTTCAATGATCATGATCAGCTGAGATTTGAGAATGAAGTTTTAAATTCTGATACTGTAAATCCTGACAGTCTAAATCCTGATACTGCATACTCTGATGAATTAAACTCTGATGTTATTGAAACTATGGTGACTGCGCCAAAGGAAGATGCACCTGTGCAGGGGGAGCATACTGAAGATACAACCACATTTCAAGAAGTATCAGAACCTACAACAGGCTCTTCAAATTCTGATTCATCAAGTTCTGATGGGCCAAGTTCTGATAATTCTGGAAACTCAAGTTCTGATATTTCTGGAAACTCAAATTCTGAAGAATCCAACTCATAGAGCACAATTTCAGGGGGAGCATCAGAAAATATTGATGGAGACAGCATGGATCATGGGGGAGCATCCAGTTCTAGAGAGAACCTTCCATCTGCAAGGAAGTGGACTAAAGCACATACACCTGACTTAATTATTGGAAATCCTGATGCAGGTGTCAGAACTACAACAGCTACATCAAATGAATGTCTTTATCACTCTTTTCTCTCTCAGACTGAACCAAAGAAAGTGGAAGAAGCTCTTCAAGATGCTGATTGGGTGCAAGCAATGCAGGAAGAGTTAAATGAATTTGAAAGAAACAAAGTCTGGACCCAAGTGCCAAGACCAAAGAACAGATCTGTTGTTGGTACAAAGTGGGTGTTCAGAAACAAAACTGATAGTGATGGAATAATTACAAGGAATAAATCAAGGCTGGTTGCAAAAGGATATTCTCAACAGGAGGAAATTGATTATGATGAAACGTTTGCACCAGTTGCTAGATTGGAAGCCATAAGGATATTTTTGGCTTATGCTGCTTCAAAAAGTTTACAGTCTTTCAAATGAATGTGAAAAGTGCTTTTCTCAATGGAGAATTGGAAGAGGAAGTATATGTTGAACAACCTTCAGGTTTTGTAGATTCAAAATTTCCTAATCATGTCTACAGACTAGACAAAGCATTTTATGGCCTTAAGCAAGCTCAAAGAGCATGGTATGAGACACTAGCTCAGTTTCTTCTGGAAAGTGGATTTAACAGAGGGACTATTGATAAAACATTGTTTTATCTCAACCATGGAAATGACTTACTTTTGGTACAGATATATGTTGACAGACTATGTAAAAAGTTTGCCAAGCTGATGCAGTCAGGATATCAAATGAGTATGATGGGGGAACTTAGCTATTTTCTGGGCCTTCAAGTCAAGAAGAATGAAGAAGGCACTTTTATTTGTCAATCCAAGTACACCAGAAATTTGCTGAAGAAATTTGGAATGTAAGATTGTTCAAGTGCATCCACTCTCATGGCCACTGCAACAAAATTGGATAAGGATACTGGTACATCAGTAGATATTACTGATTACAGAGGTATGATTGGCTCATTACTCTATCTAACTGCAACTAGACCTGATATCATGTATGTTACCTGTCTTTGTGTGAGATTTCAAGCAGATCCAAGAGAACCTCACTTAACAGCTGTGAAAAAAATTTTCAAGTACCTTAAGGGTAAAACTGATCTCAGATGCCGATTTTGTAGGATACAAAATTGACAGGAAAAGCACAAGTGGAAGCTGCCAATTTCTTGGAGGCAGATTGGTTTCTTGGTTTAGCAAGAAACAGAAGTCAATTTCCACATCAACTGCAGAAGTAGAATACATTGCTGCAGGAAGCTGCTGTGCACATATTCTTTGGATGAAGAATCAGTTACTGGATTATGGGTTAGAATTTTCTAAAATTCCTATTTACTATAATAATCAAAGTGCTATTGCTATGACAGGTAATCCAGTTTATTGAATATTATTTCGAATATTCATTCGAGGGCTTATGACTCAGCTTATTTTATTTATTGAATATTATTTGAATATTCATTTGAGGATCTATGACTCCGATTATTTGCTGAGATATATTCTTTATTTTATTAAAGAATAAGGTGTCGATAATCAAACTCACTTTTGATTATTCAAATAAAGATAGTACTTTCGTATAGGTATATCTTTGGATATTTAATATTCATTTCAAGTATAAGTTTCAAAACTTCTACTTCAATTATTTTTATAAAGATTATTCTTTATGGAAATATTATTTAAATAATAATATTCAGATATTTTCTAATATATTGGGACTGATTTATTTTGTTAAATCAGCATCACTCCAAACATTCTTAAAAATGTTTTGCGAGTCTTCAAAATGATTTTTAACAGTTAGAGCGGATCCCAAAACTCATTTTTATATTTAAGATCCTCCTTTCGAAGGGGAATTAAATACTCGCTCAAAACCTGAGGGATCCGGCTCTGTGGTGTGTTTTATATTCGCAACAAGGTTGCTGTTTTGTTAAATGAATCGATTACTTACCCAACACTCGGGAAGTAAAATTCTTGGAACAAGTTAATCCATTAACAGGCATCGCCTGGGAAATATCGGTGAGTTCTCCCTTCCAACTAGATACGACTTCTTGGTGGAGCCGTATCAAAAAGTTTCTACTTGGGGAAAGGGGGAACGAGCTTTATGTTTCAGAGTCATGGATTTCATCTGAACTAGGAGTGGCGTAAGTGGTCGAGTGGCGCCGGCCCAGCCTTATTATATTGGCCCAAATGGCCTGGAAGTTCCGCTAAGGCGGTCCATTCCTTAGGAGTTCAGTGTTCGGTTGACAAGTAAATCCGACAGGTTCTCCTCTACATGTAGAAAATGGTGGGGTTGCACTACTACGACTGATCATCGTAAGTGGTCTTCCTGGCGCGACAAACTCCCGTAATGAGTTCATCATCCAATTGGATATATCTGCGACACTACCCAGAGCACTTCGATAGAAAGGCTACGGTTGGGCGATTGTTGAGTGTTGGCAGGGTCAAGTTTTCAAAATGATGTTTGCATCAAATGAAGTATCTCGTAACTTCATTTTATTTTGATGATATTTTAAAGATTTAATCTATTCAAATTTGGTCTTGTAGTCTCATCTACGTGATGAACTTTTGAAACTAATTATAACTTGAACGGTGGTAGTTCAAGTAGTATTTGGAAAAGATATAAGTATATTGGAGTATCTTGTAACTTCATCTTTTAAACTTATATCTAGTAAATGATTATCTTATGCATGACAAAGATTTTCAGAAAAACGTTGAGACAAGGTTAGATATATGAGATCACCTTGCAACGATATTTTTATACAGTTATACACTGGAACTCTGTGTATATTATGCATGGAAGAGGACTTCCAAGATTTTGAAAAGTATATATGTATATATACTGAATATTTTGCGACTTCATCGCATTAAGATATCAAACTTGGTTCATTTCTTTTGACCAAGACTTTCATGAGTACTATGAGAAGGCTCATATATTGTAAATTATTATACATATTATTTTGGTGGGCTTGCTGCTCACCCTTGCTTTCTTCTTTCATCACACAACATCAGATAGACAAGATGAACAGGACCAAGCTCCCAATTCACGAGCGGATAGGAAACGTTCTGCAGCTTCCTATAGGCATTGAAGTCGCTGTAGCTAAGGTGGGAACTACCAATAGACTAGGCTTCAACTTTTGATGTACCAGATTTATGTATACTTATGAATTGTAATAATGGCAAAGAAAATGTAAATTTATTCAGAAAACCTTTTAAGGTGTATTGGCAGATAATTGTGGAATAAAATGACTTGTGATTATTTTTGGATGTTCATCTCTGAGACTATAACGTGTGGTGTGTGTGTTTATTGTGGGGTCACAGTACAGAGTAGTTGATTAATTATTAAGATTGGGTGTTATTAAGGGAAATGGAACTCGTGACAACCCGGATCCTCGACCCCGGATTTGGGGGTGTTACAGAAGTGGTATCAGAGCTAAGCGTTATAAACCTCAGAGATGATGTGACGTTAAGATAATAACTAAGATAATAAGAACTCTTGCCAAGTTCATAGTCGGGCTACCTAACGTAGTACTGACAGTTAAAACCCTTATGGGAACCCTTATAAATATCGTGATAGAAGAGTAGTTCGTTATCGTATATGGTAGCGGGACTCCGAACCCTGAGGTTGAGGAGCAACAACGCGATGATGTTTTATTACTAATTGGAGATCGGATTGTGGATCCGATAGAGCGTCCTAACGCAGGACCGGATGATGTTCATATTGAGGATGTAGCGGTTGAGGATGTTGTCCTAGAAGGGATTGTTACTGAGGAGGATCCCGTGGAGGATCCTGACAAGAATGAATAAAGGACCACTGAGGAATTGATGACCATGGTTAGGGAAACTACCAGAGGTAGGATTGGCCGGTCACTACCGGAGGTTCGTTTAAGTTTGTAAAGATAGTAGCCCCTTTAACGCGGCTTACTCGTAAGACTGAGAAGTTCGAATGGACAGAGAAATGCGAGAACAACTTTTAAGAACCGAAGCAAAGGTTGGTGACGTTCCCTATGTTGGTGTTGCCGGATGGAAAATGAGATTTTGTGATGTGTAGTGACGCTTCACATAAGAAATTAGGGTGCTTCATATACAGCACAGCAAGGTAATCGCGTATGCGTCAAGACAATTAAGGGAATATAAAATTCGATATCCCCACCCATGAGCTTGGGCTCGTGGCAATAGTTTTTCCCTAAAGATTGGAGGCACTACTTGTATGGAGAGAAGTGCAAGATTTACACAAACCATAGGAGCTCTAGTACATTTTTACGTAGAAAGAGCTCAACATACGCCAGAGGAGGCGTTTAGAGCTAATCAAGAATTATGATTGGGAGATTCTTTATCATTCGGGGAAAGCCAATGTGGTGGCTGATGCCCTTAGTAAAAAGGAGAGACCCAAGATGATAATGTCTTTGGGATAGTTTATAAGAGATTTTGAGAAAATGGAAATAGAAGTGAAGGTAACCGGAGCCGGTACCAAAAAGCTGTTTGAGATTGCAATACAGACCGGATTTTTGGAAAAGAACATATTGTGCCAGAAAAAGTGATGAATGAAGGCAGAGAGTCAATGACTGGAGAAGAGATCCACACCGAGAAAGATGATAAGGGGATAGTGAGGTGTTCCTACAGAAATTGGGTTCCAAAAGTTCAAGAGCTTAAGGATGAGAACTTAGATGAGAGCCATAGTTTGAGGAATAAGATTTAGGGCAAACCCTGAATGTGATAGTCAGGGAGGTTGCCATCAAGAAAGAAAGAACCCATAACATAATAGAGTGGAAAACAAGGTTTTTAATGTATAAGATAACCCCGATTACGGGAGAAGGTTGAAACATTTCATACTAAGGAAACAGAAAGTCGAGTAAGGAAAGGAGACCTGAGATGGTACTCCTATACGACAATTTATGGACCAGTCTAGACAGAACTTAGACTATTATCCCCAACCACCACCCTGAGGAAACAATGCGGTGAGAAATTCTTTCAGGACCTTTAAGTCGCTAAGCTCTCAGAGTTCCAAGGAACAAGCTGACCCAGTCGAGGCAAGAGCCTGGCTAAAGGAAATACAGGAATCATTTGAGATTCTAAATGATTGACGAATCACAAAAGACTATTTTTGTCACTTACCCTCCTAAGAGAGAGGCCACCCGCTGGTGAAAGGCCAAGGAAGGCACGGAGCAAGAGATTATAATAAACTGATTTAAGTTCAGACAATTATTTTTGGGAAAGTACTTCCCAAGGTTATGGAGGTAGTGTAAAAGCTTTGGAGCTAGAACAAAAGCGAATGAGTATGATGAATTATGAATCTAAGTTGTAAAAGTTATCAAGATTCGTTCTGAGGACACGAATCCAGAATGACGGGATATTTGAAATCAATGCTTATGTTGTGTTGGTTCATGAAATAATGATAAGAGAAAGGAAAATAAAAAGAAACTGAAGTGGAAAGGAATATAAAGGCAATAGAGTTTGAGGAATGATAAGGAAGTTGGGTATGAGGAAACCCTAAAGACTCATAGCAATAGAAATAAAAAAGTATGTAATCGTCAGGATGAGGGTGATTCACCATGAGTTAAATTGATGGTTGAAGGCATAAGAGATAAATATATTTTATACCCTGTAAGTTGGGAGGATTTGAGGAAACCTTGAGATAGTTCGAAGGATAAATATTGAGACGCGGATAGACTGAGGAGACAAGGAAGTAAGAAATTAGGAAAATTGGATGAAGGAAGTGACCTTCAAGAATATGAAGTGTAAGACCGGTGGCTTGATACCCAGGAAGGGAGACGCCAGGTATGAAAGATATCCCAACATTGAGATGACTGTTGAGATAAACAATAAAAGTAAATAAGGATTTATTAAGAAGAAGTTCACGTTGAACACGACCAATATCTTCCAGATCATCCATGTGATCATTACCAAATCAGGAAAGAAAAGCGGATAACCATTTTTATCTTTTGGAGGCCATGTGGATTGACCTTAACTTGAATAAGGATGCTATTGTGAAATTCGGTATAGGCTATCGAGGTGGAAATGATTGAATAAGATACCCTTATCAGGGATATATGACTTTATTTATCCATGGAAGGATGCTTGTACCTTTTTAAAGGTAGAATTAAGGATAGAATATCGGTAACTTAAAACGAATCCTAGGGGAATGCATAAAGGTTGGCATTTCACCCTTAATAGGGATAGTATGAGTTTTGACAGTATGAATTGGAAAGGATTAAGGTAATAATAACCTTTAAGGATCAGTGGAGAAATTTTTCAGAAGTATATAGACAATGGTTCTAGTATTAGTAAATGTTATTTTGATATGCCCTGTATATAGGGAATATAGGAGGAACGATTGAAGGATAACCTTAGAGGTTTTACAAGGAGAAAGGAAATATTCGAAATTCTCAAGAATAAAAATGTTGATAAAGGAAATATGACATAATTATAATGATGCCAAGTGGGGCACGTGTTAAACCACGAGAAAGTATGGATCGAACCAGTAAAGATCGAAATTGTTCAGGGCAATTAGGACCTAAGATAAAAAATGTTCTAAGTATGATTGAGAGTCAGTCGTGACAGTGATTAACCTCTAAAGATTGAGGCAATAACTTATGGAAAAATGGTGATTTTTTTTTATTTACTCATCAGATATTAAAGAAAAGCATTTTCACATAAGCTGTGATTGAAATAAGGTAGAAAATTTATTTGGAGGTGGTTAAAATGACATTGACTGTAAGGAAATTTTACTATCCCCAAAGAGGTGGCCGACACTTTAAAGGTAAGAGGATAATTATAGGCGCTTGTGCCAAAGGAATACAGTGATGATGGTTAAAGCTATGAAGGTTGTATTATGGTTTGGAAGATTGACATTCCTTCTGATGACTGTGCAATACCCAACCGTAATAGTAGTTGGTAAAGGTTTAATTCATGTAATCGCCATGAGCGGGATATCTATCTCAGGAGATACTATCTTGAGAATGAGCCTGGACCATGTTTCAAAAAAAAAGGACTAAACAAACCTTTGAGTTAAGTCTTCTATTGAAGGCATATGATTAAGAATGGTATTAACCTGCTATCATTGTTTTCATTGAAACTCTTCTACAATTTTATCTGCTTCACGTCATGAATGTACGTCAGGATCAGGAGTGTTCTTCATGAATCAAGAACGGTGATCATGTTACCTCCTTAGAAGAATTCGATATGATATGAATGGACTCCGTATGGTTAGCTATTAAAACTTCATGGAAAACGAATGACTACAGTAGGTCAACGGTGGGCCATAGTAATGCAGGAATGATTCTGAGAGTAATAAGCTGATTACTTACAACCGTGAGAGTTGTATTGGAATGGATGTTGAGAGTAAGTACCACTAATCGGGTCGTGGTGGTGTATAAGTTATCATTGATAGACTGATTAAGTCGATTATCTACCTATGATATATTTATTCCTTCTTATCGATAAAGAGTAGTATTACCCATACGAAGAAGGTTGCGGTATAGAAATGGATTCTAGTAACGATGAGGTCTAGAATGAGATCCCAGATTCGATTTTCGATATCGAGGGAGTTTCAAAGGTGATTGTGTATAAGCTCGAGGAAGAGCATGGGTCCATAGAATGATGGACGGAATGGCGAAAATATTTAGGCATGTGAAATGCGATGCTATAATACTTGATGTTGATATAAATACATATATGTTTTGTTCTCCTATGACAAACCTCTATAGTTCAGAGGTAGGTTCCAAGCCAGATATTTTGTGGCAGTATATTTTTTCATATATACAATTCTCTTCAATTCGTTCTTTTCTCTTCTTTTCATTTCATGTAAGCTGAGAAGAACAACCCTTCCAGAAAGGGGAGGTATTGCCGAATGACTATCTGTGTGATAGAAGCCTAGTAGGATACCAACTATTATTTAATTGTTTGTCAAGTACTAAAGGCTGGCCATCTTCTGTACTAACTATGCGATATAACAAGTGTTCATGATCATAGTGATCTCTCAATAAATTCTTTTACTTCTATATGAAGGATTAAGCTTTCGAAAATAGAAACAGCTGAAAAAGGAGTAATAAAGTTGTGGTAGTATTCGGAATGGAAACACATTCGTGATACTAAGGTTGGCATGGTTATTAAAAGGTTATAGAACGCTAATGAGCAAAAGTATAACCAGTATAATATTAGGAACGGAAGGTAGTAGCGATTACGAACTGGAAAAGAATGGGTATTGAGAAGCAAAAGCTCTAATGTTAAAAGCTATAATGAGAGTCTGTGCAATAGACTTGAAAGAATTTGGAATGATCACTTAACACGGATTGAGTTTTCTTACGATAATAGATCATATGTCAGTATTGAGATATCGCCTTATGAGATCCTTGAGGGAAGACAATGTCGATCTCCCTTATGTTAGGATGAAGTTGTAGAGCGCAAGATGCTCGGACCCGCAGTAGTCCAAAGGATCAAGGATATAATAGATTTTAATCAGAGGACGGCTGGTAGTAGCCCAAGATGGGAACACGAAGTATGTTGATTTGACACGAAAGGACAAGGAATAGGAAGTGGGGGACCTAGTGTTGTTATAGGTATTCCCTTGGAAAGGAAGGATGAGGTTCGGAAAGAAAGGGAAGCTAAGTCCACGAATTGTTGGACCCTTGGATATATTAAGACATATTGGGAAGATAGCATATGAGCTAGCCCTACCCCCGAATATGTAGCAAGTTCATAACGTGTTCCACGTATCAATGTTAAGAAAATGTAATTCGGATGCCAGATAAATAGGGGCATATGAGCGCATAGACATGCAACCAAACGTAACCTATACGGAGCAACCAGGAAGGGTTATAGATCGAAAAGGGACAAGTGCTTAGGAGAAGGGTTATCAAACTAGTCAGAGTTTGGTGGTAGAACCATAATGTGGAAAATTGACTAGAGAGTTAGAAGGCACAATGCTAGAAAAGCATCCCCAACTGTTTTCTATCTGATTCCGGGACGGAATCCTTTTAAGGAGGGGAGACTGTAATAACCCCAATTTTTGGAGATTTTTGAAACCCGGATGAATAGTAACTTTTGCTGACAATGCTGATTAAGAAAAATTATCAGACCACGATATATAGGAGTACTGTTATGGAAATTCTAAGATCGTATTAGTATTCCATAAAGAAAATAAGTGTATGTAAAAGCTGTCAGATTTTGAAAACGAGCACTTTTATTTTTTCCCCGAGATTTCCACCAGACATTAAGGGATTTAAGGAAATAATATTAAGATGAAGGATTTTAAATTCAAGGATTATAAAGGAGAATTAATTTAGGTATTAAAAATACCAAGAGATTTTATCAATAAAACCATTAAGGTATTTAACCAAACGATCAACGAGATTGAGTGATAACCGGACAAAGAAATGAATAACGACTCTTGTAAATACCTTTGCAAGTGGCAAGGCAAGTGGATGGTTGATCAAACAAGAAACCAAGTGATAGTTAGGAAGGAATGGTTAGTTAATTATATAGTTAACTAGGGATGATCTCATCTCACCACAAATCACCAACACATGGCAAATGGTGAGATCATCTTCCACTAACTCCTTTGTTTATTATTAACCTAGCAAAATATCAAGATAATCCATCATTATCCACCACATTATTCCACCAGCACAAGAAAGCAAAAGCATTTCCTCCCCCATTTCCATTGCTCTCGGCCAAAACAGAACCAGCACACTAAAACTGCTGTATCTCCTTCATTTCTCACTCAAATATTGTGTTCTATAGCTCATTGGAAAGGTATTGAGATGGCCTACACTCTTGTTCACAAGTATCGTCCAAATAATCATGGTAAGACCCTCATTTTTACAGTTCTTTAAATCGGACTTTTAGAAACTTCAAAGCCTAACTTTGTGTTCTTGATTTCTTTGGAAAGATCAAGCTTGTAGGAGGCTCCCTAAGGCTTCCTAGCAACTTAACACCTCCCAAGGAAGGTATAAACTTCAAACCATAGCCTTTAATTTATTTGTTAGTAAGTTTAATGGTTGGTTTTGTGAAATGAGAAGCATGGATTGTGATTATTAGTAGTTTGGTTTGATTTGGAAGTGTTTTGGTAATTGAAGCTTGATTATAGTTCATAGGTCTTGATTGTGGTTGTTTGAGTTGAAAACCTTGGAGATTATGGACTGATGTGGTATGGTTTAGGTGAAGTTTTGTTGTATTGATGGTTATGAGTTGGTTGGTGGTTAATTGGAGTAGTTCAAACAATGGTAATCGCGTAAACATAGCCGTCGTAATGTCTGATTTACTTTAGACTGCTTTTGTTCATAACATTTGGACCCTAGAACTCCCTGATAGATTATGACCATTGCCATGTTTAGATAGTTCATGTTACGAGCTTCATTTTGATATGTAGTTCGTTTGATTCCAATGTACGGTTTAGGAGAAACGACCGTTTTAAGTAACGGTATTTCGCGAACAAAACTTTTCCCCTCGCCTTACTTTGAAACATAGGTTAAAGACCAAAAAGGGTTAATTAGTGTATGAAATAATTATGGTAAGAGTGTTAGGCAGTTAGTAAGACACTCGCGAAGGAATCGCCTTAAAACTTGTAATTGTTAAATTATAAAAAATGGTGGAGCCGAGGGTACTCGAGTGACTTAAGAGAATCAGTAAGCGCAAAGCGAGCGTTAGAGTCTAAGGTAGTTAGAGTATAGATTTACAAGTGACTTTGGTTTAATTCCAACTTACTTGTTGTTTATAGGTTACCAGACTCGTCCCGAGCCTTTTATCACCCCCAGTCGCTCAGGCAAGTTTTCTACCCATTATACTGTTGTTGTGATGTATATATGTATATGCATTATCTTGTGATAGATGCATGTTGGTTAATTAGCAAATTTTGCGATATATTGAAGCATGCAGATATGGTATATATATGCATGCCTGTTTCGTATTCTTGCCATATATATCTGTTGGTTCAGTTGATAATACCTATGCTAGAGAATAGCGGTAATTTGCATATACCCTTAGTATAGGGACCCAAAGGTGAAAACATTTTCTAAAACCGGGAGTCGAGGATCCCGAGTAGATTTTATATATATATATTTATATATATATATATGGTTATAGTTTTCAAAACTATTAATCGAATAAGGTTTATTCGATAACTTTATTTTATTAATGAATATTATCTTGAATATTCATTCGAGGACTTATGACTCATTTATATTATTTATTGAATATTACTTGGATATTCATTTGAGGATGTATGACTCCTTTATTTTCTTTAATGAATATTATTTATAATATTCGTTCGAGGTATTATGACTCAGCTTTTTATTTAATGAATATTATTTCGAATATTCATTCGAGGGCTTATGACTCAGCTTATTTATTTATTGAATATTATTTTGAATATTCATTCGAGGGCTTATGACTCAGCTTATTTTATTTATTGAATATTATTTGAATATTCATTTGAGGATCCATGACTCCGATTATTTGCTGAGATATATTCTTTATTTTATGAAAGAATAAGGTGTCGATAATCAAACTCACTTTTGATTATTCAAATAACGATAGTACTTTCGTATAGGTATATCTTTGGATATTTAATATTCATTTCAAGTATAAGTTTCAAAACTTCTACTTCAATTATTTTTATAAAGATTATTCTTTATGGAAATATTATTTAAATAATAATATTCAGATATTTTCTAATATATTGGGACTGATTTATTTTGTTTAATCAGCATCACTCCAAACATTCTTAAAAATGTTTTGCGAGTCTTCAAAATGATTTTTAAAAGTTAGAGCGGATCCCAAAACTCATTTTTATATTTAAGATCCTCCTTTCGAAGGCGATTTAAATACTCGCTCAAAACCTGAGGGATCCGGCTCTGTGGTGTGTTTTATATTCGCAACAAGGTTGTTGTTTTGTTAAATGAATCGATTACTTACCCAACACTCGGGAAGTAAAATTCTTGGAACAAGTTAATCCATTAACAGGCATCGCCTGGGAAATATCGGTGAGTTCTCCTTTCCAACTAGATACGATTTCTTGGTGGAGCCGTATCAACAAGTTTCTACTTGGGGAAAGGGGGAACGAGCTTTACGTTTCAGAGTCATGGATTTCATCTGAACTAGGAGTGGCGTAAGTGGTCGAGTGGCGCCGGCCCAGCCTTATTATATTGGCCCAAATGGCCTGGAAGTTCTGCTAAGGCGGTCCATTCCTTAGGAGTTCAGTGTTCGGTTGACAAGTAAATCCGACAGGTTCTCCTCTACATGTAGAAAATGGTGGGGTTGCACTACTACGACTGATCATCGTAAGTGGTCTTCCTGGCGCGGCAAACTCCCGTAATGAGTTCATCATCCAATTGGATATTTCTGAAACACTACCCAAAGCACTTCGATAGAAAGGCTACGGTTGGGCGATTGTTGAGTGTTGGCAGGGTCAAGTTTTCAAAATGATGTTTGCATCAAATGAAGTATCTCGTAACTTCATTTTATTTTGATGATATTTTAAAGATTTAATCTATTCAAATTTGGTCTTGTAGTCTCATCTACGTGATGAACTTTTGAAACTAATTATAACTTGAACGGTGGTAGTTCAAGTAGTATTTGGAAAAGATATAAGTATATTGGAGTATCTTGTAACTTCATCTTTTAAACTTATATCTAGTAAATGATTATCTTATGCATGACAAAGATTTTCAGAAAAATGTTGAGACAAGGTTAGATATATGAGATCACCTTGCAACGATATTTTTATACAGTTATACACTGGAACTCTGTGTATATTATGCATGGAAGAGAACTTCCAAGATTTTGAAAAGTATATATGTATATATACTGAATATTTTGCGACTTCATCGCATTAAGATATCAAACTTGGTTCATTTCTTTTGACCAAGACTTTCATGAGTACTACGAGAAGGCTCATATATTGTAAATTATTATACATATTATTTTGGTGGGCTTGCTGCTCACCCTTGCTTTCTTCTTTCATCACACAACATCAGATAGACAAGATGAACATGACCAAGCTCCCAATTCGCGAGCGGATAGGAAACGTTCTGCAGCTTCCTATAGGCATTGAAGTCGTTGTAGCTAAGGTGGGAACTACCAATAGACTAGGCTTCAACTTTTGATGTACCAGATTTATGTATACTTATGAATTGTAATAATGGCAAAGAAAATGTAAATTTATTCAGAAAACCTTTTAAGGTGTATTGGCAGATAATTGTGGAAAAAATTGACTTGTGATTATTTTTGGATGTTCATCTCTGAGACTATAACGTGTGGTGTGTGTGTTTATTGTGGGGTCACAGTACAGAGTAGTTGATTAATTATTAAGATTGGGTGTTATTAAGGGAAATGGAACTCGTGACAACCCGGATCCCCGACCCCGGATTTGGGGGTGTTACATGCTTGGACCAGAAGAAGCCACGTATTCAATTTAGTTTTAAGTCTACAATTAAACAGAAATCTCAGCATTCATTCAAGACAGAATTCTTCACCAGCAAACTGAGAAGCTTTTATGGAGAGCATTACGGAGCATTCAAGTTCATATTAATTGCTTTATAACTATACTGTTATGCTGTTGAAAATTCTGTAGAAGCTAATCAATTGATTAGATTGTAGCAACATTAAGGTTTATATCAATCGAAATATATTCCTTGAATTGTGTTGTGTTTTTACTTTCCAGCATAAACTAAGAACTTGTTTTGAATCGGAATTAATTGATGGTATCGTATTCAACCCCCCCTTCTACGATACCTTTGGACCTAACAATTGGTATTAGAGTCGTTTGATTGACATACAAATCAAGATCCTGAAGTTTAGACCAATACAAGTTCACTCTTGCATATTTTTTAATTTTCAAAATTTTCTATTTCTTGAAATTTTTGAATCTTAAATAATTTAATCATGAGTTCTCAAAAGGTTGGAAGTATTAAGGTACCAAAGTTTGACAAAGAAAATTACAATCTATGGAAGAAAAAGATGATTCTCTATCTCAAGGCTGCGAACCCTGATTACATGGAAATTCTGAATAACGGCCCACACATACCTGAAATGGTTGATCCTAATAATGACCAACGTACCATTCCTAAACCAAAATCTGACTGGACTGTAAAGGAAAAGGAATTAGTTGCCCTAGATGACAGTCTACAGCTGATATTGATAGATGCCATGGACTCTGACATGTATCACCAAATTCTTGTTTGTGAAAGTGGCAAACACATGTGGGACACAATTGAACTGTTAATGGAAGGTACTGAAGATGTGAGAGAGAATCGCCTAGACATGTTAACTACTCAATATGAAGCCTTCAGGTCTCTCCCGGGTGAAGGTGTAACCTCAGTTTATGAAAGACTGAATAGGATGTTAAATGAAATGAGTCTTCATGGAAAGAAGTATGCACAGTATGAAATCAACAGAAAGTTTTTGTTGACACTCCCTTCACATCTGGACAACAAGGCAGAAACAGTTCGTGAACGAGTGGACTTCAAGACCATGAAACTGGAAAAGGTGCATGGAAGAATGAAGACTCATGAGATGGAGTTAGACCAGAAGAGCATCATATATGGAAACAAATCCAGTGATGCCAAAAATGCTGAGTTGCTGAGAACAACTGTACTGGTTGCAAGCAAGCATGAAGAACTGGATATCACTGTTGAGAAGACCAGGTCTCAAACTAATGTGATGTTTGAGGCTGAAGTGGATGATGGAAATCTGACTGGGGATCCTAGTGACTACTACACCGTGGAAGAATTAAAACAGATGGAAGATCCCATAATGGAAAATCTAGCAGGGATGTTCAGTAATATGAGATTCAGAAGGAAGAAAGGTTTCAGGGGCTCAGGGAGCAGTAGCAGAGGGCAGAGATCCAACTCATACTCCAGTTCTGGATATAAAACTAGAATGGTAGACAAAAACAAATTCAAATGATATAACTGTGATGAGGTTAGACACTTTGCCAGTGAATGCAGGAAGCCTCAACAATCAAAAGACAAAGGCAAAGGGGTTCAGAAAAGGGATTCAGGGATATCCAAAAAGTATTCATTCAAGTCCTACATTACTGAAGGAAAAAGCTGGGATGATACAGATGATGAAGAGGAAGGATATGGAAATCTTGCATTGATGGCAGAATCAACTCCTCGGGTATCAATATCACCCCCTGCTAAAATTTGTGATAATGCTGACTGTATAGCTTTTAAAGAACTTGCTCAAGTATATTCTGACAAACTTTCCTATGATAGACCTAATGTAGAATGTAGTGACAAGTTATATGCTAAAAACTACAATGTGCTTAGGTTAAGATACAGGAATTGTTTCTTATCCCTAAGATGTTCAGAAGGTACTGCTAGTGACTTAAAGCAAGAACTAGAAAAGATCAAAACTAAAAATGATAAGCTAGTTCTCACCAATGTTGTTATAGAAGACCTTAAAATAAGAAATCATTATCTGGAACTTAGAGATAAGAAACATGTTGATACTATAGAAGAAAAGGATGAGAAGATAAAGGAATTAGAAACTAAGCTTCAAGCTTATGCTAATTCTTCTAATATTGTAAAGGAACTCATATCTAGTCAAGTTGTAAGTGGAAAACTTGGAATTGGACTAGATTATGATGAACTTAGGAAATCTAGTAAGAAACATGTGGTGGATAATGAACCTGCAATAAAAGTTGTTAATCCACTAGATACACCACATGTTCTGAAGAATGCTAAGAAACCTTTGTTCAAGAAGGCATCTTCTGAACCTTTTGATGAGGAGAATTTGTTCATTCATCATGAGATGCTTGTTGAAGATATTGAAAAGATAAAAGATAAAAATGCTAAGAAATCTGATAAACAAGCATCTCCTGAAAGTGAACAAACTACTGAAGGACTAGGTTTTAGTTCCACCACTAAATCTAGTAAGAATAGAAATGGCAGAATAGGAAAGGATGGCCCTAGAAAGGTGTATAATAACTGTGGATCCACTGGACACTTATCTCATGCATGTAAAAAGGTTAAAGTGGACAAAGTAAAAAATGTTAATATGCATACCATGCCTAGTGTTCCTAAATCTTCCAAGTGTGATAAGCCTACTTGCATGTCGTGTTGTTTCATTCATGAAAACGTATCTTGATTACACACATTCACACAATGCATGCCATGATCATGATAATCATATGCATAAGAACAAGAGTAAGTCAAAGACTGCAAGCCCTCCTAGTGCTAGGAAAGAGGCTACCTTCACCAAGACCAAAAGCAAAGCTAATGGTCCTTCCAAGGGTGTTAAGGACACAGTCAATGACAATGTAAAGCATGTTGAATCTGTCAAGAATGTTAAGAAATCTGCTAGATATGCATATGTTCCTAAGTCCCCTGGACCCAATTTAGTTTGGGTACCAAAGAAAACTTGATCCGTAATGTAGACAGGGAAAGAAAAAGTGAAGCGAACCATGTGAATTGTGAACATTGGATGTTTAATACACAAGAGTTCAAGGATAGAGCCCTGCTATCAGAAGTGGACAAGTAAGCTGGCCCAGTAGTAACCTTTGGAGATGACAACAAAGGAATCTTTACGGGATATGATGTGAAATCAGGAATGTCATCTCTCACATAATATTTAAATGCATATATTTGTTGAATATCTGTTACAGTTATTTGTTGAGTTTCTACTTTAATAGTTTGATTTATGGACCTTGAAGCAATTCAACTTTATTATTTGCTCCATAAGTCAAATTGTTAAAGTAGTAGCAGCATTACACCTCTGAGAATCTTTTTCAATAGTTAGTGATGAGTTTCGTAGCACCATAAACTCTTGATAATTCATATCATTAGTTAAAGGTGATATATGTAGCATCATAAACTCTTGATAATTCATATCATTAGTTAGTGGTGATATATGTGACATCATAAACTCTTGATCATTCATATCATTAGTTAGTGGTGATATATGTGACATCATAAACTCTTGATGATTCATATCATTAGTTGGTGGTGATATTTGTAGCACTATAAACCTCTGATAAATCTAGTAACAAATTTGTTGATAGTTTTATCACTAGTTAGTGGTGAGATTTTGATGATAGTGAGATATTTTAAATTACTTTTTCTGAAAAAACTCACTAAGATCAAAATCATGTGTGTAGCATAGTTGAACATACTTCAATTTCTATGGATTCTAACAATTAATGAGTTCTTGATTGAGTATCATAATTTGTAGTAGACTTAGTGGATAGTGAATCATGTTTGATTATGAGGTTCTATTTTTATCATTATTAACATCTAATGACAGCAAGCTCCTAAGTAATCAGAGGGAAGACAGCTTAGACAATCTAGATGTTGAAGATCTTTCTGACGATGAAGATAAACCTGAGGTTGTTCCAAATGAAGATGTCTATGCAAATGATCTTGTCAATAATCACAATTTTAATTCAGACTCTGATGGGCATGGTTCTGAGAAAAGCAAAGATAGTCAATCTATTTCTGGAACTAGTTCTCAAGATTCAAATTCTGAAGGATTAATTGACAAGTGGTGATAGTGGAAGTGGTTCAGATGCAGTAATGATAGTGGAAATTGGAAGAAGCACAGTTATATCATCTTTGGAACCAATCCACAAGCTTCAGATTCTAGATCATGCTGACAACAACTCAGGGGGAGCAAAAGAAGAAGAACAAAGATCCACTGGTCAGACTTAACATAATTTTGAAAATGCTGAGTTATCAAGAGCTAGTCTACCAAGACGTAAGAATAGTATAAAAACCATCCTTGGCACTTGATACTTGGTGTTTTTGATACTAGAGTAAAGGCTAGAGGATCAGAAGAAGGAGCAAAAGAAGGATCAACTACTCAGACATAACACCACATTGAATATTAGAGGACACTAAAGAACATATCTGCTGAGATAAAGGGTTTGACGTCAATATTATTCCCAGAGTCTAGTTCTTAAGTGATCCAGATGGTGGAGTAATGATTAGCAGGGCTACTGAGTGCGAATGATTATTTCTCTAGTTTTCTATCTGAAGAAGAAACTAAAAAAGTTATAGAAGCTCTGATAGATCCGGATTGATTGGGTGATTGTGAAGCAAGATGAGCTCAATCAGTCAGCGAGCAGATTGTAGGGAAGTTGGTATCCAAACCAAATGACAATATTGTAATTGGTACAAGGATAACTAGAAATCATACTGGATGACAATGGCATTGTTACGAGGGACAAGGTCAAACTGGATGATAGGTTATTATCAGGAAGCAGTATCTAATAGAAAGCACCAGTGATGAGACTTGAGGATATTACGATATATCAGGCACGTGATGCACATTACACTTGGAATTGGACTCTAGTAGATGTGTACAAGTGCACTCCTGGTTGGTGAGTCAAAAGAGGAAGTCAATGCACAACAGTTCATGGACTTAACAGTTGCAGACCTATTGGACCACGTATATCTCTTCTTCACAAGCTCACTTCAGATTGGTATGAACTAGTATACTAATCAAGCAATCATCAAGGACATAGTTTGGCACTCTAACTGAAGTTACAGTTTAATATGAACTAGTAGAGTCGTCATATTAATAACTCTCTTATCACTAGGCACAAATATAATGTTATATATGTGCTCTGATATAATGATAATTTTATATATTGGTCTACTAACAAAAACTTGTGCAAGATTATTTGCTAAGTAATTGCAGAGTAGGTATGGAGGAGCATGTTGGAAATGTTACAATTCTTTTTGGAATTACTTCAAGCAGGCCATTAGAATAATTCTTTTAGGAGCTCAAGCAAACCAAAAGAACAATTCTCTTAGGAGCACAAGTAAACCGAAAGAATGATGGCAATACAAGTAAGTTAAGGATCTTTTGAAGATGCAAAATTTGGAAGATTCTGAACATGCCAAGACTACTTACCAATAGAAACCACTAAATCTTGATCAGTGCAACTCAGGTATAATGACAAGCTATAGAGGTATGACAAGCTCACTCTTTTACTCAAATGCTAATAGACAACATATAATGTTCTCAAGATGCCAAAGTGCAAGGTTCCAAGTGGATCCTAGAGAATCCAATCTTATAGGTATTAACAAGATTATTAGATATCTTAAGGGACTATCAACTCTTGGAGTAAAGTACCCTAAAAGATATTATGCTTAACATGTTTGGCTATATAGATACATATTATGCAGGTTGTAAGAAAGACAGGAGAAGCATCTCTGAGGCTGTCAACTGAAGTGACAGGAGAAGCATCTCGAGAAGCTGTCAACTTCGTGGAAGAAGATTAATTTTTTGTTATGATGAGAAACAACCTCAAATCCAACAACTCTGTGAACACTCTATTACAAGGCACCTTGACACCAGGTATCATTTATTTAGAGAGCATGTCTTTTAGTCAAAGAGTCGCTTGCAGAAACATTTATTAAATCACTTGTTAAAGTTAATTTTCAAGACTGGTTTGTAAATATGGGACATCATTCATTGCATATTAGTTGGAAATCCCATCTATAAAGAATTCTTAATATAAGTTCACAAGTACTAAATCTTCAATATTTAAAGGACTTGTGAATTTATCAGTAATCCAGTACCTCGTACTTAGTGCTACTATCTTGATTATCATGATTACAATATCATTTACATTTATGGTAGTTAAGTGTTATAGCATTAAGTGTGAATATTATTTTAATTGATTTAAATTATAACTATAGACAATTTCATTCCACATTAGTCTCATAATTTGAATTATATTAAAATAATATGCAACATAGTTATTTGTATCTTGTACGAATAATTATGATACTTTTAGTATTAGTGATATTATTTAGAATTTTTTTTCTAAGTAATCAATGCTTATTTCTAAATCACTGATATTGGAAGTTGAAGTATTTTCTAAGTCATGTGTATAAAACTCTCAATATTTTATATGCTTAGAAAGTATTTCTAAATTACTAATTATCCAAAGAGTGATTGCCATATATATAAGTCATATATCCTAGTGGTGATTATTCAATGATAATTATAAATATTTAAGTGCTAGTATCTAACTCATAGATATTTAGTATTTATTTATTTAATATTTATTTTGGGTAGTTTGGATTATGGAAATTGAAGCAATTCAGTGATGATATTTGCTTCATAATTCAAACTAACTTAACTTAAATAGGCAGCATGATAGATTATAACTAAATCTGTCAATAATTGATATCTAGTATATTGATTGTAACTTGTGTGTTATAAGTTAATTATGAGATTTTGGTTTTAGTGAATTTAGAAATGTTCATATCTCAAGAATTCACTGAAATCATATCATGATTGTAGCATGATTAGTTGTGACATTACTTAGAACTCTTCTAAGTGATTAATGCTTATCTTCAGTCATTTATACTAATATAGAAAGTGTGGAAATTTTTCTTGAGTACAACTATGGTCAATGAAGATTTTGCTTTATTAGAAGTAACCATATGTTGTTCACCTAGAATAATTTTTATACTTATTTGCAAATTCCTAAACACTTTAATAATATATGCAATACTCAATGGATCAAAGTATATGGAACTTAGAATATTTTTCTAAGATTGCAAACAAGACAATGTTGGTTAATGTTGCTTTATTTATCGAACCAGTATTGTTTGAGATACTACAGTTGTTAGGAGTTAACAATTGTATGATATATGAAATTGAATGCTGATGTCTTTTTGATAGATAATTGGTATTCAATTCATTGATATCTTATTTTAATATTTAAAACAGGATGCAACATAATTATTGGTATCTAAAGTACTTGACAAGTATCAGTCAATGATATATTGTTAATATTTTGTTGCAGATAATTGTGAGATTTTAACTTCTATTGAATTTATATGAGTTGCTATATCTGAAAGTTTCACCATAATTTAAAATCAGCAGCATAGTCAGTCTTATTAAGATTATTTATCAATAAACAATTTTGTTGATTATAATCTTATAAAGATAGATTATGGAGCTTTTGACGTGAATGAGAATTGCTTAGACTTTACCCTAAGTGATCAATGCTTTTACAAAAACTCATTCATATTAAAAGACAAAATCTTTCTTTCTCTTCTTAATACTGCTAGGTCATCAGTCTGTGTCTTATCAAATCATTTATCTTTTTAGGCATAAAAACAGACTTGTGCACTCGAACAGTTTTAGGAGAAAATCAAACTTCTTTCTACTTTAGTGATTGCTTATTTCATTAAAATCCTGTGAAATCACTATTGTTCATCTGACGAGTCTAACAAGGATGGGGATTTGCGAACTCCCATTTCACCACATGTGACCTCCTTAAGGATGGCTAAGGTGATTTTCCTTGCAGGTACAGCTGGATTTTGGAGCTATGAGAGGAGTGATACACTTGTGAGAATGAGTGTAAACACGAGTGGAGAGAAGAGTAAAACACTTGTGAGATACACGAAACAGAATCACACACTCACAGTGAGGAAGAAAGACAAAAACACAATATCCTATTCCATATCCCTAAACATGGTTCTTGATACTTCGGGTCTCGATTCTGTTTATGATTGGAACTTAACTCTTAGGAACCTAACATTTACAGATTGGATTAGAATACTTCGGGACCTTTGGGTGCTAACAATTGGTAACACTTGGTGATCTCACATTTGGAAGGCATAAGGAGTTGGGAAGATTGGTGAACATGATGATCAACAGCGAAGTCATTCTTGCAGCATTTAAAGGGACATGGTTGATCAGACTATGACTTGTTATTTATTTTCCAACCAAGTAACATATGAGAACTCCTTCAGACAACAGCATGCATTCCTTCTTTAAGGGGGAGATAAAAGCTTATATAATAGTTTGGAGGATTCCTAAACTAAGGGGGAGAAATAGCAGGAAGGAGGAAAAAGGTAAAGCACATGTACATTACACCACACCATTATTGTTTGTAACTACGGATCCTATTGTACGAGAGAGGTGGTAAACACAAGGTGATTTCCTAGTGATCAGAAGAAGTGGTTTGGTTCATCACTGTTCTTCATAAGGGGAGAAGCTGTTTTCCAAAAAGGGAGTACCATTAGTTCTTATCTGCGGATCCTATTGTACAGGAGAGGTGGTAGACGAAGGTGATCTCCTTTAAGCAGTTGATTCTCATAGGGCGAGAAGCAAGAGATATATGCGCTTCTCAACAGGAAATGTGGTTGTACAAAAGAAACTGTTGATGATTACTTCAAGACTGAGAAGTATTATCTGGCAGAGAGTTGAAGAACCAAGGAAATGAAGATGAAACTACTTGAAGATCAGTTCAGTGCTAAAGGAACAAGCATCTTTCATTCCAGTTACTTAAGAAATCTGGAAATGCGGTATTTGATCCAGAAAACTAGTAACATTATTTACAAGTCCTGGTACATTACTTTTTCTAGTAGTTAGTTGAGTTATCCTCCTTATTTAATTTGTTTGTTAAGTTTAACAATCAAATAGGGGGAGATTGTTGGTGAGACTTTGTAGCTTTATGAACAGTTACGTGATAACTCAACACAATATCAACACTAGAACAGGACAGGTTAATAATACTACGTCTACACAAGGAATCCAAAAGAAGAATGATCAGACACATACAAGAATCAGAACACAGTATTACAAGTTCAAGTCTATTTGAAGTCATAGAAAGAAGATCACTCAGTGATCAGGCCTCTGTGAAGAATAAACAATCAGAGGACTTGTTGTTTTAATACAATTGAAGATTTAAGTATAGAAATCAAGTAATTCCAGTAGAAAACAATCTATAGAACTCAAGTCAGAATTCATTAACAAGGAACAATCAGAAAGGATAAGGATATTCAATTCAGGGATAGTCGTTTGTGAACCAGATCAGTGCACTAAGCGTCAGCATTCCAGAGTTGATCATTCAAGTCTACAAAAGAAGTGGTAAGTAAATTCAAGATCAAGTTCAAAAGGGAATCAAGTCAACATTCCAGGAGTTGTTGGTCAAGCAAATAGCATGTATAAAGATTTGGCCAAGTAAAGAGCACTCTAGGAGTAGAAATTGACTTATGGAATTCAAGAAAATCTACTAGTCGATTCTAAGGAGTAAGTAGTCGAATGGAGTGCATTGTAGAAAATTTTTTAAGGCAAGAACAAGCCAAAATCGACTTCTAGATTCTACTAGTCGATTTTGAGCTTTAGAAATCGACTAGTGTGAAGCTGCTTGAAGAATCTAAGTCAAAAACACTCTTAAGGATACAATTCGACTTCTAGCATTTCAATTCAAGGAGAAATCGACTTCTAGATTCTACTAGTCAATTTTGAGCTTTAGAAAATTGACTAGTAGGTACTTGTGTTTAATTCCAAGGCAAGTCTCACTCTCTAGGCTTGAATTCGACTTCTATGCAAGGTTATATCGACTACTGCAATCGACTACTAGGGACTTGGGTTATTTTGAAGTGCAGCAAATTAGAATGCTTGGACCAGAAGAAGCCACGTATTCAATTTGGTTTTAAGTCTACAATAAAACAGAAATCTCAGCATTCATTCAAGACAGAATTCTTCACCAGCAAACTGAGAAGCTTTTATGGAGAGCATTACAGAGCATTCAAGTTCATATTAATTGCTTTGTAACTATACTGTTATGCTGTTGAAATTTCTGTAGAAGCTAATCAATTGATTAAATTGTAGCAACATTAAGGTTTATATCAATCGAAATATATTCCTTGAATTGTGTTGTGTTTTTACTTTCCAGCATAAACTAAGAACTTGTTTTGAATCGGAATTAATTGGTGGTATCGTATTCAACCCCCCCTTCTACGATACCTTTGGACCTAACAAAGCCTCACTTAACAAAATAAAAAGAAAAGAATAAAAATCAGGTACTCCTTTGAGATCTAGAGTAAAAATATGGAAGGGACGACCCAAGTGCATTGCTGGTATTAAGTAATATGCATTAGAAAAGCAAAATAAAATTTTCTTGGTGACTTTTCACATTCTCTGATTACTGGAGAAATACTCTGATAATAGCATAAATTCTGATAAGCAGTCGTGACTCACTTACACTGAGAAGCCACTGTAAAATGGAATTTCAAAAGATGCATAAAATGAGCACAAAATAGTTGAGGTGGACTCATGCATGAACTCATTCTATAGTAGACTTCAGAATAATGACAGATTTTGAGCAAAGTTCTTAGTTATGCCTTATTTCTAAGATGTACTGAAGTGAATCAGACTTTAATCTTTATCTGATATTTAGCTTACTGCACACCCATACACTCCATATGAATGATAAAAATTACTGTGGTGATAAATGTTATTTTAGATGAAGAATTTTAGTGTCAGTTGCATAAATTCTGAGGACAAGTTCTGATGGAAGTTCTGATGATTAAGTTCTGATGAAACCATACCAGTACTTGTGTGAAGAATTACAGGAATAAAACATTCACTTTTCGAGTTAAGGAGCCATGTTCTGATGACTGTTAAGTTCTGATATAAGTCTAAGTTCTGGTATTAAATTCTGATTCTTTACTTGACTTACTTGTGGTTAAATCTGAAACAGTCATATTTAAAATCAGAATATGTTTGGGTGAGATATAAACAGTCAAAATATTTTGGGTTAGTGGTACTTGTGTATGCACAATAATTTTTACTTGTTTCGTGTGCTTATTAACTCCTGTTTTAACCTTCTAATGGCTGTCATAATTACTCATCAGTCTAGGGAGATGAGGCTTTACTTCTTTTCGTTTCACACTCCCTGCATCCCTTGGTCTTCCCTTGTCTATATAACTGATCGATAATCCTTCAGTAACAACCAATTCTTTTTTCTTCTCTCACACAAATGGCTCAGTTTGGTTGGTTTTACTGCTATGGCTCAGACAAGGTGACTATTTGGAACAATGGAGTTACAACTCGTTATCCTATCAATAATATTCCTTCTAATCTCTGGATTCAATTTCCAGAAATCATTAAAAATGATTTGTTGACTGTTCAAAGAGATCTTCATCTCCGTTCTCTTCGTCAGCAGGAGAGAATCATTCATCTTGCTATTCTTTTTATTGAAGATAGGAAGAAGAATTAATTGTTATCCTCTTGTTTCTCTTCACTGTCAGCTGTGTCAGTCTTTTAGACTAGGAATAAGGCTGTCAATGTTAGGGATTATAGACTAGGGCAATCTTGTAATTTTCTGTATGTAATTTAAGTTTCATGAAATGTATTCATTTGATATATTAATGAAATTTACTTTATTGCAAGATTTTGTCTCTAAATCATTTCATATTCTGATGACCCTTTACACTCTGATAATAATCAAGTTGTGCTGCTCATGTGGTAGTGTTTATTTGCTTGGTTTATTTTTGGTTATTCTTAAATGGGAATATTTTATCAGAATTACTTGATTAATGGGATTACTTGGTTAGTGAGACGGTTTTTCTCCTTAAAAAACTGCATGTGATAAGTAATGATTACTGAATACCCATGCCCATTAATTATTTTTTTACTGCTACATGCCTGACAGGTTTCCAAAGACGGTTCATATTCGTCTCAACGGTTATCTTTTACCATGTTTAAGTAAAAGAGAGAAACGATTGTAAAATCTTTTATTCACTTTTATACTCTATCTCTCTCTTTTTACTCTTATACTTTCACTATTTTCTGACGATTTATCCCACAGGCATTTTCTCGAACACCTTTCAGACACTCAAATTTTTCACTTATTTCTGATGGCACCCAAGGATTTAATTGTCGATGGAGCCAAGTTTGTACCAAACAACTATGTTGCAATCTTGAATAAGGCTGAAGCTCCATCAGATTTGCACTTTGTGCAAGATTTCTTAGCAAATAGTGAGATTGGGTATGCTTTAACCCAACCTCAAGCTATTTCAAGCCAACAAGTACTGACGTTTTGGCGGACTGGACATTTTGATGATGGTGGTGCTACTGGTACTCCAAGCATCGTATTTGAAGTAAATGATGTTGAACATGTGGTCACTCCTGGAGCCGTTCGTAAAGCTCTTCACTTACCAGAAGGTTGTATATTCTCAACAGTGGAGGACCCTGTTCTACAACAACTTATGGCCAGTTTGGGCTATGAGAGCAGTTTGGGAAAGCTTTGACAATTGAAAAGAGCAAATATCAGGAAGGAATGAAGCTTTTTCTTCGATTGTATCACTAAGGCATTCGCCAATAAGTGCTCCAACTTTGATGCCATTCCAATCATG
This sequence comes from Apium graveolens, assembly GCF_009905375.1. NCBI lineage: Eukaryota > Viridiplantae > Streptophyta > Magnoliopsida > Apiales > Apiaceae > Apium > Apium graveolens. The sequence continues at coordinate 113,485,312 of NC_133657.1, forward strand.
AGTCAACAAATTGGGTATGCTCTTATTCATCAAACTCACTTTGATTTTGTAAGTGATGTGTTAGGTTTCATAGGGGATAGGATGATAAAGGATAGGAATGTAGTATACTTTGCTAGATTCTGTCAGCTTATATATTCTTTTTGTTGTACTGATGAGCCCCAACCTACCACTGATTTAATTCCACCCTTTAAGCTTGCAAAAAGGGCTTTTAATGACTTGCTAAATGCTGACATAAAGAAATAAGTTGTTAGACCCTTACAGATACCTCGTTTAGTGAAACAGATACTGGTAAATGATGATCCTCAAACCTACATATCTGTTTACCCTGATGTTCAACCCATCAACACATCCCAGCCACCACAACAGCCATCAGAACATACCACATCTACATAAACACCTCAAACTTCTCAACCTTAACCTGCTCAACCCTCAATCAGGACATATTTCAAACCATCACAGTCATCTCAACCTTCAGCACATCCTGTGCAGCCTTCTTCTGCTAGAGCAACAGCATCAAGATCTAATAAAGTTTCATAGCAGAAAAGAAGGAGGATCATCTTGAGAAATGAATCAGATGATGAGGCACATGTTCAATCTACAGAACCTGTTGTTCCTGCAGCTGAGAAAGTCACTTCTCAGAAAGATCCAGAGACTGGGAGTTCTAGGTCCCTGAAAAGGCCTAGAACAATTAATTCTGATGATGCAGTTCCTACAGTCTCTTCAAAAGCTAAAAGATTTAAAACATTAGCAAAAAGGCCTGCAGACTATGGTAAAGGAATGGAAGCAGCAGCTAAGGAAGGGGGTCAGGAATCTCTGATCTCACAAGACCCTGTTGAAGCTCATAATTCTCCAAGTGCTGATCCAGACCTTCATGCAACTCATCACTCTCCACTTCATGAGCCAGAAACAACTCATATTCCCACACCTCCAGTATCTCCAGTACATGCTGATAACCAGGGGCCTAGTGATGAAATTGACATCCATAACTTGCAAGTGCCTCCAGTTTTGTATTTGGAAGCTCCACCAACTACATAACTTTCTCAGCACACTCCTCCAGCCACTCCAGTGCTAAATTCTGATGATCTTGGAGATGAATCTCAAATTGCTTCTCATACAGTCATTTTATCAGAAGATGATAATAGTGAAGATTCTGCCACTTCTGTTGCACTGCCTGCTGCAAACTCTGATGAAGCTGATGTTAATGTAGATGCTGATGCAGCTGGTCCTTCTGGATATGCTCCTCTACCACCAGCTTCTAAGGCTGCTTTTATCAAGAAGTTTGTAGAAAAGGCTCCTCCAGTTCCTTGGAATGAGACTAAAAGAGGGAAAGAGTGGATCCAAGACTGGAATAATGTTGAATTTGTCCCAAATGCAGCTGTTCTTTCTGAGCATCTGACAAAGGCTGGTGAGATGTTTGCCAATGATGATTTCAAGACACATCTTAGAGTTACAGCACTGAGTACAAGGCACCTTCAAGGTCAACACTCAGCAACTCACGCTCAGCTAGACAAAATTTGAAATACATTGCTAGAGGATGCAGAGAAGATCAAAGTAGAGAAGCAGAGGTTTTTCAAGCCTAACTTTGACTGTTTAGAAAATATTGAAAAGTCTCAAGACAAGCAGCAAGCTCAAATTTCTCAAATTTTACAAAATCAAGTTGTTCAACAAGTTCAGCTTAATGAACTTCAAAATTATGTGGAATTGCTTATCTCCCTGCTTCTTCCTGATGATGCCAAAAAGGGGGAGAAAATCATTAAGTCCAAATGCAAGTCTACTACATCACAGAAAGAAAAAGATGATGAAAATGAAGATTAGGGAAACTTTGAAACGGGTGGAGGTCAAAGAAAAAGCAAAGGCTCTTCATTACAGAAAGACAGAATTACAAGTCAAAGGCTAAGTTCTGATGCTGGCAAGAAATCAAGCTCAGGTAAACAAGTTCTAGTCAATCCTGAAGATCTTGATGAAGAGATCTCAAAGAAGTTGTTTCTTAAAGAAAATTCAGGGATGGATCTTGAAATGCTGGAAGAAGAAGAAGCTAGACTGAAAGCTGCAATTGATAAGTCACAATCTAAGTCTAAAGTCTCTACAACAGCAAAGAAACCTCCACAGGCTAAAGGTATTGTGATTAAAGAAAGAACAAGTGCTGAGGCATCTAAAGCCAAATCACAAGTGAAGTATGATCCAAAGTTTAAGGGCAAAGGTAAAGTTGATGAACCTGTAAGGGTTTACATGCCAACTATGGATGAATAAATAGATGCTGATGAAGCTACTGATCTGATTTTGAAGAACAAGAAAGATTCTCAAACAACCTCTGACAGAGCTCAAGTTGTTCAAAGTCAGGAGTTAGTAAATTCAGATGCTATAAGGAAGCAAACAACCTCTGACACATCTCAAGTTAGCTTGACATCAGAAGATAAGGGAATAACCTCTGACATTGCTCATGTTAAACCTTCAACTACTCTACCAGGATTCACCCAAGCTAAACAATCTGCTCAAACTCTGAAAAATACATCAAGAGGTTTTCAGAGTAGATTGCTTCTAGGAAAGGAAGCAAGAGATAAAACCGGTTTGGGAAATGCTGATGAAAGAAGAGTAAGCAACACAACTCTAGATCCTACATCTCTGTCTAAACCAGGAATAGGCAAAACTCCTGAAAGATTAGATCAATTGGAGTCTTACAGATGGTTTACCACTCTGCACTGAAAGAACAGGTTATGTTATATTTCATGACAGATGGGAGGGTATTCTAGATTAGGCATGATGCTATCAACTTGAAGTACTATGAAGAATTGGAACATATGTTATATTTGCTTCAAGTAAAGAACAAGTCTACAGATGATGCTACCAAATTCTTAAGGTCTAATATTGAGAGATGGAAGAAACTTTACAGGATAAAGTCTGACAGTTCATACTATCCTAAGTACAGAGCTCATGATGGAAAAATTGTTGAAATGAAGCCTAACACTACAAAGATTATTACTACCTTTCTGGGTTATAGGGCTGTTGAATTCAATATAGAATCAGACAAAGCCTATTATATCAGACTTAATGAGGATATAAGAAAGGCAAAGATCAATGATCTCAGAGCTGCTATCTTTCAGACACGTGAAGATACAGCTGAGCTAAAAGAAGCCAAAAAGAGGATGTTGAATGATTTTGCATATGCTGGGAGATGTCTTTTGAAGAATCATCTCGGGAAAACTCCTGATATTAAAGAGATCACATAAAGAAGCCAAGTCAGGGACTGAAACTGCTAAATTCTGAAGAACATACAGGCTAAAGCTGATATCAGACTTTAAGGATGGTAAAAGCTACAAGTACTGTAAGTTGTAGTTTCTTAGTCAAATTCTCATGTGCATTTGTACTTAATGTTTTTGACATCATCAAATATATATTGAACTTGTATATTATGCTAATTTACAAGTTGGGGGAGATTGTTAGATATATTTGAGATGTCATGTCTAATGTGTTTCATGTTTAGTTTACAGATCTTAACAAACAGGAAATATCAGTACTTACTGAAATCAACACTTACTGGAAGTCAGAACTTAAGGATATCAGTACTTAAATTATCATGAGATAATTATCAGAAGATGGATATCATAACTTAAGTGCGGGAGGACTAACAGTTAAGGAAAGGATGGTTGAAAGGAAAGAAGATCAAGATTAAATAAAGAAGAGATATGCATAGAGAAGATTTCTATGGAAGATAGAAGACTTGGAAAAGAAGATATCTAATTGATATATTTTAAGATACAGAATCATATTCAATATCAATTAGCGATTATCTTGTAACTGTGTAGTAGATAAACACAGACATAAGGTTTACACTATATGTGTTATCATAATTGAAGTTATTATTTATTATAACCCTAGCAGCTCTCGTGATAATTTGTTCATCACTGAGAGAGGACAATTTCATATTGTAACAGAGTTTAATAAAGTTTGTTTTCTGTTACTTGTGTTCTTTAATTCGATTTGATTGTGATAAACACTGTATTCAACCCCCTTCTACAGTGTGTGTTACCTAACATAAACTGTTTGTGTCTTAACAGATCTGCTCTGATACCACTTGTTAGGTCTTACACACTGTAGAAGGGGGTGAATACAGTGTTTATCACAATCAAATCGAATATAAGAACACAGAAAACAGATTTTATTTAATATAATAAACTCTGTTACAATATGAAACTGTCCTCTCTCAGTGATGAATAACTTATCACGAGAGCTGCTAGGGTTATAATAAATAATAACTTCGATTATGATAACACTTATAGTGTAAATCCTATGTCTGTGTTTATATACTACACAGTTACAAGATAAATTCTAATTGATATGGAATATAATTCTGCTTCCTAAAATATATCAACTAGTTATCTTTTCTTCCAAGTATTCTATTCTTCATAGAATTCCTTCTTCATGCATATCTCTTCTTGCTTTTGTCTTGATCTTCTTTCCTTTCAATCAGCCGCCTTCCTTATCTGAAAGTCTCATTAAGTCCTGATATTATCTCCTAATAAATATCTCCTGGTAACTTAAGTTCTGACAACTTAAGTTCTGACTTCAGTATAAGTACTGATTTCCAGTTAAGTACTGATTTGTCCTGTTAAGTAAGATCTGAAAACTAAACACAAATCATATTAGACATGACATTATCAAATATATCTAACACTTCATAATAGCATGGAAATGGTAATGCTTCTTTGTTCTCAATTTCCTGCTAAACAGGCTGCCACATTCCTTTTGCAAACACCCAACGCATGTGACTGTGTTGTCACTGTCAACAAATATTTGAATTGATCATCCGTCGGGTACATGCTTGTTATCCGTCGGGTAGCTTGTTGATTATCCGTCAGGTAGCTTTGTTGATCATCCGTCAGGTAGCTATTTGACACTTGACTCCATTTTATTTATGCAGAATTACAAGACATCTTATATTTACAAATAATCAACCTATTATGCATATCTACTAGTAGTCAACATGACTCATATGCTCCTACAGAATCTACACAAAGATGTTTGCAGAAATGTGCCATAATACTCATTATTACATAAGATACTCACTCGATGGATGTCAAATTATCATCCGTCGGGACTATATTGAATCATCCGTAAGGACTATATTTGATCATCCGTCGAGTGCTACAAAATTCACCAAGTTAAATCTACTAAGGTGTTTTGTATGATTTATCATCAAGTTCACAACATATTCCTGACACCTTTTGACTTGTCGACATCTCTAGTTCTTTACATGAAGATTTGGCTTGTTGATATCTCTAGATCTCTACACGAAGAAATGACTTGTCGATATCTTCAGTTCTTTATATAGACTTTTTGACTAGTCAATATCTGAGATCTCTACATAAAGAAATGACTTGTCAATATCTCTTGGGATTTCTCTACAAGTCATTTTGGACTTCTCGACATACTTCTCAATATCCATAGATCAGTAACTTGTCGATAACTGACTTAGAGCATTTTTCCTAGAATAGTATTATTTAAATCCAAGCTGCTACACTTCTCTCTGAGGCATGATCATAATTTGATCTTCTTCCAGAGTTTATTCCTTAGTTTGAAGGTTGTTCACAAAAAAATCCTCCAGTCTAATTTACTTAATATTTTTACAGACTAAAGGAATACAATTACAAAATACAAATATATATTATCATACAACTTATCCTTAGGGTTGTTATGACTTAGTCTTGTCATGTACAAGCATGTCTTGTATACCATTAATGTGATTAATAATGATTTCAATGGCTTCATTCTTTGAATGAAGGAAGAAGATCTATATGAATTTTGAGAAATCATCAATAATCAAAAGACAATATTTCTTCTGAGAAATAAATTTGACATTGATTGGTCCAAACAAATATATGTGAAGAAGTTGCAAGGGCTTTGTTGATTGAGGTGACTGTCTTACTTTTAAAAGAGGCTCTCTTTTGTTTACCAAGTTGACAAGCAACATATAGACCGTCCTTGGAAAATTTCAATTTTGGAATTCCTCTTACTAAATCCTTTTTGATCAAATCATTCATTGTTGAGAAGTTCAAGTGAGACAACTTCTTGTGCCACATCCATCATTCATCAATGCTTGCCTTACTTAGAAGAAAAGTGATAGAGTCAGAATCTATTGAGTTGAAATCAGCTACGTACACATTGCCTTTTCTGGTTTCAGTCAACACCACATTGTTGTTCTTCTTGTTTCTAACAACACAAGCTTCCATATCAAATTCTACCTTAAAACCTTTGTCACACAGTTGACTTACAGATTAGAAAATTATGCTTGAGTCCTTCAGCCAGTGCTACTTGATCAATGATGACATTTCCTTTAGAAATCAAGCCATATCCCACAATATATCCTTTGTTGTCATCTCCAAAGATATTACTCGGGCTATCTTTTTCCTCAAATTCTGTGAGTAAGGATGAATCGCCAGTCATGTATCTTGAACATCCAATATCTGCATACCAGAGATTTTCCTTTTACCCTGCACATAAAAACAAACTCAATTTAATTTTGGTACCCAAGGATCCTTGGGTCCTGTTTTGTCAGATGCCTTCTTTGTATTATGACCATTTTTTACTTTAGGTTTTGGAGGATTTATATCCACTTTTGCCTTAGGTGTTGGTCTTTGAGCAAAGTGATTAATGTCTGAGTTATATGCAAGGTTTTGAGAATGTAACATATTCATATAAGGAGTAAACATGTTATTCATTCTAGGCATGTTCCATGGCATACTATATACTGAAAAGTAAAGACTATAAATGAATGACATGTTATTACAATTGTGACTAAATAAATAGGCATAGACAAAGAATACATGGCAGGCATAAGCATATGAAAAACAAACATAACATGCATGGATATAGATTTGCAATTAACAGATAGATTATTAACACTACCACATATAGAACATGTTTTTCTAGAGCATATTTATCAGGTATATAGTTGTTGTATTTGTTAATTCCTATTTTATCATTTATGTTATTCTTTTTCTTGGCACCTATATACTAGTCTCAATATTATTCATCAATTTCTTATTGGATAAGTGGCCTATGTTCTTCTGCTTAACATCCTTGGTTTTGCTGCTCTCACCAGTCACAAAATTCTTGCTAACAAGACCATACTTTTTATCAAGTTTTTCCAACTTAGAAGTACTAACCGGTTCCTCCAACAGATAGCTTTTATACGTAACGAATAATTACTATCCGTTGACTCACATCCTTCACTAAAATAATTTTCAGGTTCAAGTTTCACTTTGTCTCTTTTCCAAGCATTTTCACAGAAAGATTCAATGCCTTGAATTTCCCTGATCTTGCTAGCTACATTCCTGGATTCTTTCCATTTAGCAATAATAAATTGTTCAAGTTCAAGTTGATTTTTCAAATTTCTTCCTTTTTTATAGCACATCAAGCAAATCATCTTTAACAACCAAGTAATCCTGTTTTGTTTTCACAAAATCAAGCAACTGGGTTTCTAATAAAGTATTTCTCTCAATTAGCAAAGCATTAGATTCTTTAACTCTAGCATTTTTCTTTTTGAGAGATTTTAGAGTAACATGAAAATTGTACAATTCAGAAGACATATCATTTATAGTTTCTTTGCATTCACTCTTACTTAATTTATAAAGATCAGTAGTGATTACCTGAGTGCTTGATGGGCTTACTTCAAGATAACATCATTAGCTAATAGTGTCAGATTCACATATTTAGCTTCTTCATCAGAATCATCTCCATCAGCCCGGTCTTTTTCCTTAGTGATGAAATCTTCCTCCTTTTGTCTCAAAAGATCAAAGTGTTTCTTCTTGTAGTCAATATTTTCACCACTTCTAGAATTCTTTGACTTTCTGCACTCATTGTCAAAGTGTCCAGTTGTAGCACTTGAAATTGGACTTATCAACCAAATTCTTGTTTGTACTAAACTCTTTTTTGAATGGATTGGAGAAAGATTTTCTTTTAAATTTCAAGTTAAAAAATCTTTTGGACAGAAAGGACATATGTTCATTTAACTCTTCTATCTTATCTGTTGAAGATGAGTCACTTTTAGCTTCAACAACCTTAGTTTTTCTATTTGATGATTTAGGTCTTGTTTCTTCAGCTTCATTGGTTGTAATTTCCATTTTGACTTCCAATTGCTTCTCACAGTGACTGGATGCAACAAGAGCTACATATCTGTCTATTGTTGGATTTTTTTCTATCTCTTCATCATGTTGCATTTCCAGCTCATAAGTCCTCAAGACACCATACAGTCTGTCAAGTGCATATTCAGTGTACTCAAATGAGTTTCTGACAAAGACTATTATTGATTCTTTAAGAATTTTAGATTAGAGTCTTTAACTTGATAAACTCTACCATGCAACTTTAAGCCATTCAACAACTTTTGGAACATGTTGAAAGTTTGACTCAAGTCTTCACCAGGAATAGAGTGAAAATACTTATACTGCTGTATGGGAAGTTGTATCTTATTTTCTTTAACCTACTAAGATCCTTCACAAAGTATTTGAATGGTGTTCCAAACATCCTTGACTGTAGCACTATTGATAACACATTCAAACAAATCAGAGTCTAAATCATTACAAAGAATGTTCATATTCCTCTTATCTTTGTTGACTTCTTCAAGAACCTCTGGTGAATAATCATTTGGATTCTTTACAACAATTCTATCTGCAACAACAGTTTCATCAGTAGCTGCAAGTCCTGTGATTGTCTCCCTAGGAACACGAGGACCATTTTCAATACAATTGACAAAAGCACTCACTTGAGACATCAAGTGGAGTCTCATTTTCACTTTTCAGTGATAATAGTGTTCTTTGTCCAATATTGGAATCTTCACACCAACATCTTTTTTACCCATGATTGATTGAACAACTTCAATATATTTAAACCTTTTGTATGTTGAAGGATTGCTCTGATACTAATTGTTATTTACTATCAATCAATAACAGTGTAATTTGTAGAAGGGGGTTGAATACAAATGATAAAATTTTCACAAATTTCAACTTTAATAACTGCTAAACAGAAGTAAAAACACCAGATATAAAAATTTCAGGTGGTTTATTTTAGAACTTACCACCTGAGCTATACATATTGAAGAAATAATTTGTGTAAATTATAAGGTAATTTCACAGCTTCTTATACAGTGCTTCTCTCAGAAATATTGCTCTCAGCTAAACTCTAGTTCGGTAAAAGTTCGGCTCGAGTTCGATTTAATTTATAAACGAGTCAAACATGAACACAATTTTAAGATTCCGTTTGTTTATGAACTAAATTTGAGCACAATGTGGTTCAACTTGAAAGTTCACGAACAAGTTCAGTAATAATGTTCGTGAACATGCGATATACCTCGTGAATAAGTATATGAATTATAAGTTATACACGATCTTAAAAAACACATGCCTATAAAACAAAATTTAGTGAATAATTGTATACATATTTATCTATAAATCAATTTATTAATTTATTTAATCATTTATTATATATTAAATTTATAAAAGAATTTTGTTTATAAGATTTAAAATATAATACATACTATATGGTAAATATATAAGTATTTTATTTAATTTTATGTTCAGGTATTCAATTATTGTGTCCATATCATTATATCAAATAAATATAACATAATTTAATCAGACTCAAAATGTCAAATACTCAAATTTATTTGTTCGGTTGCAAGGTTTTTTAAAATTTTATTTGAAAATTTTGATTTATTTATGAAAATTGAAATTAATGAAACTCATGGAAATTCGTGAGCAAGTAGAACGGGTTTATAAACTAAGTTGATTGCGATCAAAATTTCGTGAACAATATTCATGAGTTATTCGTTGAATGATAGTTTGTGAGCTGTTCATGAGTACGTTCACAGATTACTTTTTTTGATGAGAAAATTCAAGCTTGAGTTAGATAATTTTTTTAGCAAACTGATACATGAACACTTAAAAATTTCTACTCGGTTCGACTCATTTACAATCCTAGTCCCATGTGATAGCCCTAAACGAAGATTGATTAATTTTCAATTAGGTAATATAAGCTTTAAACATGTTTATTAATTTCGTTCATTTCAAACTCATACATGATATTTGATAGACTATTTTTAAAATCTGATGTTGATTCCTTAAATACATCTGAAATCAGACGTGGGTTTGAAACATGGGTTACATATCAAATTTAATTTTGTTATTTTTTTAAAGTTAAATACAGTTTTAAAACATAAATCTTGAATATCACGTTGTTTAATTTTAAATAAGTTATATTTATTTTTATTTAATACTAAATAGTAATATTTTTTTGTTTAGAAACTATAAATTAATACTAAAATTTTAAAATTATAATTTTTTAATCACTTATATTTAATCTTTTTTTTTATATTTAAGTTGTATAACAACTTAAATTTGACATATGTAATATATAAAAATTTGATTCAGTCGATTACTTAAAAATATTTAAATTGTACATAATTCATTACACATCGACCAAATAGAATGATATCTAAACCTCATACGGATTTCTTATTTTAAACCCATTTCAAGCTCATACCGTCTTGTAAACCACCCTTAAATATCAGATATTATTGTATACTAGTTTATAACCCGTGCTACGCACACGGGAATCTCAAAAATTATTTAATAAAATAAATAAATAAATTTATAATTTCAAATTGAATAATATGATTATAAAATATTAAATTATCTATATAATAAGTGTATTACATCTACATATTATGATAAATTTATTTAAGAACTACTTTCGTTACATATGTTATTTTTATGTTATATATTTTATGAGATTATTTATATAAATAGATCTATTAAAATTTAAACATTATTTCAAATTTGTATTAAAAACTTACCATAAGTAACAACATTCATATTTAAAATTGTATTGCAAAGTTTCTATAATTAAAATGGGTCATAATAAGTACATGGATCATGGATCTTTTATAAACTTAATATGGATACCAAACCTAAAAATGGATAGTCCACTGGGTCAAATTAAAGTTAAAAATCATATCCGAACCAAAATATGGATACCAAACCTTAGGAAAGGGTTATCCAACAATTTATAATATATAGATATGGATACTAAACCTAAAAATGGATAGTCCACTGGGTCAAATTAAAGTTAAAAATCATATCCGAACCAAAATATGGATACCAAACCTTAAGAAAAGGTTATCCAACAATTTATAATATATAGATTTTGAGATTCTTAGATATTCAGTAGTTGAATAAACGTTTTGATAATTTTGAGGAGATTTTATGAAAAATTCCAAACCTTGAAACTTTTGATTATAAAATATGTTTGCTTTAAATGTTTTAGGATTTTTTTTATTTTAAAAGATACTATATCCAATTTGAATTCCTAAAAATGTACTCCCTCCGTTCCTTTCAATTGTTTACATTTTTTAGAGAGTGTACGACATGCATTTTAAGGTGCATATTACGTATAGTTCTTTAATTTTTTTTTACAATTTTGTTTTTCTGAATAAAAATTAAAATATTTAAATTTTATTCAGAAAAAGAAAATTGTAAAAATAAGTTACATAACTATATTTTTAATGCACCTTAAAATGCGTGCTGGAACAATTGGAAGGGACGGAGGGAGTATCAAATTTGACATATTTAACAAAGATATTATTAATATTTTTATTAAGACGTTTGAAAATTAACCTAAATATAAATATATAAGATTCTTTTCAAATATAAAATATCGGATAAATAATATGAGAAGATACATAACTTTCGATTATGTGCTTTGGTCCAATTTGTGACTACTTTAAAGAAATAAAATAAGCATCTTGGACATGTGACCCCATGTGACTTTTTTACATGTCTCAAAGCAACACTCTAGCGATCATGATAGAAAGAATATTCTTATTATCTAATAGAAATCCATTTAAATAAAGGAAAAAAAGTAAAACAAATATATTGATTAGAACATTTTGTAAGACTTGATAACCTGATGGAATCTGATTGACTATCACATTAAAAAACCATTAAAAGCAAGATTTGAATGGTCAAAAAAGAGGACACTGTAAATTCAAATAAAACAAATAAATAAATTTATAATGTAATAATAACAGTTATAATAATAATTTAAAGCGCACATGAATTTATTTGCTCTTTTTTCATCTTTGACTGCAATGAAACCCACTCCAAACAAAGCAAAATAAAGCAACAAATCCAAAGCAAAATTGTCCCCTTCTCATCTCTCTCTCTCTCTCTCTCTCTCTCTCTCTCTCTCTGTTTGTGGTTGAAATCTAAATGACCCATCAAGCTTAACAAGCACACTTTGAAGAAGACCAAGCTGTTTTGTAGTGGCTTTTATTATTATGATCAAATGTTGCCAGCACCCTCCAAATCTTTATAGCTACAAACCCATTTTCTTTTAGACTTTATTATTGGTAAATTTCTCTTCTTTTGCTGTATTTCGCTTATTTTTTTGTTATAAAGTTTTGATTTTTATTCTTTTTTTGTTTTAAATTGGTGTGGTTCTTGATAGTCTTGTTGGTAGTATAATTTGGCTTTGTGGTTTATGTATGTATATGTGTTCTTAGGGTTTTGTTTGGCTTATATAGATCTGTTTTTAGTTATTAGAAACTGTTATTATGTTTTATCTCTTTGGAATTTTTTGTGTTCTGGTGGAACTCAAGTCAACCTGTAATCTGATCTTTGATTTTTAGTTTAAGGGCTTATAATTACCGAGGAGTTTATTTACTCCCTCCGTCCCACAATGATGGTTTCTTTCGAGAGATATTCGGGCTTGGTAAAATATTTTCCAGGAAAATGTTTCTTTTTTCAATGTGTTTGTTTGAGTTTCCGGAAAATTTCCGTTGATGTTTGTTTGTCTTAAGGCCATAAATTATTATTTTTATGGAGCAAAAATTCTTTAAGAAACGACATCCCCTTTATAGTAGTACTTAATTGTTTATCATCTTTTTGGATTGTTTTGATAACTGAAGATATGCTTTTTGCAGGGATATCGTTATTTTGCTACTTCACATAGACACATAAGATAGGACTTGGGCTGCTGCCCACTTTATATCAGTTTGAGCAGTTCTTGTAATGGCTTCAGTAAGTGTCACGTTGGGGACAAGGGAACCCAGCGAAAATAGTGCTGGTGTCGATAGACTGCCTGATGAGATGAATGACATGAAAATCAGGGATGACAAGGTAGATGTCTGGCTCTCTGCGGTGCAGCGCGCATGAAAATCATATTCCTTGGTTTCCTAGAATTTTGTACTTATTATACAAAGCATTATTGTTTTAGGAAATGGAACCAGCTATTGTTGATGGTAATGGGACGGAGACTGGCCATATCATTGTGACAACTATCGGCGGTAGGAATGGTCAGCCAAAACAGGTATATTTGACATTTACATAATTTAATGCGTTCTACCAAGTGTCAATATGTTTTTCATAGTAATGTGAATTTGTTACATATGAACCAGACAATTAGCTATATGGCAGAGCGAGTTGTTGGACAGGGATCATTTGGAGTAGTATTCCAGGTTTTTTTCTGATGTTGCCTTCAGCATCACTGCTTTTTTCTTTTAATTAGGATGCTTTCTTATTGTAAGGATTAATCTAGATGGTATATTTTAGTTGTTAAAAATAGAACCACTACATTTGGTTGTTTCAGGCAAAGTGTCTAGAGACAGGGGAAGCTGTTGCTATAAAAAAGGTTCTTCAAGATAAAAGGTACAAAAACAGGGAGTTGCAAACCATGCGTGTTCTTGATCACCCAAATGTCGTCTCCCTTAAGCATTGTTTCTTTTCAACAACGGAAAAGGAAGAGCTCTATCTTAATCTGGTATTAGAGTTCGTCCCAGAGACTGTTCACCGAGTGATCAGACACTACAACAAGATGAACCAAAGAATGCCTATGATTTATGTGAAACTTTACAGTTACCAGGTATTTTTACTACAAAGAAAAAGTTGCTTAGTTACAGATAATGTTCATTTCATAATTAATATACCAGTTATCTAGGTTGACAGTTATTTTTTATATATAATGTCTGATGCAGATTTTGAGAGCACTGGCTTACATACATGGCAGTATTGGAGTATGTCACCGAGATATTAAACCTCAAAATTTATTGGTAAGGCGAGTGATATAGTTCTACAAATTATTATCTCAGTCAAAAAAGACTTATTATAAAGCCTCATCAGCCAGTGGTAACATTACCCCACAATGACCGATCAGTTGGGTACTTGATGATAACTGAATGAGTTTGTAGTCAACTTAATCTTAGCACAGCTTATTTGTGTGCATCATATATGTTTTAGTTTATCATGAAATTCAAGCTTATAATAACTGTCCTGAAAAAAAACCCTAAATTAACTGCAGTGATGGAATTTATGTTTCAGGTAAACCCACATACTCACCAAGTGAAATTGTGTGACTTTGGAAGTGCAAAAGTTCTGGTTGGTGTTGATAAATCCAGTTAGGAAACATTTATTTCTTCTTTGCTAAGTAGGTACTAATTTCCGTGTCAAATTGTGCAGGTAAAAGGAGAGCCAAATATTTCTTACATCTGCTCTAGATACTATCGTGCACCAGAACTTATATTCGGTGCAACAGAGTACACTACAGCCATAGACATCTGGTCTGCTGGGTGTGTTTTGGCCGAACTGCTGCTTGGTCAGGTAGATACAAGTTCATCAGTATATATTGTGCCTTTCGTTGGACTGGGAGCCTAGTAATTTATATACCCATCTGAACACTTCTTTTGTAATTTTAGCCTCTATTTCCTGGTGAGAGTGGAGTGGACCAGCTTGTTGAAATCATCAAGGTTAGTTGGTAACTGCAAGGATTTTGATCAGTCATCATTTGCTTTCTTCGTATATCTTAAAGATATACGCATGGGCCTATTTTGGCTTCTTGTCCCATAATTCTATATGCTACACCACTCTAAATAATCTCATGATCTCTAAAGCCGTCTACAATGTATATAATAACTCATTAAATCTCCTTCATATATTTGAATGGGATTTGAATATATCCGTGTATGCAGGTTTTGGGTACCCCGACTAGAGAGGAAATTAAGTGCATGAATCCTAACTACACAGAGTTCAAATTTCCGCAGATAAAAGCTCATCCATGGCACAAGGTATGAATGATGCACTCTATCAACAGCTTTCCTGATAAGAAATTTGTTCTGCGTATGTTCACTAATAAATTTTGTTCACAGATATTCCACAAGCGCATGCCTCCAGAAGCTGTGGATCTTGTGTCGCGCCTACTACAATATTCTCCTAATCTTAGAAGCACAGCTGTAAGTTTACAATATTCAACTTATGCTTTTTAAGTTTATTACAAGTAACTTATCAGTGTTTGGCTTTCCCAATTACCTAATCTACTAGTAGTCAGCTGTGCCTATGTACTGTATTTTACCAACAATATAAGACTTGTCTCTCGTTGTTCCCTTTAGCGCCTTCAAAATAATGTACCTTCTTTTCTATAAACTAGGAGAATTTCATTATCTTTACAAGTACATTGATGAAACTTTCCGTAACTTTGTATATTCTTGTACTCCCATACAGTTGGATGCTTTGATCCATCCATTTTTTGATGAGCTTCGGGACCCAAACACACGCCTACCAAATGGACGATTTCTTCCACCGCTTTTTAACTTTAAATCTCACGGTATGCTTTAATCAATGAAATTTTAAATTCTCCTATTTTTTTCGTGTTGGAAAGTGATTATTTTGTTTGCTCATATTTTTCAGAGTTAAAAAAGGTTCCAGCCGAAACACTGGGAAAGCTGATTCCAGAGCATGCGAGAAAGCAGAGCGCCCTCTCCAGTTCATGATGCATTCTTTAGTAACACCTGGAGCTACTTACATTTATCTCTCTTTGTTTATCTACTGTGGTTGTAGGCGGAACTAAAATTTTATGCTTAATATGCCGTAAAGTGGGTATACTGACCCTTGTGTCTAGTATATGACAGATTTGTTAGCGTCATTCATATGCAAAGGTTAATTTGTTCAACTAAAATGTGGTGTTTATCAAATTGTTTTAATGCCTTGTTGCGACCGCCAATGGTTGGAGTTTTGTTTTGATATCCTCCAGTAGGATTGACTATTTCGGTTTCCAAATGTATCAGTTTTGTGTCGTATCAAAATTTCAGATTTCATAAAATATATCTGTATACCCGAAGGAAAAATGTATTAATAAAGCATTTCTTCTGGGCTGTGCTTGACATTACTTCACCAGCCATTTTCTTTCATGCTATTGCCAACTACAGTTTGTTTATTAATACCTTATGTCACCTGTTATTTGTTCATTTTTTTTTCATAAATGTTCATGCCCTGTTCTCTATCGTAAGCCTTTCATTTGCAGAGGTTCAACTATTGTTGAAGATGTATTTTTACTGCATATAATGTCATTGTAATGGGCACCATAACTTATGGTTATGGTTTGTGCTTGTTTGATTTAACGCGTATAATAAATGCATTTCACAATCTGAATGTTGGAAATAAAAAAGCTAAGAGTAAATGAGTCATTAATTGCTGCATGTATGAACACATTTCTAGGCTTTTTTTATCTATCAGATGTCATGCAATAGTTTAGCTATGTTACTAAAGAGATTTCATTGGTAAGAGCGTGCGTCAATTTGTTGGCACTGGAGATGCTATAAAAATATGGGAGGAAGCCTTGGGTGCCTGATGCTTCTAATCCTTTTATTGCAAGTGATCCTCAAATTGGGCTTGACGTACACTTGGGACAATGATATTCTATCAGATTTGTTCACGGTTAGACACCGTGAATTAATAAAACAAATTTATCCCAGTAGACGAGTTTAGGAGTGATGGGTGGACTTGAATATGGGCATAGGTGGTCCTGATCCGGTGCAGGGCATGCGGTCGATATTACGTCCTTATCTAATCTACATTATTCTAGTTCCAGTTTTGTTGATAGATAAAGGAATGTTTTTACACAAAGTATGGGGTAATAAGTGTAATAAATACCCCAGAAGATGTTATTTGTGCTTCCTGGAACACCATTTGGAATTTAGAGGTTTCACCCTGGGTAAAAATTGTACTTTACATTGCATCTGCCTTTTCTTTTGTTTCTGTTACGTCATAAATGTCAGACAGAACATAAATCATGCATGGAGTCAAATTCATGATATTTTTGTAATTTCAGTAATCGATAATGTTATAGGGAGAATTTCGTATTACAATGTTGTGGAGGTTAATGGGCGGAACAAAGATCAAGGACAGTGTTTGAGGGCGGAGGAAGGTTATTTGGTGGTGGCTGAGCTTGTATGTGGACTCCTTAAGAAAGAATAGGGTTTGTTATTCTCTATCAAGTGTCGACTCATGTCTCATACAAGTGCCTACGTACCCTATTTATAGGGATCAAGCCTTACGTAGTTCTTGGGGAACAAGTCACGTAGGCTAGGGTTAGGACTCTTCAGCCCGTGCAGCCCAAGCCCACGATAAAGTCAGGCCTTCAGCCAATTAGTCACGTAAATCTCGATCGGCTCCACACGCTTCCTACGATCTCGCGGCATCTCCGCAATCCTTCCCGTGATCGTAGGAACAACCCGTATCGACCCCGAAATCTACGAGCAACTCAGTCATCTATGAGTCACTTTCCATGTTGCACACAAAGTCTTTCGATGCGGCCCGGCCTGGTCACCTCGGCCCGCACCGCCTTCAAATAATAAATATAATGTTACCTCTGTTTCTATAAGATGTGGGCTCATGAGCTCAGCCCGCGTATGGGCAGCTAAGCCCACACCTCGCATGAAGGCACCTGAGCCCACCTCGCGTGGGCACAACCGAGCTCAGCTCGCACATGAGAGCCCAAATGACAAATATGAGCTCACCTTACATATGCGAGCCCAGCTCGCATGTCCTCACTTGAGCCCAGCTCGCATGTTTGAGCCCAGCTCTCATGTCATGAGCTCAGCTCGCATGTAAACTCAGCTCGCATGTTACGAGCCCAGCCCGCATGTGAACCCAGCTCGCATGTTGCGAGCCCAGCCCGCATGTGCTGGCCCAAGTCATATAAATCCATGGTTCTAGCCCACACACAAGAGTCCAGCTATTTAGTGCACCCACAGGGACCTGTTTAGGGCCCATGGCCGAAAGCGGGCATAACAACTACCCCCCAAAATTCCTGGTCGCATTTTCTAATCTTTTTATGGCCTCGCAAGTGTGAGCCCACCAGGCCGCACCAAGTCGCCTCGCGTGTCTTTTATCTTTGCATTCATTTTGACAGCCGTTGGACAGCTGGCGTGGGGATTCGTGTCATCTTATGAGATAACGACACGTGTCGCCTCCTCCTTTCTCTCTCCTATCCCCTATAAATATGTGAGATTTCAATTCATTTCTCACATTTCCAAGAACACTTTCTGAATTGCTGCTCAATTTGCTCAAGGATCTACCACGGCGAAGATTATCATTTCAACAAGAACCGTCTACCGGCGGCGATATTCTCCGGGACCAGATTCATCAGGATCTTCATACACCTCTCCCACAGGTACTCTTCGATTCGAGCCCGTTTTTTTATTCATGCTTCATTCACGCACACCATGCGAGCACACACCACCTGTTCGATGCGAGTTCACACACAACCACAACGCGCGATGCGAGTCCTTTTGCTCGTTTAGATACTTAGGTGCGATCCCGTGTGAGATGTGAGGACACTTAGGTGCGATCCCATACTTGTTTTTTTTTTTTTTTTTTTTTTTTTTTTTTTTTTTAGGGCCACACACTAATCTTCACCATCCTTTACAGATGTCGAGTGCGTCTTCAGCCCGCTCCTATGGATCATCTCGCTCTTCCTCGAGCCCGGCTCGCACCTCTGCTAGCCCGGCTTGCTCTTCAGCTACTCCATCTCCATTAAACCAATACCCTCCTGAGCAGCGAGGCTCCAAGGACTTCCAACGCGAGCTGACCTCTCTTTCTGGTCGTCTTAGCCAACCTATCTCTCCCGACTCAGCTATCACCCCTCAAGGGGCTTTGAACATTGCCAGAGTTGAGAACTCGATGCGAGCAGCTGGATCCGGCTCGCTTGATATTCACCTCGACCCGAACCCTGAGGATTTTACCAGGGAGAAGAATATATATAATTGGAGAAATAGGCCCGTGGACCTCTCTCATATTCCAGCCTCCCTTGGGGTAGAAGAGCTGCTAAACCGCGAGCCTGCTCCCTTGGATAAAGACCGAGCCGAGGAGATTTTAAGAGAAATGGCTGAAGAGAGGGCAGCCCGTCTGAGGCAAGCAGCAGCTAACCACCTCGACCCCATTCACCTTGACTCAGAATCAACTGACAGCGACCTGGGGAGTGCATACTATGACACCAGGAAGAAAGGAAAAAAGCCTGTAGCTGCTGAGTATCCCATCCTGGGACTCGAGGGTGAAGAGGACGGCTCGCATTGGTCCTATGACTCTCCTCAGAGCGAGGAGGTGGCAGATGTTACAAGTCAGTACAAGATTTGTAACTATAATTATGCCCCCGCAGCCTCTCCCGAGCCTTATGTGCCTCCTGCCCAGCCTGAGCTCGAGGGTGAGATTGTTTTCAGAAGGCAGATCATTCCTGATGGGGAGGAGAGCTCAACTGCAAACGAGGAGGTTAAGGTGCTCGCTTGCCGCGACCTGCCTACCTCGCTGACTCAGAAACATCTGGCCGAGCACATTGAGCAGTTTCAGCTCGAGGGCCATATTGTCTTGCCCCTACCTCATATGAGATGCTATAGATTCAATCACTCGGAGAATGGAGGCAGGGTGCCTCGCATGGTCTTGTCCACCTTCCTATTAAGGCTGGGAATCTCCTCTCCTCTTCATCCCTTCATCAAAGATGTTTGCGAGTACTTCCAGCTCGCACCCCTTCAGATCAATCCAAACGGATACCGGGCCGCCCTCGCATTGTACATCATGTACCACAAATGCGGGTACCCTTCTCTAACCGCGAGGCAGCTGGGTTACTTCCTCCATTTGAAGCATTCTCCTAACGACTTTGGGTATTTCTACTTCTCTGTCTGGCCGTGCTTCAACAAGAAGAACCTCATCCACAACGGGCCGAGCAACTCAGGGAAGTGGAAGAGCCCTTACTTCTATATCCACGAGGTGCCTCGAGTCCAGACTCATTTTTATTATAATCCATGTAAGTTTTCTCCTGCCCGCTCTCGTCTCTTCTACCATAGCTCTTTCCTTTTAACAAGAATTTCTTCTATCTCCAGCCACCCCGCCTCGCACTGTCCTTGTGGGACAGGAAAAGATAAACGCGGACAGTCTTCTAAACCTTCCTAAGGCGGACCGGGACATCCGAAAACTCATAACGACCTCCAATCTGGTCGCATGTGGGTTTTTGAAGGAAGGAGTGAGGCTGACTCCTCAGAAGAAATCTAGTAAGAGATCCAGAAAGGGTAAGAATATCGGGCCCGCACGTCCGGGCCTGGCTGCTCGCATGCGCGAGCTTGTGTGCTCGCGTGCTCACTTTTCCTGCATGCATCTTGTTTCACATCGCACTTTAATTCTCCGTATTTTTCACCTGCTCGCATTACTTCTTTCCTTTGCATCTTGCTGTGACTAATCTATTGCTTTGTTGTTTTCTTTTTCAGAAATGGCCATCTCCCCTATCCCCTTCATGGAGGAGGCTGAGCAGGCTGCGGCCTCGGGCCCAGTTCAGCCCACAGCTGCGAGCACAAGGGCTCGCTCTCAGGCCAATCCTCCGGCCCGCATGACTACTCTTTCCGAGCATCTCAAGGATTCAGGGCCCTCTCCTCGACTAAAGAGACATAGAGGTAAAGAAGGAAAAAATGGCGAGCCTGAGCCAAAGAAAGCTGCTCCCTCTGATGCTCCTCTTCCCTCTTCTTCTTCTGCCAATGCGGTTGCGACCACATTCGGCCGGCTCGTCCAAGGTCACATCAGCGAGCAGGATTTAAAGGATTGGTCTTCTTCTGCTCTCGAGGTTAACCAGGATGCCCTCTCCCGAGCCGCGGCCGAAGTATACTATCGTCAGTTATCTAAGGCTCGAGAGATGCGAGCCCTCAGCCAGACCAACACAAAGCTCGAGGCTAAAGTCAAGTCCCTTCAGAGTAAGGTCGCTGAGCACGGGCAAGAGAAAGTTACGCTGGTGAACAACTATAATCAGAAGATAGTTAACCTGAACGCTGCTCACGATAAGGCCCTAAGGGAGCAGAAGGAGGCTCATGACCTGGCTGCTGAGGCATGTAAGAAGGAGAAGGATGCCCTCGAGGAGAGGGTGCTCGAGCTGGAGGGATCAGTCTCTGCCCTGACCGAGGGCCGTGAGGCCGCCCTCGCTGATGCTAGGAACCTGGGGGCCAGGAATTTCATGAAAGTTTTTATGAAGAAGGTTCCTGACTTCGATTGGGAGGCTCTGGGTGCGAGCACAGCGAGGCATGCTGACAAGTTGAAGCTGGAGATGGAGAGGGATGCCCAAATTGCTGAGGAGGCTAGGCTCGCGGCCGAGAAGGCCCAGGTCGCTGGTGAAAATCGTGAGGGAGCAGAGGCTGATAACCCTTGATGTAATTTTGATTAGAACTAGACTTTTGACTGGGTAAGCGGGCACCCCTCTCGCCTCGCGCTTGTATTTGAAATATTCTGCCACGGGGCATAACTTATTTAACTTTTGTTTGTATAAAATGTCTAAGTTTTTTGTGCCCGCGTATGTCTTTACGGTGCTAGCTTTTTTTTTTTTACCATGCTTCTACTGACCAAAAAGTAATCATAACTCTGGCCGCTTATGGCGAGCGTTACCCCTTCACTGCGAGCCCAATTTATTCAGCTCGTGTCATTTGTTCAATCAAACAACCATTGAAAGAGAATGCCAAGTGGAACAAGCCCGCATCGACTCGCAGGTGTTGTAGGTGTGCTCGCACTAGGAGCTCGCATGTGTCTTCTCCTCGCATCATGCGACTTTGAGTATGTTTGATGGAGGGCTGGGCCCCCTGGGTCGCATTTATGGTTTTGAGGGCCAGGGTATGGGCTCGCATCGCGGGCCTATATCTCTATCAACATCTTTTATCTACTATGTGTTCGTATTTGCCTAAGCGGGCCGTGGCCCGGCTCGTTTCATGTTCTTGGCATCAAGCGGGTCGGGGCCCAGCTTGATTTAACATGTTAATAAAATAACTGTTCTGTCCTCGCATGGGTTCCCAAGGATGGGGTCCCCTGCTGGGTATTTAATCTATTAACAGAAGTTAAAATATCAAGTGCACAAATAGAGATCAATCGTTTATTCATAGATAATGGGAAGTGAAAGAAATACATGCTTGTGGTCTCAGGGAGGCACCTATATGGCACTACCCCCCGAGACTTAGGAATATTTGAAGATAATACTAAGTCTGAAAAGAATAATATTACTGATAATACTTGCGAAGGTGTTCCGCGTTCCAGGCTCTTGGGATCGACTTGTCTTGCATATCATTGAGGTGGTAGGTTCCCTCCCAGAGCACCGATTTTATCTTGTAAGGGCCTTCCCAATTTGCTCCCAAGACTCCGTGACTCACCACCTTGGTATTTGGCATGACCCGGCGCAGAACTAAATCTCCCACCTTGAAAGTTCGGGCTCGAACCTTACTGTTGTAATGCCTAGCTGTCCTCTGCTGATATGCCGCAATCCTGATCTGAGCCTCTTCTCGAGTTTCTTCGATCATATCCAAATAGAGCCGATGATTGACCTCGTTTGCCTCTGAGTCATAGTTGTCCCTTCGAAAAGATCCTGCTCCCACTTCAACGGGCACCATAGCTTCACACCCATACACCAGAGAGAAAGGGGTCTCTCCAGTTGTAGTTCGGGGTGTAGTGTTGTAAGACCATAAGACCTGGGCGAGTTCTTCTGGCCATGCTCCTTTCTTCTCTTCAAGCTTTGCCTTTAAGGTATGCTTAATGATTTTATTAACAGCCTCTGTCTGCCCGTTACTCTGGGGGTGGCAGACTGCGCTAAAGCTCTTCTGAATCCCCAGCTGCTCACAAAACTCTCGCATCTCCTTGCTATCAAATTGTTTCCCATTGTCAGATATCAGCTTGTAAGGGATGCCATAGCGACATACAATAGCCCTGTGTACAAACTCCCTGAGCTTTCTCGCTGTGATAGTGGCTAGGGGCTCGGCATCTGCCCACTTAGTGAAATAGTCTACCGCAACTACCGCATACTTGACGCCTCCCCTGGCCTTCGGGAGTTCCCCAATCAGATCAATTCCCCACATGGAGAAGGGCCAGGGGCTCATGAGGGATGTGAGAGAGGCCACGGGGTTGTTGTAATAATTGGCATATCGCTGACACTTATCACAAGCTCGGGAGAATTCAAAAGCGTCTTTTTTCAGCGTTGGCCAGTAGTAGCCTTGACGGAGGATTTTCTGAGCTAGAGAGCTACCCCCCGAGTGATTGCCACAAATACCTTCGTGTACCTCCCTTAGGATGTAGTTGCATTCCTCCCCATGTATGCATTTGAGAAGAGGAACACTGAACCCTCTTCTGTATAGAATCTCGTCGTATATCACATAGCGGACTGCTTTGTATTTTATTCTCCTTGCCTCGTTCTTTTCGTCCGGAAGTGAACCTTCTCTTATGTATGCTAGAATAGATGTCATCCACGTGGGGCCAAGCTCATTACTGAGGCTGCCCACCTCGTGCTCGGGCACACTGGGTTGCCTCTGTATATCAAGGGGCACGGTCCCTAGCAAAGTGCTCTCGCGACGTGAGCCGAGCTTAGCTAGCTCGTCCGCGCCTTCATTCTGCCCACGCGGGATTAGTTCCAGCCTCACCTCGTTGAATCTTGCGATTATCCTCTGTGCGCACTTCAGGTAAAGCTCTGTTCTCGGACCCTTAGCTTGATACCCCCCATTTATCTGATAGACCACAATCATGGAGTCACTAAACACATTCAAATTCTCGACCTTCATTTCCAAAGCTAGCTTGAGACCGTTGATCAGGGCCTCATACTCAGCATCATTGTTGGTTGCATGAAAGGCCAGATGGGTCGCACGTCTGATCTTGTGAGCCTCTGGGCTGATTAGCTCGATTCCAGCTCCTGCTCCATCACCGTTAGAGGCACCATCCACATACAGGCTCCACCATGGGGCACTATTTTGTCTCTCCAGTCCAACTTCTTCTGTGCTAGGTAGAACAACAAGGGCTCCCGGCTCCAATTCTTGATATGGGGGAAATTCTAGCACAAAATCGGCCAGGGCTTGGCCTTTGATCGCAGTCCTTGGCTTATAATCCACCTCGAATTGGCCGAGCTCAACCGTCCACTTCAACATTCGACCAGAAGATTCTGGTCTATGCATCACTTGCCTGAGGGGGTAGGAGGTTCGCACTTCTATCTTATGTGCCTGAAAATAGGGCCTGAGTTTTCGGGAGGCCAGAATCAGAGCATACGCTAGTTTTTCGAGGCTTGTGTATCGAGTCTCGGCATCGGCTAGCCTTTTACTCACATAATATACCGGGAGCTGGACACCATCCTCCTCTCGGACTAATACCGCACTTATTGCAAAGTCGGAGACGGCCAAGTATAGGATCAAAGTTTCTCCTGCTCTTGGGTTGGACAACATGGGAGGGCTACTGAGATGCTTCTTTATGTTCTGAAAGGCTTCTTCACATTCTTCGGTCCACTTAAAGTTCCTCCCCACTCCTTTGATTGCTTTGAAGAACTCTTGGCATTTATCGGAGGATTTTGAGACGAAGCGGTTTAAGGCAGCCACTCGTCCCGTTAAGCTTTGAACATCCTTCACCCGTCGAGGGGATCTCATCTCGAGTAGGGCTTGTATCTTGGCTGGGTTGGCCTCAATGCCTCTATGGTTGACAATAAATCCCAAAAACTTCCCCGATTCAACCCCAAACACGCATTTCTGGGGGTTGAGTTTCATTCTGTACTCCCTTAGGATCTGGAACATTTCTGCCAGGTGGCGGACATGATCCCTCGCTTCTTTCGATTTCACCAGCATGTCGTCTACATAGGCCTCCATAGTCTTCCCCAATTGATGTTTGAACATCTTATTCACCAGCCTCTGATAGGTTGCCCCCGCATTAAGGAGCCCGAAGGGCATCCCGATGTAACAGTAAAGGCCCCGATCAGTAATAAAGGAGGTGTGCTCCTGATCTGGCCCATACATGGGGATTTGGTTATATCCCGAATAAGCATCCATAAAACTAAGCAGCGCGTGCCCAGCCGTGGAATCCACCAGCTGGTCGATTCGGGGTAGAGGAAAGCTGTCCTTCGGGCAAGCTTTGTTCAGGTCGGTGAAGTCTACACATGTCCTCCACTTGCCATTGGGCTTCTTGACAAGCACAGGGTTGGCCAGCCACACGGGGTAGAAGGCTTCTCTCACAAGTCCTGCCTCCATTAATCTATCCACTTCTTCTCTGAGGGCCTCTGCCCTCTCTCCACTAATCGGCCGTCTCTTTTGCCTAACCCCCTTCTTTTTCGGGTCCAGGTTGAGCCGGTGGCACATGACATTTGGGTCAATCCCTATCATATCGGAGTGTGACCATGCAAAGACATCCAAATTCTCCCTTAGGAAGCGGGCTAGATCCTCTCTCAAGTTAGGACTTAGGTTAGAGCCTATTCTGAGTACCTTGGAGGGATCATTTGGGTCTACCAAGATCGGGATTGTGTCCTCTGCGGCCCCGACCCTCTCGACCATTGAGGGCATTCTCGGGTCTAGATCTGCTTGAGCCTCGCTAGTTTTTTCCATTTCCGTGATTGCCAAACCTTCCGCATCCTTGAGCTCAGTTTGGTGAGCTTGGGTCGGGTTTATCAAGCGTTCAGAGGTCGCAGTTACAGTTCGAGTGATTCTGTCGGGTGGGTCCATAGTGGTTGTTGTTTCTTTGTGTGCCCACTTCTCTCTCCTAAGTGTTGCAGTGATTTGTTCTGGGCTCTCTTCTTCATCACTTGCTTCCTCTACAATCCCCTCTTGTATCAACATGATGGGCTGAGATGCTTCCATTAGTAAGGCCCCTGGGCGTGGTTCCACATGAATTCCCATGTGCTCGAAGTAGTTCTCGGGCAACTCCTCAATTGAAATCAAATTACAAGTCTCGTGGCCCTCAGGACGTATTCTTTTCCTGCCCTCTGCCTCTTCCATGGGGATGTCGCACTCACCTACTTCAGCTATCTCCCTTGAGGCATTTCTTGACTCGGCCGCTTTGAGTGCCTGGTTGTAGCAGACCCTGGATTCGTATTGACAGCTCTTCAAGATGCCTACCCCCGTGGGGGTTGGGAATTTTATCGTCATATGATGGATCGATGTCACCATCCTCATTGCCCTCATAAGGGGTCTGCCCACTATAACATTGTAGGCACAAGGCTGGTCTACGACTGTAAACATAGCGATCTGGGTGGCCACATGAGGCTCCTCTCCTATGGTCACCGGGAGTCGAATTGTCCCTTTCACTCCGATCGAGTCTCCCGTGAACCCGTACAGGTGCCCACCTGTTGAGGTTAATTCTCTATCCAATAATCCCAGTTTTTTGTAGGCATCATAAGTCAAAACATCAGCCGAGCTCCCGGTGTCCACCATTGCTCGGTGAACATTCACCGTCCCAATCTTCATTTTTATGACTAGGGCATCGGTATGAGGGTAATGCACCCATTTTGCATCATTCTCTTTAAACACGATATCATCGACCTCCCTTTCAAAGAGCTCCGGGGGCCTTTGGCTTAGATGATTGACGTTGGTGAGCGGCTTGTCCTTTGCTTCCCGGGCATATCTGTCCATCGCCTTCCGGCTGTCTCCACCAATGTGAGACCCGCCTAGAATAATATGAATACTACCAGCCCGAGGGACCCTTTCTTTGTCTTCTGGGGGTGGAGGAGGGACGGTATGATAATCCGTCCTGTGTCTTCGAACCTCCTTGACAACCCACTCCGTAAGCTTCCCTTGTCTAATCAAAGTCTCGATCTCATCCTTTAGTTGTCTACAATCAGCGGTATCGTGTCCGGTGGCCTCATGGTATGCACAATACTTCGAAGTGTCTCTTTTATTGTAGTCTGTGAGAGGAGTTGCCTTCCTGAATACCCCCTTCCCCACATATGTAGCATATATGTGGTCGATAGAGGCTACCAGAGGGGTGTGTGTCTGCCATTTGCTTGTATAAGGCCTTCCCGAATCTTTAGTGGTCTCTTTGCCACGGGCAGACTTTTTCGGGCTCGAACTACGCCGATACGTCTTCCTCCTTTCATCAGGGCTTGAGGATCGGTCCCTCTTGTCTCGATAGCTTTCGCTGATTTTCAGCTCTCTCATCGATTTCTCTACCCTCTTGAAGGGTTCGGCTTGCTCATAGAACTCGGCCAAGGTCCTCGGCTCACTCGCTTGGAGGCTCTTCCAAAATTTTGATCCTTCTTTCAGCCCTGCTATCAAGAAATTTTTGATGGTCTCCTCACTGGCTCCTCTCACCTTCGGGACCTCGGCGTTGAACTGATGAAAGTATTCTGCCAAGGGCTCCCCCTCCCTTTGCTTGATGTTGGCTAACGTGGCCACAGGAGGCGAATAGTGGAGGGTCGACTGAAATTGTCTGACGAACAAGTCCTCCAATTGCCTCCACGTTCTTATGCTAGCCGGTCCCAACTTGGAGAACCATTGTTGGGCACTACCTCTGAGTGATGCCGCGAAGAGTCTGCAACGGGTCATCTCCGGCACCTGATAGACTTCCATCTCAGTGTTAAATTGAATAAGGTACTCCGCCGGGTCGGCTTCGCCGTTGAATAGAAGGTCGGGGTTGTGCCTAAACACCCGAGGTAGGGGGGATGATCGGATAGCAGTCGTAAACGGAGAGGGGGCAGCCGAGGCAGGGGGCCCTCTCTTCTCTTGCTCCATCTCATCTAAGATCCTTCTCAGGTCCCTTACTCTAACAACTTCTCCTTCTCTGTCACCACCCGCATTACTCGAATGGTGTGAGCCCTGAGGTCGTTCGCGGCGTCCCCCTCCTCCAGCTCGGTCCTGCGACTCCTCTTCACGATTGTATCTGCGTCTATATCGCTCCTCCCTCCTGGGTGAGGTGTGTTGACGTCTTTCCGGAGGGGTCGTTGCCCGTTCCCTTTTCGAGCCTCTTTTATCCACGGGCTCTTTCTCTTCTCTCTCCTTCTTACAATTCTCCAATTTGAGCCTGAGGTCATGCTCGCTTAGTTTTCTACCCACTCGGTCTAGCACGCTAGTTGACCTTGCCTCAGATGAAGCTGGCTTCGGCCCCGATCTCGTAGAGATCTGGCTGCCCCGCTCATCATGGCCTTGGGGTATATCTTCCTTTTCGCGTGATGTTTCTTTCTTCTGTTTGGTCTCGGTTGCCACGTCATCAAAATCGTGGATCAGCTTCTTCTGAGGGCCTTTGCCCTTCCAGCTACGCTGTGAGACCTTGAGGCGGCGCGCCTTACGCTTGGCGTTCCGGACCGAGCTTCTTTCTACCTTTGACATTCGGGCGTTGATCTGATTCATCTGATCGGCCAGCCCTTCTAGATACGTCATCACAGCCTGCCCGTCCACGGTCGCAATTGGTGGAGGTGGCGCCTGATTCTCTGGGGGCGTGTGTTCGAAAGTAGGGTCCTTCTTGCCTCCGCTCCCTGGTGTCGTCGCTTGCTTGCTTTCTTTGATCATCTTTCTCCCTAAGATGAACGAGGCCCCTCCTTCTAGCGCCAAATGTTATAGGGAGAATTTCGTATAACAATGTTGTGGAGGTTAATGGGCGGAACAAAGATCAAGGACAGTGTTTGAGGGCGGAGGAAGGTTGTTTGGTGGTGGCTGAGCTTGTATGTGGACTCCTTAAGAAAGAATAGGGTTTGTTATTCTCTATCAAGTGTCGACTCATGTCTCATACAAGTGCCTACGTACCCTATTTATAGGGATCAAGCCTTACGTAGTTCTTGGGGAACAAGTCACGTAGGCTAGGGTTAGGACTCTTCAGCCCGTGCAGCCCAAGCCCACGATAAAGTCAGGCCTTCAGCCAATTAGTCACGTAAATCTCGATCGGCTCCACACGCTTCCTACGATCTCGCGGCATCTCCGCAATCCTTCCCGTGATCGTAGGAACAACCCGTATCGACCCCGAAATCTACGAGCAACTCAGTCATCTATGAGTCACTTTCCATGTTGCACACAAAGTCTTTCGATGCGGCCCGGCCTGGTCACCTCGGCCCGCACCGCATTCAAATAATAAATATAATGTTACCTCTGTTTCTATAAGATGTGGGCTCATGAGCTCAGCCCGCGTATGGGCAGCTAAGCCCACCTCGCATGAAGGCACCTGAGCCCACCTCGCGTGGGCACAACCGAGCTCAGCTCGCACATGAGAGCCCAAATGACAAATATGAGCTCACCTTACATATGCGAGCCCAGCTCGCATGTCCTCACTTGAGCCCAGCTCGCATGTTTGAGCCCAGCTCTCATGTCATGAGCTCAGCTCGCATGTAAACTCAGCTCGCATGTTACGAGCCCAGCCCGCATGTGAACCCAGCTCGCATGTTGCGAGCCCAGCCCGCATGTGCTGGCCCAAGTCATATAAATCCATGGTTCTAGCCCACACACAAGAGTCCAGCTATTTAGTGCACCCACAGGGACCTGTTTAGGGCCCATGGCCGAAAGCGGGCATAACAGATGAGTATATGCAAGAATCGACATCAGTTGCTACAAACAAAGAAGAAGACATTACAACAAAAGACCGGGTGATTTTAATGTAACACCAGCGACAACCATGGTAGGCAAAACTTGATAATCCATGTCCATTTTAAAGGAAGAAAGGAAGCCATGTCTCTTTTTGGGAGTTGAGTTTAAAGGACTCTTTCTCAGAGTAGATTGCCTGACTTTTGCGGTTGAACTTGATACTTCTTTTCCAGCACTCCAAGGACTTGGCTCCACCCTATCCTCCTTGATCCAAGGACTGTTTAGCTTACTGTGGGAATTGGGACTGCATGTTTTTAGGATTATTAACTGAACTCAAACAGCTTGTGAGTTTAAGACTGCACACGTTCTGAATCTCATGACAACTTCTAGTCATGATCTGTCCAACATGTCTCCAAGCTTCAACCTAGAAGCTTTAGCACTGTGTCTCCCTTCCATCTACAACAAAAATCTGAAGATTTAATTTATAATTCAACTCGATTCAATAGATTAGATTGCATGTGATCGTATAAACTCCTTAAACTTAACCACCAAGATCAGATATCTCAAGTGGTTAAGGGGTTCGATTCTCACTCACCCCGAAATTTTCTAGAACAAATATATTGGAAATCTCACTTTATGGAAAAAATATAAATTATAGTTGTTCTTCGCCTCTCGAAAGAAGCTATTTGCATCAAGAGTCCGCTCGTGAAAATAACACATCATTCAAAACAATGCTAGTTGGGCCTCTTTTTCTCATTATTATTAAAAGGAATGGTCTTCTACCACGGCCTTGTGTATCACAAAGGAGAAACATGAGGGTTTTGTAATCACTTCGTGATCTTCTTTTGTAATTAAGGAGTCCTATTAAAACCAAGAAATTTAGATCTGCTTCTCGTCCACGCTAGAATAAATAGAGTTTTAAAAAAAAACCTCCTACTGGAGGTAGGCCTCATAGAGACAAGAGACATAAGCTAAAATGAGAGCCAAAAAGGATCTTTCGTATATAATTAGGGGTTAGAAAAGTTACGAGGAGGTCTCGGCCCAACAAGCCTGGGAGAACTAGCTAGAGAACGAAAAGAAGGAGCTCCCTGAATGTCCAACAACAGAAGATTGGCTAGAGATTCAGGAGGTTCGTATAGAACCTCGACTCCAAAACCATTATCAAGACCCAAATTAGCAAGAAAATCAGCAGCTTCTCTGAAGATATGTGTGAAAGAGATACGCCAAGGACGCCTAGGTAACTCTTTAATTCGGTCGACAACATGAGAATATGCATGATTAACATCTCCAGAATAGATGCAGTTAGTAGTATCAAGAGAATCTGTTTCAAGAATTATTTTTGGGAGACGAAGATCCCTAGCAATTCAGCCATTAAAGGAGATCCGCATCCCACCATTCCCATAAATCCTATAATCCAAGCTCCATCTTCATCGCGAATAAGGCCTCCAACTCCCATTTGTCTACTGCCATTTTGACATGCTCCGTCGGTATTCAATTTCACACATCCTATCTCGGGAGGTTGCCAAAAAACTGCAACAATTTCAGTACTCTCTTGGATTGGATTGAGTGACATTTTCCCGTCACGAAGCTTTCGTTGGAGAATACGAATAGGATCTCCAGCAACCTTGTTACCAGTATGCACATATTCATTGAACCAAGACCAATGCAATATAATAGAAAAAAAAGCAGGCCAATTGTTGCACCACCGAACTTCATGAAACTGAGATTTCAAGTTCCAATCTAACCACGCTGTGAAGGGAAGCTGGAAAAATACAGGAATAAAATCATCTCCGATAAGATGCCTGAAATTTAAAAGCTCAATAGATAGTATTGTATTTTAACAGCAAATGAGATAGTCTCTTATGCAAATGGGACAGTCCCTTTACAAATGAGACATAATATGGGACAGTGTTTTTTAACTGCATAATGAAAATAACAGTAAAATAAATGCAGTATGCTGAAAACTGAATAAAATAAAAACACCAGAAGTTTTCACTTGGTTCGGCCCCTACACCTGGTCTATGGCCTACATCCAAGTCCATATGCCAACTAGCATAGAGAATGTATTATATCAACTTTAATAAAAAACTTACGGTCTTTCCTTGATTACAAATATAGCACCTGAAAGAAACCTTTTCCCAAATTACCTTGCTACCTAGGCCACTGCTATTCCTTAGCCTTCTAGCTACCTTGCTATACTTTGCAATCAAGCCTTGTCACAACCCGACACAAAGTTGATATGAATACACGAGTACAAGAATAAACAAATTGATTATAACTCAAACTATATCTTGTTCGACTGGATTTGTATCTCGAGAATAATGAACAAGAAAGTGTTTCAGATGAAGAGAGATTGACGTGAAAGCATTAACCGCAAATTTGAAAATATGAGTTGTATTTATAAGTAAGTTCTAACAGATTTTATTTTCAAACAAAGAGATAAGATAGATATAATTTAAAACAAGTTTGTTTGAAAATATTTGAATGAATCTTGAAAGCTAATCTGTTAGTTTGTTTGAAATAGATAAACCAAGTAAAAGATAAGTCTTGAATGATTCAAACTTGGTTTATAAGATAGAGTTTGTTTGAGATAAGATGAAAATATATTTATCCAGTCAAAACATGATTTACATAAACCCTAACAAACCTAAACTGCATTCCAGGAAAGTCTGATATCTATGATCTCAGATGCTTCCATTCCGTTTTCTTCATTCTGTTGCTAGAAAACTTATCATCATAAACACTGTAGATTAACATTCTCCCCCTTTTATGATGATGCCAAAAAGAACATAAATTCCCCCCCATAAAAAATACTTAAAGTCCGTAAAACAGAGTTAGAGATAACAAAATATATTGCAGTTTATAATCAATGAACACCATATATCTGAATGAGACAATAAAATATGAATGAGACAGTAATCAGAATGAGACACTAGATAAATATGCATGAACGAAACAGTCTCAAACACTTAATCAATTAATATATAAATTATAATCATCTAGCATAACAACCCATCCATAAATCATAATCACTTAGCATAACTACCCATCCATAAACCAGGATGTCTAGTAGTTATCTAAACAAATCACATAATCAAGAATATATCAGTTAAACACACAAAACCATCCAAAAACGAAGTTCAAACACCAACAACATAAACATAGTATTAAAATCAAATGAGACAACCAAATGAAACAATGTCTTAAAACATAATTTCTCCCCCTTCATCATAAAAGGGGCCTTCAATCAAAATCATCAGAAGACGAAAGATCCACTTGAGTCTTGCCCTTGCCTTTGCCTGAACCAGAGGGCTTGTCCTTGTCCTTGGAAAACACATGAGCTTTCCCATATTCAGTAAACAGCTTCTCAAAATCATCGTGATCAGGGGGCTTTGCCATCTCTCTCTCATCCATTCAAATATCTTCGACTTATATTCCTCCCTTGTCATGCCAAAAACGGATGGAGGCGGAACTGCTAGAAGTGGGAGAGGCGCTGTAATCTCTTCAAGTGTACAATCACCGATCCAATCTTTCTTCTTATGCCAATACATCTTGGCTCTATCCTGCATAGCTGATAAATGTTGTGACAAAAACTTTATTTCTGAACCAAGCTGGAAAAATAGTTTCACAAACTCCTTCTCCCAGGCTTTTGCCGTTGACACCATACCTTCTTGTAGCGAACTGAACTCAAGGTCAATAGTCTTAGCAACTCTCTTGTCATGAGCATATATAACAGATAGTTTGGCATTAATACCATCAAGAGACTGACACACATGTTTGTTAAAAAGTTCGTATGATGCCCGCATCATACTCACCTGACTAGTCAAGGAAGCTAGAGACTCTATAGACGCGAAATGCTGGTTCATGGACGCTAAAGCTGCAGAGTTTTCATTGAGTTTGGCTAAGAGAGAATTTAACAAAACATTTGTGTTCTGATCAAAAGGGTTTGACGCATAATTCGGTGACTTGGGAAGACCACCAAACTTCTTATGAGTTTCATCAAACATTAACTCATTAGACTCAGAAACTAAGATACCGTTCAATGTCAAAACAGATAAATCGAACACAATCGAAATTTTATCAGAAACAACAGTGGGGGTCAACACTTGAAAATACTTAAAAACACGAGTTAAAAGACTGGGATAAGGTAAGTGTATAGATTCATTAGACTGGGAAAGACCCGTAAGCTTTTCCAGTAAGTCCTCCTTGAAATATGCCGGGCTTCCTCGAACCGAGGAGAAAATAATGTTTTCTGACAAGATCGAAAAATTCGCGTAGAACTCCTTTACTAACTCATGATAAATCTCTTCTGGAGGTGACAACAACGATGCACAACCGACGGTATCAAATATCGCTGAAACTCCACCCTATTAAGGAGTTCAAGGTCACAAATTCTTTCTTTTAAAATAGGCTTAGACAAAACTCTGGAACTGCTTGCTTTTGCATGACGCTCAAAAGAATTTTCAGATGCTCCGCTTGACGCTTCAGATTCCATTTTACCAACCCTGCGGAGCTTTGAGCCTGAGGCTCCAGCAGTTGGGGTTCGCTGAGCGGCAAATCTCGATCAGGTGAAGTGAGTGGATTGACGAGCCATGGTAAGAGAGAAAGTAGAGGATTACGAGAAAAGGTATAAGATTTATGTAGAGAAAATGTGGAGGCAGTGAAGAAAATGAAAAGGTTAGAGAAAGATAATATATAGGAATAAGAAGAGAAAATGATAGAAGATGAAACAAAGTGAAGAGTTAAGAGATGTATAGAACTCAGGAGTCATGCACGATAATCAATGAAAAGAAGTGATAAGACAGATCAAGAGATTTACCAAATCTCTTTGCATGAACACGGGAAAACACGTAATCATAATTAATAATAATTATAAAAATCAACACATACACAATTAACACATATATATAAATACATCTAGGAAATATTAACATGTTAAACAAGAAATATTCCGAATAAAAACTAAAACAAGAAATCAAATTAAAGACACAAATATCACACATAAATTCACATAACACATGAAAAAGAACACATACCTAATTCACGACGCATTATACAAAAATGATCTTCAGCTAAAGGCTTAGTGAAAATATATGCACGCTGTTTCTCAGTAGATTTGTAAATAAGCTCAATATTACCTTTAGAAACATTATCTCGTAGAAAATGGTGACGAACATCAATATGCTTAGTACGAGAATGCATGACAGGATTTTTAGAGATATTAATTGCATAGGTATTATCACAATAAATAGGAATATTTGAGAAAGAAATACCGAAATCCTGCAATATTTGTGTTGGGTTTCGACATAAACGCAACGGAAACAATAATTAAAAACGTAAAAATCAGAATTTTTGAAACCCACCGCAGGATCCATGCAAAAAATATATATTTAATTCGTAGATCAGATTGTTTACCTTAAGAAGCTTTACAAATTGGTTGACTAATGGAGATCCAAAACTTTTTCAATCACACGCATCCCGCTCTCGCGATCTACACTCTATCGGTATCCCCACAAATGCTTGAACTCAAGGATTGAATGTGTACTAGCACAAACTCATTTCTTCTTGCTCTCTCCATCTTCTCTCTTGGTGGCTAGGGTTTTAGTAAAAGTCTTGCTCGCAAAATCAGCCACACAAGAGATATTATATAGAGAGTAGAAAAATGAATTATAACTCGTAACTAATTAGGAGTTATTATTAATTCGAAATTCCTATTTATATTATA
Organism: Apium graveolens; assembly: GCF_009905375.1. NCBI lineage: Eukaryota > Viridiplantae > Streptophyta > Magnoliopsida > Apiales > Apiaceae > Apium > Apium graveolens. The sequence continues at coordinate 113,520,609 of NC_133657.1, forward strand.
ATTAAGTCTCACTTAATTATTTAACAAATAAATTTCATAATTAATATTAGTAAATTCGAATATCAATATTTATCTAATTAATTAAGTCATACTTAATCAATATTATAAATAATTCGAATTACTTTATATAATTTAAATCCTATTTAAATTAAATAATCCTTCAAGCATTCTTAGTGTGTGACCCTATAGGTTATTATTACGTTGACAATGAATTTTGAATCTAATTTAAAATCTTAAACAATGAGCGGCATCTAGTAATACATCATTGCTACCCAACTAATAATAATTGAATCGGTGATCGATTAAACCTTTTGTGAATAATGTAAATGTAATATAATCCATTCAACCAAATATTATAGATTAAGCTAGAGGCATGTAATGTGTCATCCTCATCATAGTTTAATCCAAGTTTTCTTGATCAATGAGTCGACTATCATATCAAATCAACATTTGAGCGTGACCACGCATTTCATAGTCTAGCTCACACAAGAGGCCAATAATATCACTCCTAAAATGGGAGGCTTAAATCCCATCTAGATCATCATATTTCTCATACGATTCATAATATACCCAATGTCCACTTTTATCATTACCCGGTCAAGGATAACTTTTAATGGAATCAATGTATATTAATTCTCGTATAGAAATATAATGACTTCAGGTCTAAGGACCATTACATAATTATCATTGTGAGAATTACTTATGACACAACAGACATGTAGAATCTCACATTGGGTCTGTCCAGCACCATATACATATACGTCTGCCTGTGTTTTTGACTTTAGTATCACTATACCTATGATCAATGAGATGTGATCATCAGTCAACAAACACACCAGTCTTAATGCATTATTATTGTCCCTTAATAATAATACTCAACTAGGGACCTTTAAGAATATTGATACTATTCTCATAATCTCATTTCTAAGTCACGTACTTAGAGATATAGAATTGCATATCATATTCCAAGGACATTTATTAATCTAACATTTATATCACAGTAAATTAAGAATTAATAAATTATAAAGAGAATAATCGATAGAACATAAACATTAATAATCCTAATGTCTTAAACTAAAATATCATAGTGTTGTCTCTAGGGCACAAACACTAACAGTTTGTTGCATCCACAAAATCTAAGCACAATAACTACCAGCTACTATGTACTCTTCTTCTATAGTAGAAAGAGCTACATATGTTTGGTTTTTACTATGCCATGCAACCAAACAATCTCCTAAAAATTCACAAGCACCACTTGTGCTTTTTCTATCAACCTGTGACCCTGCATAGTCAACATCTGAAAAATCGATTAAGTCAAAAGAAGAGGAGCTTGGATAAAATAATCCCAAGTCACTCGTACCTTTCAAATATTTTAAAATACGTGTAACGACATTCAAATAAGATTCTTTAGGTTGAGATTGAAAACGGCACACAAGCATACACTATACATAATGTCAGGCCGTGAGGCAGTTAAATATAACAATGAACCAATCATACCTCGAAATTTAGTAACATCTATAGGTGTACCTTGTTCATCCTTTATAAGTTTAACTGAAGTACTCATAGGAGTTGATTTAGGTGTGACATGTTCAAGTGTAAACCTTTTGAGTAGATCTTTAATATATTTGCTTTGGTGAATGAATATTCCTGCATTAGACTGATTAATTTGCAAACCTAGAAAGTACTACAATTCACCCATCAAACTCATATCAAATTCCTTATGCATGTAGTCAGAAAACCACTTACACAAAGATTCATTAGAAGATCCAAATACTATATCATCTACATAAACTTGAACTAAAAGAAAGTTATCACGTTTATGAAATATAAATAGAGTTGGATCGAGTGTACCGCGTGTGAAGTCATTGTCGACAAGAAACCGACTGAGTCGTTCGTACCAACAACGAGGGGACCGTCTCAATCCGTAGACAGATTTCTTGAGCCTGTAAACATAGTTAGGATATTTTTTATGAACAAAACCTAGAGGTTGCTTCACATATACTTCTTCCTTAAGATAGCCATAAATAAAAGCGCTCTTGATGTCCATCTGATATAGCTTAATTTCTTATGAGCTGCAAATGCCATAAGTATCCGAATAGCTTCCAGACGAGCTATAAGAACATATGTCTCATCATAATTGATTCCTTCATGTTGATTGTATCCTTGAGAAACTAAGCGAGCTTTATTGTGAATGATATTTCCATCTTCATCCTTCTTATTCTTGAAAACCCAACGAGTAACAATGATCTTGGCATCATGAAGAGGTGGGACAAGTTCCCAGACATTACAACGCTCGAACTGATTAAGTTCTTCCTGCATTACAACTGACCAATGTTCATCTGCAACAGCTTCCTGAGCATTCTTAGGTTCGAACTCAGCGATAAAAGCACAAAATGCACATAAATTATGAAGTCTGCTTCGCGTAGAAATTCCTTGATCTAAATACGTAAGAAGATTATCTGGTGGATGATTCTTTACAGTTCTGGAAGACTTTGGAAGATGAATATTGCTCATTTCTTCTTTATTAGAATTGTCTGCCTGGAACTGAATAGAAGTTGTCTCATTTGAATGAGACGATCTCATTTCAGCTTGAGAAGAATTATCCAGAAGAGTCACATATATCACATTTGAAACACTATCAGGAGTATTTGGAGAGCCAGAAGATTCATCTGAAGCTTGAGTAGATCCCGAAGAATTATCAAAAACTGCGATGGACCTGGAGAGTCTTGACTGCTTGATTTATCAGAATGAGACTGACTCTTTTGGGAATGAGACTGTCTCATTTGAGAGTGAGACGATAGATCCGCAGTGTCTTCATCAATTTGAGATATATTCCTTGAAGATTCATTGAAAGCAATATTGATAAATTCTTCTACTTTGTTCTTGACAGAATTATAAACACGATAAGCCTTGCTTGTTGTAGAATATCCCAAGAAAATTCCTTCCGTAGATTTTGCATCGAACTTGCCTCAGTTATTTTGAGTATCTAAAATAAAATACTTGGAACCAAATACTCAAAAATAACTAATGTTAGGAGTCTTTTTATTAAGCAATTCATAAGGAGTTTTAAGCAAAATATGACGAATAAGTACTCTATTTAAAACATAACAAGAAGTGTGTACCGCTTCAGCCCAAAATTTTCTTGGAAGCTTACTCTCATGCAATAGAGTTCTAGCAGTTTCCTATAAAGTCCTATTTTTGCGTTCCACTACACCATTCTGTTGAGGAGTATGAGGAGCTGAGAATTCATGAGTAATTCCTCTCGATTTGCAGAAAGTTATGAAATTCTTCTTGAATTCACCTCCATGGTCACTACAGATAGTCTTGAGCTTATATGAATACTTAGTTTCAAGGTTAGTAATAAGTTCTTTAAACTCAACAAAAGCTTCATCTTTATTACGTAAGAATAATACCCATGTAAATCGAGAGTAATCATCAACTATGACAAATGCATAATTTTTACCTCCATGACTTACATACCTTTCTAGACAAAAAAGATCTAGGTGAAGAAGCTGCAAAGGATCAGTAGTTGACACACGATTCTTAGCAGTAAAAGATGTTTTTACCTATTTTCTTAGCTGACATGCCGAGCAAGGTTCAACCTTCTTGTATTTCAGATTGGGCAAACCTCGTACCAGATCATGAGAAGATATCTTCCGAAGGAGATCCATGTGAACATAACCTAGATGTCGATGCCAAAGATTTTGCTGATCTTGAACAGTAGCAAGACAGATTTCCTCCTGCTGTTCATCAAAATCTAACACGAAAATATTCCTTTTTCTTTTGGCAACTAAAGCAAACTCATTAGATTGAGTACCAATAATACATACATCTTTATCAAACTTAACTTTATGACTAGCATCGATAAGTTGACTTACGCTAATAAGATTGTATTTCAAACCATCTACTAAATGAACATTAGAAATAGCAAACCTGTCATTACCAATGGTGCCTTTTCCTATGATTCGGACGGTGTTAGAATCTCCAAGAGTAAATAAACCACCTTCCTTGGCAACTAGAGATAGAAACTTGGATTTATCACCGGTCATATGACGTGAACAACCACTGTCGATGATCCATTTATTTCACGAAACATGGACCTTCAAGCAAACCTGCAAAAATTTCTTTATCTCTTAGGTACCCACTTAACCTTGGGGCCTTGTTGGTTAGTATCACAGATCTTATATAAATATCTATCTGATTTATTAATCCATATTTGAATAATATTAATAGATACATTAGCAGATTTATATCTAGCAGATGATTTATAAGATGGGTTGGAAGAGTGGCCCTTGATACCACATAATCTAGATTAAGAAGTAGTATGACCAGATTTTCCACAATCTCGACATTTCTCATAAGGCATCTTGTACTTCATAGGAGCTCGCTTGTAACCACCTTAAGATGCACGTTTCTTGATTGATTCGCATCCTAATCCTCCTTTATCAAGAGAAGATTTTTTTTCAGCAAGTAAAGCATTCAGAGTTCCTTCACCATGAAAACATTTTGCTAAATCTTTTTCAAGCTGTGCTACTTTCTTCTTTAGTTCAGGAACCAAGGGGTCAGGAACACTGTCTCTTTTGACAGTTTCTGGATTAACAGAGATTGACTCTTTCTTCAAAGCTTCAAGACAAACATCTTTCATCTCAATTTCATTCCTGAGATATTGATTTTCCTCAGTAAGTTTTGAAATCTTTTCGAGCAAAGAGTTGTTTTCTGTAGCCAAGGCTTCATCCTTCATAGGATTATCCATTTCACTAAGAACTTCACTTAATGCTTGTTTTAAATAAGCATTATTTTCTCTTAGCTTCTTAACTTGGACCTGCAAATTCAACATAGATGTAGATACGTTTGAATTATATTTTATATTCTGTACCTCATCATTGTCACTGGAGCTGTCCTCAAGTCCAGCAAAACAGAGTTGGGCAACTTCATCATCTGAATCAATCTCAACATCAGATTCATCATCACTCCAAGTGATTAATGTCTTCTTTTTGTTCTTCAGCTTGTAACAGTCCTTTTTCAAATGTCCTCTCTTTTCACATTCAAAGCATGTATTCTAGATTTGATTTGCTTTATTCTCCTTGCTCGAGTTAGATTTGGAGTCCTTCTTTGGAAACCGTGACTTCATAGGTCGTTTAAAGGCATTCCGTTTGGAAAGAAATTTATGAAACTTCTTGGTCAGAAGAGAAATCTCTTCATCAGAATCATCAGGAGACTCATCAGCTTCGGTATTGAGTGCAAGAGTCTTTTTATGAGGAGCTTCATCTTATTCATCATATCTACGTAGCCGATTTTCAAATTCTTCCAATTCACTGAAGAATGTTAAAGTGTCCATAGTCAAAAGAAGTGTTGAGTCCTGCAAAATGGTAACTTTTGGAGCAAACTTCTTTGGCATTGCCCTGTGGATTTTCCTATTGATTTCAGATTGAGGAATGATCATTTCCAATAGTGAGATAGAGTTCATAAGTGTCGGGAATCTTCCTTGAGCATCCCGTACGCATTCATCTCTTTCCAACCTGAAACCTTCACAATCACTCATTAGCATATTTAATTTAACTTCACGTACCTTAGAAGTACCTTCGTGGCTGACTTTGATCGTATCCTAGATCTGTTTCGCAGTAGTACATGCTGATACTTTTTGTAACTCGATAGCTACCATTCGATTAAGAAGTGAATTCATAGATTTAGCATTGGAATTCATTGTATTCACTTCTTCTGGAGAAAGATCCTTGAGGGATTTGGGCTCCCCATCTTTCATTGGGATTGTAAAACCATTTTCTACAACATCCCACTCGAATGCATCACGCTGGAGAAAGATTTTCATCCGGAATTTCCAGTCATTGTAGTTTTCAGCACCTTGGAGCAGTGGTGGATAATTATTTGCATACCTATCTGGTTGAGCCATTGATCGCTAGCAAAATAAACACTAAAAAGAGAATTAAGTGCACCCGCTCTGATACCAAATGGAATTTAAAAGCTCGATAGATAGTATTGTATTCTAACTGTCAAAGCAAATGGGACAGTCTCTTATATAAATGAGACATTCCCTTTACAAATAAGACAGGGTATGGGACAGTCTTTTTTAACTGCAGAATGAAAATAATAGTAAAATAAATGCAGTATGCTGAAAACTGAATAAAGTAAAAATACCAGAAGTTTTCACTTGGTTCCGCCCCTACACCTAGTCTATGGCCTACATCCAAGTCCCTATGCCAACTAGCATAGAGAATGTATTATTTTAACTTTAATAAAGAATTTACAGTCTGTTAGTCCCTTAACAATACATCAAGAATTACAGAAGGGGGGTTGAATGGAATTCTTGAACCTTTTTTTTCTCGAAATAAAAATGTTCAACTCGAATATAGATATAATGTTTTGATTAGCACAATGCGGAATAGAAACTTAATTGAACCAAAACATAAGTAATTAAAAATAAGAGTCTTTAAAAACTTTCTGGTGGATTTAAACAATTCCACCGGAGATATATATAATATATCGAGAGGACTCTGTGTGCAGGAATGCTCACAGCTGCTTACAAATGGAACTACTGAGAATACAGGAAATGCTAATGATTCTGCTTACAAAGATTTCTCTATTTTTGTGTTTCTCAGCTATCTCAGTTATTTTTCTATTTGCTACACTCTTGGTTTATATAATACCAAGATTACAAAGTAAAAAAGACTGAACAAATATAAAAACTATCAGTCTTAAGCTTTGCTGCTTTTCGTCCTCTATTACCCAGTTAAGGGCTTCCACAGTGTGTTTGTATACATCTCGACGGCTGTGTGTCAGCTTTCACTGTTCAACTGCTGTTTGAATTCTTCATATGATCATCCGTCGACTGCTATATCAAACATCCGTTGATAGTCATTTGATCATCCGTCGATGGCTTTGTTAATCATCCGTCGGTAGCTATTTTGGCACTTGACTCTATTTCACTTATGCAGAATTACAAGACATCATTTATGTACAATTAATCAACCTATTCTGCATATCTAGTTAAAGTCAACATGACTTATATGCTACTACAGTTCTATACAAAGGTGCATACATAACTGTGCCACAGACTTATTATTACATAAGCTACTCACTCGATGGATAATAAGTTAATCATCCGTCGGGACTATAATGAGTTATCCATCGGGACTGTAATTCTAATCCGTCGAGTGCTACATAATTTCACTAAGTAAAATCTACTTAGATGTTTTGTTTATGTAATCATCAAGTACACAACATATGCAGAACAATCTCCCCCAATTTATGTCTATTGGAATTGTAGCCATAAATTAAGAGATACTTGATGATAACAAAACATCCTGAACATACATCTTTAAAGATAAGTAGATAAACTGAAAGTGCTTCAATTAAATAAAATGTACAAGGTTTGGCTCACAGTCAATTCAAGATGCTCCTCTAGCCTGAGCAGATTTTTCTAGTTCCTTGAAGGTCTGGATCTTCTTCCAAGCTTTCTGTTATTTTCCTCAATCTGATTTTGGAGCTGTCTGTGGAATTCTAGTTCATCAGATTCTGAGAGATCTAGCTTTTCTTACATTTCCAAGAGAGTCTCATTACTAGAGATACTCAATTGGTCTTCTAATCTGAAGAATCTTCTCACACCCTTGTCATCCATGAACTCCATCAGCCAGTAGGGCCTTAGATGCACTCTTCTCCCTGTGTATGGGATGATTAGAGTCTTTGGGAGTGCATCTTTAGCTCTAACACTCCTTAGTTCTTCAATCTTCTTCAATACTAGTCTTCTTGCAGTTATATTGAACCCAAAGTTTTTCTTGAAGGATGAATAAACTTTAATCAGCACAGCTTGGCTCTCTTGAAGAATCCTGTGAAGTGGCCACTGAATCTTCCTTGCTCATTTGTACTTGAACACTAACCTTTCAGGCAAGTTCCTGTATGCATCAATTCCCCTCACTTCATCCAGTTCATCCAGATAAAGATTTCGATCTGAAAATTCTTTGATGTCACACAAGTACAAGTAGTCTCCCCTGTTGACTTTGGGTTGAGCTTTAACTACTGACTTGGATTTGAGAGGTGACAGCTTCACTTTCTTGACTGCCCTTGACTTTTTCCTTTTTGGCTTGCTAAGGATTGGTAGGCTGAAGTCAGGAATTGGTATGTTATCCCACTTTATTGGGTCATCCTTTGGCACAATAGGTTCATCATGTATGTTCCTGTAGGGATCCACCACCCTTATGTCTTCAAATACCACAGAGGGCTTTGATGCTTGAGTTATAGCTGGTGTGGATTCCTTAGGAAATTGATCTTCCAATTCCTTATCAACAACATCCAGTTTCCTTTTTATTCTTCTAGCCAATTCTTTCTTCCTTGGGGATTTCTTCTGTTCTTCAATTTTTTTCTTTGATTCAGCAGCTTCAGATGGTTGAGAGGGAATTTATTGAGAAGAGTTTACAGCCTGTAGCTTGGCCAAGATAACAATCTGTTCTTTCTTTTGTTTAGACTTCTTTGCATCTAGAGCAACTTGTCTCTTTTCCTGCTTTAATCTGGATTTTTCTTCTTTCTTTACTTGAGCAAATTGTGGATGTCCAGCTACCACACAAATTTCCTTTCCATTTCTGAATATCTTAGCAATTCTCCTTTTTGAAGCTGAATCGGCTGGATCTTTATAGAAGACAATAGATCTTGACAGAAGCTTCTTTTCATCAGGTTTGGGTATCTCATACACAGTGTCCATAGGGTTCTTCCAAGATAATTTTGGATAATTTGCCCTTGGTTTAAGAATTGTTTCAGCCTTTGGAGACTTGATGCAGGAAGATTGTCCTCTTTCCAGATAGTTCATGCTCATCTCATTCACACTGATTGGCTTGACATGAGAGTGATGGATGGCTGACTTAACTGGCTCATTGACTAGTTCAAACTTTTTCCGTATCTCCTCATCAATCTTATCCCAGTTGATCAAACTCAACTTTCCTTTTTCAGCAACTTTCAAATTTGCTGCTGCTGCTTTAATTAGATCTATACCATCTGCAACTGTTGGCTTGGAGACAGTAATTAAAGGTACGATTACTTTGCTGATTTGTACTTGAAGTTTCTCCCCCTCAGTTGGTCCTTTCTCCCCCTTACTTGATTCTCTCTCCCCCTTTTTGTTATCATCAAGTTGAGGAGTTAGGCCTTGTGCTTTAGCCAGTTACATGAGAAGATTTGTCTGAGTCTGTTGATTTTGAAGAAGGATAACCACTGAATTCTCAATAACTTGAACTCTGTCTTCTAGCTTGGCCAACTTCTTTTCAGAATCTGATTCTCTCCTCAGTCTCAGTAATAGATCTTGCATGGTACCATATGGCATTACTGAATCCAGCTTCTCAGAATTGTAGGTCTTCAAGTCAGCTATATCTCTTTTTAGTTCATCCACACTCAGATTCTGTCTTAATTGCTGGATCTTCATGAGATGTAGAGAGTCTAGGTGAGCTTGAAGAATAGCCTTGGTACCAGCATCTGAAGTTTCCTGAAGGGCCTTTTGAATAGCCATCACTTGCTTGACCAAAGATACAACAAATTGTCCTGGTGTAGATTCCTTTGTCCATGCCCATCCAGGTAAATTTAAAACAGAACTTGGGCCTTCATCTCCCCCTAAGTTCATGCTTCCATCCAAAGAAACAGAGTCATCATCATTAGAATTTACTCCAAATTCTTCAGATGGCTCACCAGCTTGAGAAGGCATCCTATTTACAGCAGCTTTATCTCTTTGAAGAGATTCTGAGGTGTGTACTAAATTCAAAGTCTGTTCTGCCTCCACATTGCCCTGAGCAGCCAACAATTGATAGGCTGACACAGGATGAGTAAAAGTGTCAGCATCCAAGGAAATGTTATCAATTTCAACTTTGTAATGTTGCTGAAATTGTCTTCCCTTTTCAGCATCATCCACAATCATTGACTCATTAGCAATGGCTGGATCCACCCTTATTTCTCCTGTACCTGCCTTTCTCTCATAATCTCTCTTTTATTGCATCAGGGTCTCACCCAGGCTCCCCACCCTCACACCCTCACCTTCACCTACTAAGGTGGGACTCCTCTCACTCACTTTTGCCAATCCTGAATAAATGGATTGCTGAGATTCACTCTTTTCCTCTCCTTTTGCCTGGGAGCAACCCAGCCTCTCACTCAATGCACTCTCCTCTCTCAGTCCTAAGAGTGAATGTATTACCACTAAATCTTCTGCACTAGAAATAATTGATGTTTGAAGTTTTGCAGAGACACTCGACGGATAAGTGATATCCATCGGGTGAGTGGTAAAGCTATCCGACGGGTAACTGCTGTTAAGCTTATCCGTCGGGATACAATCACTACTCGACAAATGAGCAATATCCATCGAGAGAGTAGGAATGAATGAGGTGGGAATAGAAACTATTGTTGACTCTGTGTTGATTGAAGTTATTTGAGGCACGGAAGTCACAATAGTATCTGAAAGAATTGGCAAGTGAGCCAACAAATCATCTAAAAGATGATGCTCACTTGCACTAGATTTTGGCTTCCCCAACAGAGTTAAAGAAGGGGAATCAGGTATTGAAGTGTTTATCATATCCACTTCCAGAGAGTTTGTTGGTGAGTATGATGTTTCAGAGGCTTCTATTATAAGAGATTTTGGCTGTGACTCCACATTTATTGGAGCCACATCAAACTGAATTTGAGAAAGTGCAGGGACTGTGTCTTTAGCACCAGTTTGCACAGTGTGTGTGCCCTGTGCATCCCCAATGGTTTTGGATTTCTTCTTTCTTGTATAAGTTTGGGGTGAGCTTGTGTCCCTAACCCTTTTGGCCTGTGCTCTTGGCTGAGAGCTTTGTTCAATAGCCACATCATTTTGGGATAATGTAGATAGAAGTGAGCTTTTGTCCTTTTTAAGCACTGCAGTTTGTTGGGAAACTACAGTGTGGCTAGGCTGGGATTCACTCAACTCTCCAACCTTATCCTTGGGGTTTCTTTGATGTTCACCCCTTTCCTCACCTAACTGACCCTCATTCACACTCCCCTCTTTGGCTTTGGTGGATTTTTCAACTGGTACCTTTTGAGAGATACCAGAGGGGGTTTTCTTTGACTTGGATTTAGATATTACAGTTATTTTGGCAGCTTTGGTAGGCAACTGTTTGGTCATTGTCACAGTTGCCATAGCTACTCCTGAACTCAAAGAAATTGAGGAGATTGGAATAGTTGAGGGTATGGATGAACTTACCTCACTTACCTGAGGTGTCTACATTACAGGAAAGTAGAACATTGGCACATCCCTATGATGGTTGGCTCTGTTCAAATCTGCAATGATTCTTCTCTCTTGAAACCAACAAGCCAATTTGTTGTTTGGGTTCTCAAGTACAATCTGTTGACAAAGATGGTTAGCCAATAGCATGAAAAATCTAGCATAATATACATTCTTTCCTCTTTTGGCTAACTCACCTAGTTTAAAACCCAACTCATACAAGAAAAGGTCACTGAAATTGTAAAATTTATCTGTAACTAGCATGTATAGCATGTTAAGCATGAAAATGTTCACAGAATCAAAGTTACTGATTTTTCCAGAGAAAACTTTAGTCACAACATCACACATGAAACTCCATTCCTTCCTAAAACCTAATCTTCTAATATCACTTAGCTTAGTAGTAGGAAGTGCATAATGCATGGAATTAAGCATATTGATAATATCAGTGTCATTGTGTGGTGAAGTTACATTATCATCAGGAATTTTGAAACATGCTTTTATCACATCACTATTGATACAGAACTCATTACCTTTGATAGTTAGAGTGATGATTTTGTCAGTAGAGTTGTAGATTGCAGTGGTCCACATCTCTTCAACAACTTCACAGAAAATTGTGGGTGATTCAAGCATGGCATAACTTAACTTGCAGTTCTTCACAAAGTCCATCATCTTGTGATAGTCTTCTGATTGCTGAATACCCTTATTGACCAAAGCAGTGAAGTTGTTCTTCTCATAAATGAACCCAGTTTGAGACATAATCTTTACTACAGGTGCCATTGTTAGAGAATGAAAGCTTGAAGAGAAAGAGGATATTTGCTTGAGAGAGAATGAAATAAAAGCAGTTGAATTTGAGAATGATAAAAGAAAATAATTGGAATGAAATAAGCTTTTATATTATCTCAAAAACAACGGATGAAAATTATAAAGAAAAGTTAATTACCCAATAGAAATTGCCTAAAATAGCCGTTTTAAAAATAAACTGTAAAAATTCCACCCATTATCCGTCGTGTAATGCTTACAAACTATAAGTATACTCAATGGATAATGTTAAGGGAATTAACGGTTAAGATTTAGACAATTCGACGGATGAGGATAAACTGATATCTGTCGAGTTTTAAAAGATTTCAGAAAAATAATTGATTTTTATTTGCAAATAGTATATCGACGGATGACTTAACTCGATGGATAGTAGTCATCCGCTGAGATACAAATTTTGACTTAGCCAAAATTTCATCCAAGACTAAAAATCAGCTAAATTTCTGGCTACGTTTCAACTTGCAGAATAACTCAGATAAATTTAGGAGTAATTAAGCATACCTAACTCACTTACCAACCTTGAAAATGTGGATTCATCCAGTGGCTTGGTAAAGATATCTGCAAGTTGCTTCTCACTTGGAACAAAATGTAACTCTACAGTACCATTCTTTACATGTTCCCTTACGAAATGGTACTTGATGTCTATGTGCTTTGTCCTTGAATGTTGTACTGGATTTTCAGTGATGGCAATTGCACTTGTGTTATCACAGAAAATAGGAATCCTCTCAACTTGCAAACCATAGTCTAGCAATTGATTTTTCATCCATAAAATCTATGCACAGCAACTGCCAGCAGCAATATATTCAGCTTCAGCTGTAGAAGTAGAAACTGAATTTTGCTTTTTACTGAACCAGGACACAAGCTTGTTTCCTAGAAATTGACAAGTTCCTGTTGTGCTCTTTCTGTCAATTCTGCAATATGCATAATCTGCATCTGAATAACCAGTTAGATCAAAACCAGAATCTCTAGGATACCAAATGCCAAGTTTTGGTGTTCCCTTGAGATATCTGAAAATTCTCTTAATAGCTATCAAGTGAGATTCTCTAGGATCATCCTGAAATCTAGCACATAAATATGTAGCAAACATTATATCTGGCCTACTAGCTGTTAAGTACAGAAGTGAGCCAACCATGCCTCTATAGCTTGAAATATCCACAGACTTTTCAGTAGTGTTTAATTCAAGCTTAGTTGCAGTGGCCATGGGAGTTTTTGCAGATGTGCAATCCATTAGATCAAACTTCTTTAAAAGATCAAAAATATATTTAGTTTGACTAATGAATATTCCATCACTAACTTGTTTAACTTGTAAACCAAGAAAGTAAGTTAGTTCTCCCATCATACTCGTTTCATACTTACTTTGCATCAGTTTGGCAAACTTTTTACAAAGTTTCTCATCTGTAGAGCCAAAAATAATATCATCTACATAAATTTGAACAAGTATGCTAGAGCCATTAACATTTCTGAAAAATAAAGTTTTATCTACAGTACCTCTTGTGAAGTGATTTTCCAAAAGGAACTTTGATAAAGTGTCATACCAGGCTCTAGATGCTTGCTTCAGTCCATAAAGTGCTTTCAATAGATAATTGACATACTCTGGAAAATTTGGATCTTCAAAGCTAGGAGGTTGACTAACATACACTTCTTCCTCTAAATCTCCATTCAGAAAGGCACTTTTGACATCCATTTGATAGATCTTGAAATTGGCATGGGCTGCATAGGCTAAGAAGATTCTGATGGTTTCAAGTCTTGCAACAGGAACAAATGTTTTATCAAAATCTATTCCTTCTTGCTGGCAATAGCCTTTAGCAACCAATCTGGCTTTGTTTCTTACTACTATGCCATTTTCATCCATCTTGTTTCTGAATACCCATTTGGTGTCTATTGGATTCTTTCCTTTAGGCTTGGGTACCAGCTTCCATACTTTATTCCTTTCAAATTGGTTTAGCTCCTCCTGCATAGCTAAAATCCAATCAGGATCTAACAAAGCTTCTTCTACCTTCTTTGGTTCTTCCTTTGACAGAAAGCTGCTGTATAGATATTCTTCCTGAGTTGCTCTCCTTGTTTGAACTCTAGAAGAAACATCACCAATAATCAGTTCAAAGGGGTGATCTTTTGTCCATTTCCTTGGTTGAGGTAGATTAGCTCTAGATGAAGAGACCTCAATGTTGTCTTGATGTGTGATTGAGTTTTGATTGCTAGAAACTCCCCCTGAGTTTGTGGATCTTTGATTTGAGAAAGGGGTACTTTCTATGGGTGATCTACATTGACTTCCTGCTCCTTTTGATAACCCGATGGATGGTGAATTTTGAGTACCGACGGATGAGGCAGGTTGTCTTCCGACGGATAACACAGATTGCCTTCCGACGGATGAAGCATTATGCAACTCGACGGATGTTGAGTTTTGTACTTCATTGGTGGTAGATTTGTCTGCATTATCCTTAGATACTGTTTCTTGATCACTCTCATCATCACTTTCATCACTGATCATCTCAACATTGTCAAATTTGAGGCTCTCATGGTAATCTCCATCTTTCAGTCCTTCAATCTTTTTATCATCAAACACAACATGTATAGATTCCACAACAATGTTGGTTCTTAGATTGTAGACTCTATATGGTTTACCAACAGCATATCCAACAAAAATTCCTTCATCTTCTTTAGCATCAAACTTCCCATTTTGATCAGTTTGATTTCTCAGAATATAGCATTTACAGCCAAAGACATGAAGAAAGTTTAGAGTTGGCTTCTTGTTTTTGAACAATTGATAAGGAGTCATGCATCTTGCTTGATTAATCAGAGAGATGTTCTGAGTGTAGCATGTAGTGTTTACATCTTCAGCCCAGAAATATGTTGGTAATTTTAATTCTTCAAGCATTGTCCTTGCAGCTTCAATAAGTGATCTATTCTTCCTTTCCACTACTCCATTCTGTTGTGGAGTCCTTGCTGCTGAGAACTCATGTAAGATTCCATTTTCCTCACAAAATGCTCTCATGACATAGTTCTTGAACTCAGTTCCATTGTCACTCCTGATTCTTCTAACTTTGAAATCAGGATGATTGTTAACTTGCCTTATGTGATTGATGATGATTTCACTAGCCTCATCTTTAGACTTTAGGAAATATGTCCAAGAGAACTTTGAAAAATCATCTACAATTACTAGGCAAAATCTTTTCTTTGAAATTGACAATACATTGACTGGTCCAAACAGATCCATGTGAAGTAATTGCAGAGGCTCTTCAATTGCTGAATCAAGTTTCTTCCTGGTTGATGCTTTGATCTGCTTCCCTTTTTGGTAGGCATCACACAGTCCATCCTTTGTAAACTCCACTAGAGGAATGCCTCTTATTAGTTCTTTTTTTACCGGCTCATTCATGGTCTTGAAGTTTAAATGGGATAGCTTCTTGTGCCATAGCCAACTTTCATCTTGACTTGCTTTACTGAGAAGACAAGTTACAGATTCTGCTTTAGTTGAGTTGAAGTCAGCTAGGTACGCATTTCCTCTTCTCACACCAGTGAGAACCACTTTATTGTTTTGATTATTAGTCACAACACAGGCTTCTTTATTGAAGGTTACTGAGTTGCCTTTATCACAAAGCTGGCTGATACTCAACAGATTGTGTTTGAGACCATCCACTAAGGTAACCTCTTCAATGATGACATTGTCCTTTGAAATCAAGCCATATCCCACAGTATAACCCTTGCTGTCATCTCCAAAAGTAATACTTGGGCCAGCTCTCTCCTTAAACTCTGTGAGCAGGGTAGAATCACCAGTCATGTGTCTTGAACAACCACTATCCAAGTACCAAAGATTCATTATGTTTCCCTGCACACATCAAAATCAAATCAAGTTGATTTTGGTACCCAAGTTTCCTTGGGTCCTGCCTTGTTAGCTTTCTTCTTCTGTTTCTTAGGTCTTAACTCATTTGACTTAGGAATTTCAGATTCTTCCTTAGTCATTTGGGTTGGGCCTTTGAAACCATTTAATGCAACAAAATTATCATGCATATTATGGCTAACAGGAAATGACATGCTTGGTGCAAACATGTTATTCCAGTAAGGCATGCTAAATGGCATTTGAGGCATATTGTATGCAGCATAATATGGATTATGTGCAAATGACATATTAGCAAACTGTGCATTCATATTCTGTGTAGGCATAACATTAACAGGCATGGGAGGCATGGCATTTATGTTGGGAAATTGAGACTGAACAGACATGGGAGTAGGCATGGCAGATTTGCAATTAACAGACAGATGATTTACACTACTACACTTGACACAGATTTTTCTAGGAGCATATTTATCAGGTGTATAGTTATTGTGTTTGTTAATCCCTACTTTACCATTCCTATTATTTTTTCTTTTAGTCTCTGTTTTTACCTCAATTTTCTCAAGTCTGTCACTTAACTGTTTGACAGTCATGTGACCAACATTAGCCTTTTTCCCTTTCTTAGCTTGACTTGACTCTCCTGAAACAAAGTTCTTGGAAACAGACCCATACTTTTCATTTAGCTTGATTAATTTGGCTGATTAATTTGGCTTTGCTAATGGGTTTTCTTACAGCCGACGGATGAGAATTTTCATCATTCGACGGATAACACTTTTTGTTATCCGACGGATAGTCCTCATCATCCATCGAGTCTACATCTGCAACAACCCATCTACCAAAATAGGTTCTAGTTTCTCTTTATTCTTTTTCCAGGCTTTATCACAAAAAGATTCAATTCCTTGAACTTTGGTGATTTGAGCATGAACATCCCTGGATGTTTTCCAAGCTTTAATCACCTCTTGTTCACGCTCGAGCTGCTTCTTCAATATTTCTTCCTTTTTCAAGGACTCAGTTAATTCCTCCTTGGCAATCTTACACTCAATTTTTAGTTTCTCAAACTCAAGAAACTGAGACTCAAGCACATTATTCCTCTCACTTAAAAACAAGTTGTTTTCTTTGATTTTAGCATTTTCTTTAGTGAGAGACTTAAGTGTAACACGCAAATGATATAATTCTGTAGACATGTCATTTATGGCATCATTACACTCAGCTTTAGATAAATGTGCAAGATTTATAGTGATTACCTGATTGCTTGAGGAACTTGTCTCTGTTTCATCAGACTTGGCCATTAGGGCTAGATTGACATAGCTGACATCTTCATCTTCATCCAAAACATCTGCTGCCCAGTCATTCTCTTGTGTAATAAAAGCCCTTTCCTTTTGTTTGAGTAGATCAAAGTATTTTTGCTTATAATCCACAGACTCAAACCTTTTCTTACTGGAATCTGACTTTCTACACTCATTTGCAAAATGCCCTGCCAAGCCACATTTGAAACATTTGAATTTTGACTTATCTACCATGTTTCTATTTAGCTTGGCTGCTCCAAAGTTCTTTTTGAACTTGAGCTTGGCAAATCTTCTGGAAAGAAATGCTAGGTGCTCATCAATGTCCTCCATGTCATCTTGGCTCAATGAATCTTCACTTTCTGCTGCAAGCCCCTTACCCTTATTCTCACAGACCTTTGAAGTTGATTCTACAGCTTCCATCTTCACTTCCTTCTCCTTTTCCAGATCAGCAACTAGTGCAATGGATCCTCCTTTCTTCTTTCCTCTCTCCATTCTTTCATCCTACTCTATCTCAAGCTCATAGGTCTTCAGAATGCCATACAGTCTCTCCAAAGTAAACTCCTTATAATCTTGTGAGTTTCTCAATGAGACTGTCATTGGTTTCCATTCCTTTGGAAGAGATCTGAGAAATTTCAGATTGGAGTCTTTAGTCTGATAGACTCTTCCATGCAACTTAAGAGCATTTAGTAATTTTTGGAATCTACTAAAAATGTCAGTGAGTGACTCACTTTCTTCATTGTGAAAATGCTCATATTGCTGAATCAGGAGCTGCATTTTATTTTCTCTTACTTGCTCAGTGCCATCACAGATTATCTGTATTGTGTCCCAAACTTCCTTGGTAGTTTTGTAGTTGATAATATTATCAAACATGTCTGCATCAACTCCATTGAACATAATGTTCATGGCCTTTTTATCCTTCCTGACTTATTCAATATCAGGGTCAGATCATTCGTGCCTTGGCTTTGGAACAGATGGCTCGTTTCCTGTTGCAGCTCTCATTGGAACATGAGGGCCTCTTTCTATGCAGTCCACATAGGACTCATCTTGAGAAAGCATATGAAGATGCATCTTTACCTTCCAATGATGGTAATTATCTTTATCAAAAAAAGGAATCTTGACTCCAACATCTTTCTTGTTCATCTTGTTGAATTGTTTTGATCTTTAAACTCTTTGTAGATTAAGAGCTTGCTCTGATACCAATTGTTAGTACCTTAACAATACAGCAAGAATTACATAAGGGGGGTTGAATTGAATTCTTGAACCTTTTTTTTCTCGAAATAAAAATGTTCAACTCGAATATAGATATAATGTTTTGATTAGCACAATGCGAAATTGAAACTTAATTGAATCAAAACATAAGTAAGTAAAAACAAGAGTCTTTAAAAACTTTCTGGTGGATTTAAACAATTCCACCAGAGATATATATAATATATCGAGAGGACTATGTGTGCAGGAATGCTCACAGCTGCTTATAAATGGAACTACTGAGAATACAGGAAATGCTAATGATTCTGCTTACAAAGATTTCTCTGTTTTTGTGTTTATCAGCTATCTCAGTTATTTTTCTATTTGCTACACTCTTGGTTTATATAATACCAAGATTACAAAGTCAAAAAGACTGAACAAATATAAAAACTATCAGTCTTAAACTTTGCTGCTTTTCGTCCTCTATTACCCAGTTAATGGGCTTCCACAATGTGTTTGTATACATCTCGACGGCTGTGTGTCAGCTTTCACTGTTCAACTGCTGTTTGAATTCTTCATATGATCATATGTCGACTTCTATATTAAACATCCGTTGATAGTCATTTGATCATCCGTCGATGGCTTTGTTAATCATCCGTCAGTAGCTATTTTGGCACTTGACTCTATTTCACTTATACAGAATTACAAGACATCATTTATGTACAATTAATTAACCTATTCTGCATATCTAGTTAAAGTCAACATGACTTATATGCTACTACAGATTCTATACAAAGGTGCATACATAACTGTGCCACAGACTTATTATTACATAAGCTACTCACTCGATGGATAATAAGTTAATCATCCGTCGGGACTATAATGAGTTATCCGTCGGGACTGTAATTCTTATCCGTCGAGTGCTACATAATTTCACTAAGTAAAATCTACTTAGATGTTTTGTTTATGTAATCATCAAGTACACAACATATGCACAACACAGTCTTTCCTTGATTATAAATATAGCACCTGAAAGAAACCCTTTCCCAAGCTACCTTGCTACCTAGCCCACTGCTATTCCTTAGCCTTCTAGCTACCTTGCTATACTTTGAAATCAAGCCTTGCCACAACCCGGCACAAAGTTGATATGAATACACGAGTATAAGAATAAACAAATTGATTACAACTCAAACTATATCTTGTTCGACTGGATTTGTATCTCGAGAATAATGAACAAGAAAGTGTTTCAGATGAAGAGAGATTAACGTGAAAGCATTAACCGCAAATCTGAAAATATGAGTTGTATTTATAAGCAAGTTATAACAGATTTTATATTCAAAAAAAGAGATAAGATAGATATAATTTAAAACAAGTTTGTTTGAAAATATTTGAATGAATCTTGTAAGCAAATCTGTTAGTTTGTTTGAAATAGATAAAACAAGTAAAAGATAAGTCTTAAATGATTCAAACTTGGTTTATAAGATCGGGTTTGTTTGAAATAAAATGAAAAGATATTTATCCAGTCAAAACATGATTTACATAAATCCTAACAAACCTAAACTGCATTCCAGGAAAGTCTGATAGCTATGATCTCGGATGCTTCCATTCTGTTTTCTTCATTCTGTTGCTGGAAAACTTATCATCATAAACACTGTAGATTAACAATGCTGCCAAATAAGTGAGACTTAATCTCAGGGTATTACCCTTCCATTCAAAATAAAAAAAGGGGTCGTTAGAAAAGAAAAAGGGTCTATAAGTGTTAATAAGATTCTTGCATGTTTTTAACTTAGGGTCGTTTGGTATTTCTTATAAAATGTAACTTATCACTTAAAGTTGAAAAAAGTTGAAAAGTGTCGTAGAAGTGATATGAACATCTTAATTTATAAGTTAATTAGGTTTTTTGATAATTTGACGTATAAGTTACTTATAACTTGATGTTGTATTTGGTAAATCATAACTTTTAAGTTATATTTTTTTAAAATGAAATTAAAATATAAATTACAAATTACATGAAATAATAATTTTGATATATAAATATAAAAATTAGTATTTTGAGACAATGTTATTAGAATCGGTAATCGGAAGAGATTGGTTAAGGTACTGATTTAAGATTTATCAAAAATTAATCGGAGAAAATATCATATGCATTTTAATTTTTAAATTATATTTATTTTAATATTCTAATTATATTAGTTATTTATAAGTTAGTATATATTTATCATGTTATATATTTTTATAGTTATTTAAATTTAATCGTTAAAATCGAGAATTTTTAAAACCATGTTTGAGACATATACTAAGCTGATACATCTATACTATACGATAATAGCAGAACACGAGTTTAATTCGAACCTCGTCAACAACACACATTTATATTATTATTTATAAAGTCATAAATATTATTATTTACATGTATCAGTGGTATATTCTTCGAGAGTTAATTGAAATGATTATTATCTTTGTGGTAGGTCAATTGGAAAAAGTAACAAGGTTTGAGACGAATGACAACTTAAGAAATATACATTATTTCCTTGATTCCCCTAAAACAATATTCAACATCTACAACTCAATTGATAAAACATTTTTATTAAAAGTAAGTGCAAGATGTAATATTTTAAAAAATACTAATTTATTCAACTACTCCATCCGTCCCAATTTATCCGTGTTACTTGATTTTTAATTGTCAAATTGACTCAATTTTGACCGTAAATAAAAACTTATTTTTTCATTATTTTGAAAAACTAAAATATACATATTAAAGTACATTAAACATCATTTCTAATAATATAATTTTTATAAATATTTTCAATAATCCACTATGTGAAATTTTAATCAAAGTTAGGTCAATTTAACCGTAAAAAGTCAAATAACAAGACAGATAAATTGAGACGGAGGGAGTATTTATGAAAGAAATGATAAAATCATTTATGTTAACTACAACGAATTGATTTACATGTTATAAAGTTTAAACGCTGTTTTTACAATTGTATGTCAAACTATCAAGTTTCAGATCTCTTTGTGGAACAGAAAGAACATAATAATTGTGGGTTCAACCTAATATGATGATAAGTTTGAGTGATCTAAGACAAATATAGGGGGTGTTTGGGACATCATTTTCTTAACTTAAATGGCGTTTATGATCATTTTAATTAGAGCATACTGTTTGGGTAATTATGAAATCCTCTCATTTTCCGAACATATATGCTAAAATAGGAAAGTGGGGAGAGCATAATTTTCATCCTGGCTTATCACATCGATATGTTCTTGTAGAATGAATTTTTATTCTCGTTAAACTCAATACTTAGCATTTATTTATATCTAATTAAAATTATAATATTTGATATTAATTAAATATTATTCCATTTTATCATTAATTGTACAATGATTTTAATAAATTTGATTTTTATCACGATATTAGTTTAAATATTTTACATTGAAAAATGTTTTTTATGTGAAAATAATTGAATATTGAAAAAAAACTAGTAATAGATGTATCAATTTGGATACCAAAATTTTATCATGAGGTCATTATACTTGTTATAAAAAGATTTCCTTTTTATTATATATTCATGAATTAAAAATGTTAATTCATGTAATTTTAATTTTGTTTCAAAAAAAATTATAACTTAAGTTATAATTTACCAAATATATTATAAACTTATAACGAAATTTATCCAAACACCTAAATAACTTAAAAATTATAATATTCATATTACTTATAATTTATGAAAACCCAAACTAACCCATTTGATAGGGATAAATAAATCCTGATAATGGGCTGCTGGACCCAATAATAAGATGTATAATATTCAGACCAGAAAGGTTAAGCCTGATGGACCAGATCAGGCCTGGTGGAATAAAAATGGCCCAAAAGCCCTGATTATTAATTAATTTCGTAATTAATTAATAAGGGAAAAATCAGCTGTTGAGAAGAGTCCTGATAAGGATATAAATCCTTATAGATAAGCCTCAAGGGGACCTAAAAGGATAAGGAATCAGTTTCCTACTATCTAGGACTCCAAAGTCCATTTTAATTATGAGACTTGCCCACCAAGTCTCCTATACCAAGTCCAATTCAAGGACCACCAACATCTATATAAGGGGTCTCACCCCACAAATCAGAACTACGTTTTAGACTTAGTCCTTGGAGGACATGAAAGTCACTACGTCCTTGGTAGCCCTCGCCGCTACAAGAACTACGTTTTTTGACTTGATCCTTGGCAATCAGCAAGGTACGTAGACATCTTGTTAAGGCAGATTGAGTCACGAAACACAAGAGCAGTCAAATCGAGCCTCGAAGCTCACGTTCCTTAGTATTAAATACAGCAATTATATATATTAGTTTTTAATCCATAACATTTGGCGCCGTCTGTGGGAAAGCAACAACAACCATGGCGAGAACACGGAGAACAATTGGAGCTCTAGAGGAAGGAACACCATCAGAGGCAACCCAGGTGATTTCATCAACCGTGGAGGTTCCTCCCCATTCAACTTATGCATCTACTCAGGGGGAAGCCCAGACAGGGGCAACTCATCCTCAGCCACAAGGGACAACTCCCCCGACTATTCAAGGTACGAATCCTCAAGTTCAACAAATACATATACCTGTGAATTCTCGACCCGTCGGGTATGAATATTCAACTATTGTTACTACTAACCCCCCTTATGGGATGCCCCTTCGCCCTGAGGTTGGAGGAAGCGGATATGCTAGGCGAGGCGAAGCACGAGGGCAGTCACCCCCCTATATACGAGGTTTGGGTCCTATTCCTGAGGATCGGGAATTTTCTGGTCCTTATACTGAGAGAGACTCCGAATCTTCGGATGATGAAGTGGCCCCGAGAAGGAGGCGTCCTGGAAAAGAGCCAATGACCGATGGAAGGCAACGCCCCCAAAGCACCCCAGGGGCGAATCCCCAAGAAGTGCAGGAAAAGATCAGGGCTCATGAGGCTGAAATCCAAAGGCTGAGGCGTGATTTGGAGGCTCACCAGGCCACCAGACCCGAGATATCTCCTAGGGGGAGAAATCCTCCTCCTGTCATAGACCTGGATGGTCCGGTAAGAAGAAGGGCTGTTGTCCCAAGAACTGATCCAAGCAATCTCCTTCCCCTTGGAGATCCTGATGATCCAACTCCACCCTTCACAGAAGAGATAATGAATGCCCATATCTCAAGGAAATTCAAGATGCCCACTATCAAAGCCTATGATGGCACGGGAGACCCCGCTAATCATGTTAGGACATTCTCTAATGCACTGTTGCTGCAACCCGTGAATGATGCTATAAAGTGTCGGGCCTTCCCTCAAACCCTGTCAGGTATGGCTCAAAGATGGTACAGTCGCTTGCCCCCAAACTCTATTGGATCGTTCAGAGAGTTAAGTCAGGCTTTTATTAAGCAGTTCATCAGTGGAAAAGTCCATGAGAAAAGTTCAGCATCTCTTATGAGTATTGTGCAAGAAGCTAAGGAATCCTTGAGAGATTACCTGAATCGTTTTACAAAGGAGGCTTTAAAAGTCCCAGACCTTGATGATAAGGTAGCTATGATAGCACTGCAACAAGGAACTAGGGATGAGTTTTTCAAGATGTCCTTGGCCAAACGTCCCCCTGAAAATATGTTGCAGCTCCAAGAGAGGGCAGGGAAGTATATCAAGGTTGAAGAAAGCATGAGGAAGACCGTAGTAAGTAATGAGCCCACTGGAGGCAAGAAGCGGAAAACTGATCTGGAGTATATCGCTAAGGATAAGTATCCTAAAACCGAACAAAATCCTGATTCAACCCCCAAGAAGGGAGGACCTGGGCAAAAGTTCACCGAATACGCTAAGCTGAATGCTCCCAGAAGCCAGATATTGATGGAGATCGAGAAAGATCGAGATGTTCGTTGGCCTAAGCCCTTGAAGGCCGATCCAGCCAAGCTAGATAAGAGCAAGTATTGCAGGTTTCACAAAGATGTTGGCCATGACACCGATGAGTGTAGGCAATTGAAAGATGAAATTGAGTTTTTGATTCGAAAAGGAAGATTGAACAAGTATACTGGAGATGGAGGGGACAGAAATAATAATGGAAGGAAGAACTTTGAAGATCGTAGGAGGGACCAAGACGATCAGGGGCGAAACCCCCAACCTAGAGG
This sequence comes from Apium graveolens, assembly GCF_009905375.1. NCBI lineage: Eukaryota > Viridiplantae > Streptophyta > Magnoliopsida > Apiales > Apiaceae > Apium > Apium graveolens. Next base: position 113,545,070 of record NC_133657.1, read on the forward strand.
ACCAGTTATAAACACCATTTATGGAGGGCCGAGACCTCGAGGGCCTGTGATAAACACGATCTTTGGAGGTCCAACTGCTGCTGGATTGTCCAAAAATTCCAGAAAGGCATATACTAGAGAGGTTATGCATATTGTTGGAGAAGCCCCGAAGAGGGCCAGGACAGAAGTAACATTGGCTTTTGATGATTCCGACCTAGAGGGTGTGAAGTTTCCCCATGACGACCTGCTGGTCATAACGCCGATAATAGGAAATAGCCCGGTTAAGAGGGTCCTTGTGGATAATGGTGCTTCTGTGGATATCTTGCTCCACGACACCTTTCTAAGGATGGGGTATAACGACTCCCAGTTGACACCAACCGACATGCCGATATATGGATTTGCTGGAGTAGAATGTCCTGTGGAAGGGATAATTAAATTGCCAACCACCATAGGTACGGAGCCAAGGCAAGCAACACAGATGCTGGATTTTGTGGTGGTAAAGGCTAGTTCAACTTATAATGCTATCATGGGGAGAACAGGGATACATGCCTTCAAGGCAGTCCCCTCTTCCTACCATTCAGTCATGAAGTTTCCCACCCGAAACGGGATTGGAGAAGAGAGAGGAGATCAAAAAATGGCTAGAAGCTGTTATGTGGCCTCTTTGAGGGCAGATGGAGTCGGGGGGCAGGTTCTTCCCATTGAAGATATGGATGTTCGAGAAAATGATGAGAATAGAGGAAGGCCAGCAGAAGAATTGGTTTCGGTTCCTTTAGATCCCAAGAATCCTGAGAGGATGACTTTCATTGGAGCTACATTAGAGGAGCCCCTTAGAGGGAAGTTAGTGAAATTTTTGCAAGAAAATAGTGATGTGTTTGCATGGTCAGCAGCTGATATGCCAGGCATAGACTCGGAGTTAATTACCCACAAGTTAAACGTGGATCCAAGCCGGAAGACAGTGAAACAAAAGAAAAGAAATTTTGCCCCGGAAAGACAAGAGGCTATAAAGCAGGAAGTGGAAAAGCTCTTAGAGGCTGGTTTCATTGAGGAGATTCAATTTCCGGAGTGGTTAGCAAACCCTGTAATGGTGAAGAAGGCTAATGGAAAGTGGAGGATGTGTATAGACTTCACCGATCTGAATGATGCATGCCCCAAAGACTGTTTTCCGCTGCCTAGAATTGATACTTTGATTGATGCCACCGCTGGACATGAGATGCTGAGTTTCATGGATGGGTTTAGCGGATACAACCAGATCAAAATGCATAAGGATGACATTCCTAAGGTATCATTTATCACTGACTTTGGTGTTTATTGTTATCTTGTTATGGCGTTTGGTCTCAAGAATGCAGGAGCCACCTATCAAAGGTTGGTGAATAAAATTTTTAAGGATCTTATTGGGAAGTCTATGGAAGTCTATGTTGATGACATGCTAGTCAAGAGTCTAGTAAAGACTGATCATATAACCCATTTGAGGGAAGCTTTTGAGGTCCTGAGGTACCACAAGATGATGTTGAATCCCACGAAGTGTGCTTTCGGAGTAGGATCTGGAAAATTCTTGGGATTGATGGTCTCAAAGAGGGGAATTGAGGCTAACCCCGATAAAATAAAAGCAATCCTGGACATGGAACCCCCAAAAACTGTCAAGGATGTTCAGAAACTCACAGGAAGGGTTGCTGCGCTAGGACGATTCATCTCCAAGTCAGGAGACAAGTGCTTGTCATTCTTCAAGTCATTAAAGAACATTAAAGACTTTGTATGGAGTGAGGAAAATCAGAAGGCATTTGAAGAGTTAAAGAAGTATATGGGCCAGGCCCCGTTGTTGGCCAAGCCAGTTCTGGGTGAAGTTTTATTCTTGTACTTGGCTGTTTCAGAAAGCGCCTTGAGCGCGGTGTTGGTTAAGGAGGAACTGAAAGTCCAGAAACCCGTATACTATGTCAGCAAAATTTTGCATGGTGCTGAGTTGAATTATTCAGCCATTGAGAAATTCGCTTTAGCCTTGGTAATGGCTTCAAGAAAGCTGCGTCCTTATTTTCAAGCTCACCAAATTGAAGTGCTAACAAATCAGCCACTGAGAAATATCATTCACAGTCCCAAGGCAAGTGGGAGACTGATTAAGTGGGCAATAGAGTTGGGAGAGTTCGATCTCAAGTATAAGCCACGTATGGCCATAAAAGCCCAGGCACTAGCTGACTTCGTGGTGGAATGTACCATACCCAACCAAGAAGTCGGGGGGCAGGAAGATACCACACCTCAAGACAAGGGAGTCGACAATGAGGACAAGGAGAAAGAATATTGGGTTCTCTATTTTGATGGAGCATCAAAAACAAATTCCAGTGGAGCAGGATTGGTTTTGCAAAGCCCTGATGGATTCTTAATTGAGTATGCCATGAAGCTAGACTTCCCAACCACAAACAATGAGGCAGAGTATGAAGCCCTGATTGCTGGCCTTGGTCTAGCTGGGACACTTAGAGTCAAAAACTTAAAGGTCCGTGGAGACTCGAAGTTGATCATATCCCAGGTAAAGGGAGAATTTGAAGCAAGGGATGATACGATGGCAAAGTATGTTCGCCTAGTAAGGGCTGTGATGACCCAATTTAATGAATGCCATGTTGAACACATTCCAAGGGAAGAAAATGCTAAAGCAGATGCGCTATCAAAGTTTGCTTCATCTGAGATTGAAGAAAGTTCAGGAAGTGTGTACTTCCGTGTTTTGAAGACACGAAGCATAGATATTAAGCTTGTGGCTCCCGTAGGCTTGGGGACGTCATGGATTGATCCCATCAAGGCTCACATTCAGACCGGTTGGTTGCCAAGCGATACAATTGAGGCACGAAAGTTAACTGTTCGAGCACTAAGGTACTCTTTGATAGATGGGATTCTATATAAAAGATCTTTCGTGGTTCCTTACTTGAGGTGTCTCAGGCCCGATGAGGCACGCTTAGCTCTTGAGGAAGTGCATGGAGGTATTTGTGGGCAACACTTGGGAGGCAGGGCCTTGGCTCATAAGATAACTCGTTTAGGCTTCTATTGGCCAGAAATGATGGCTGATGCCAAAGAATATGTAAAGAAGTGTGATCGTTGTCAGAAGCATGCACCAGTCGCCAGACAACCCCCCGAGATGCTGACCTCTATCAACTCACCTATTCCCTTTGCCATGTGGGGGATGGATATTCTAGGGCCTTTTCCTATGGCCACGGCACAAAGGAAATTTCTGATTGTAGCCATTGATTATTTCACCAAGTGGATCGAAGCCAAACCCTTGGCCAAAATCACTACTAAGCAGGTTGCACAATTCCTGTGGGAAAACATTATGTGCCGATATGGAATTCCCCGTATCCTCGTCACTGACAATGGAACACAATTCAACAATGAGGAATTCAAGAAGTATTGTGAAGAAAATGAAATTGAGTTACGATTCACCTCTGTGGCTCACCCGCAAGCCAATGGACAAGCAGAGGTAGCAAATCGGATAATCCTGGATGGACTAAAGAAGAGGATCGAGAAGTCAAGAAATAATTGGGTAGATGAGATACTTCCAATATTATGGGCCTACAGGACTACTTGTAGAGTCACGACAGATGCAACTCCTTTCATGTTGGCATATGGGGCGGAAGCAGTAGTTCCCGTGGAGATATCACATTCCTCTCCAAGGATTCAGGCTTTCGATGAGAAAGAAAATGAGGAAGGGCAGAGATTAGCCCTGGATTTAATTGATGAAGTGCGAGATAAAGCACATGCAAAGATAGTAGAATATCAGAAAAAAGCTTCATTCTACTACAACCTAAGGGTTAAAGAAAGGTTTTTTAAACAAGGTGATCTAATCTTGAGGAAGATAGAAGCATCTGGTGTAGGACAAAAAGGGAAGCTTGCCCCGAATTGGGAAGGGCCGTACAGAGTCAAGAGTGTTCAGGGTAGAGGAACCTACAAGCTGGAGACTATGGATGGTTTTGAAGTCCCGAGAACTTGGCATGCACAAAACCTGAAGGTTTACTATGTGTAGGGCAGTTGGATACGATTCTCACTTGTCATGATGGAGAGTAGGTTGAAAAGCACCTTGAAGCTTTGCTTAGGATTTATATGTCTTATTATGAAGTTTATTAAGACTTGTGTAAAGGATGAATCCCAAACAATTTTTGAAGCTCAGAGAATTTTTCGAAATATGTTTGAATCTCTATGGCATGGCAATTAAATTAGATGCATGATATGAAAGCCCTATAAAAAGGCCCAATTCAAAAAAAAAAAAGTTAAAACTTGTTGGGCCTGGAAGTATGTCAAGCCCAGATAAGGGCCCCAAATATTCAAAGCCCAGCACCCGGGGTCCAAAAACTGGAAGAAAATATATATGAGTATTATCTTCAAAAACCAGAAATAAGTCCCAAATCCAAAAAGGATTTGGATAAATGAAGGCCCAAAAATAAGGCCTAATCCTACTTGAATTAGAAAAAAACCCAGTATGGGGATCAATAAATCTAGCCCAGGTTTAGGGCAAAGATCAACCCAATAAGAGGTAAGCCCAGAAAAGGGCCCAATTAGCAGAAAATTAAATGGCCCCAAATTAAAGACCAATTTAGGGTGGACCAAAGAAGCCCAGTTAAAAGTAAGGGGCCTAATACAAAAAGCCAGTCAAAAAAGGGGAAGGCCCAAGGTAAAGGCCTGGTTTGGAAAAGGCCCAGGGTCAAAAATAAAGTACCCATAAAAGAATTCAGGCCCAAATCTTAGGCTCAAATTTGAGATTGGAAAAAATCCAGCCCAGACTTAGGGCCCAAATCAAATATGTGGAGTCACAAAAAGTAATATATCCCAAATCCCAGACCCAATTCGATCAGGTTTCATGTTGTATTCATCGTCGAATTAGTTGAGATCGAAAAGGCTTCGACCAAGGCTAGAAAAGGAGGTTAATTCGGTCAAAAATATTTATCAAGACCAAAATGTTCCTGAGGAAATAATCATGCCCAGTTGACAACCCAAGTGTTTGAAAAGCCTTGTATGAATCCCACTTGATTTTTAGGAAAAAAGGGTGAAAAGAAGCCTAGCTAAATTTTTGGCCCAAATTGAAAGCCCAGAGTTGAGAGCCCAATTGAAAGGCCTCTGAAGCCCAATAAAAAAGAAGCCCAGCTAAATTTTTGGCCCAAATTGAAAGCCCAGAGTTGGGAGCCCAATTAAAAGGCCTGTGGAAAAGATGGTCAGTAAGAAGCGAGCCCAGAAAAGGGCCTATATAATTAAAAGTGGGAGGCCCAGGATAAGGCCCACTATATTTAAAAAAAAAAAAAAAAAAAAAAACAAAACCCAAGTTTTAGCCCAGCATTAGGGGCCTAAATCCAAGTATGTACAAAAATTTATGCAAATGATCTTGACCTATTCGACCAGAAAACACAAAGAAGTCCAGGTCGAATGGCTTGAGCTCAAAATCAAGTCGATCAGGGTTGAAAAAGAGGCTTAATTCGACTAGAAATGAGACCCATTCGACCAAGAAACATGAAAGATTCCTGGTCGAAATCATTGAGGTCAAAATTCTGTCGACCTGGGCAACAAAAGATGGCTAATTCGGTCAAAAATGAAGATCCTGACCGAAAGGGACGAAAATCCTGGTCGAAAACTTCCTAGTCGACAAAAAAAAAAAAAAAAAAAAAAGGGAAAAATCCTGGCCGAAATTCGACCAGGACTTCTGCTCGAAATACTCCTGCTCGAAAGGCTGTCGACCAGGGCAATATGGAGGTTAATTCGACCAGGATCCTGGTCGAATGGATTCCTGGTCGAAAATTGTATAAAAAAAAAAAAAAAAAAAGGGAAAAATCCTGGCCGAAATTCGACCAGGACTTCTGCTCGAAATACTCCTGCTCGAAAGGCTGTCGACCAGGGCAATATGGAGGTTAATTCGACCAGGATCCTGGTCGAATGGATTCCTGGTCGAAAATTGTATAAAAAAAAAAAAAAAAAAAAGAGAGAGAAGGAAGAAAAAATCCTGGAAAATTACAAAATTCCTTAAAATAATTTCTGAAAAATGTTAATATTTTCAGAAATAAGGAATAAATCCAGAAAATTAAAGGATAAATCCCAGAAATTAGGGAAAAAATCCAGAAATTAAGGATAAATCCCAAAAATTAGGGGAAAAATCCAGAAAATTAGGGAAAAATCCAGAAATTAAGGATAAATCCCAGAAAATTAGGGAAAAATCCCAGAAATTAGGGAAAAAATCCAGAAATTAAGGATAAATCCCAGAAAATTAGGGAAAAATCCCAGAAATTAGGGAAAAAATCCAGAAATTAAGGATAAATCCCAGAAAATTAGGGAAAAATCCCAGAAATTAGGGAAAAAATCCAGAAATTAAGGATAAATCCCAGAAAATTAAGGATAAATCCCAGAAGATTAGGGAAAAATCCAGAAATTAGGGAAAAATCCCAGAAAATTAGGATAAATCCCAGAAATTAAGGGAAAAATCCAGAAATTAGGGAAAATCCCAGAAAATTAGGGAAAAATTCCTGGAAATTAAGATAATTTCTGAATAAAAGGAAGATTCATTGTAAATGTGTAGGTCGCTCCACACTTTACGCAAGAACGAAACCCTATAAGGGAATGAATAGACTTAACTTCTACGAAACATAATCAATGTTTCCCAAAAGTTGGGGGGCAAATGATAGGGATAAATAAATCCTGATAATGGGCTGCTGGACCCAATAATAAGATGTATAATATTCAGACCAGAAAGGTTAAGCCTGATGGACCAGATCAGGCCTGGTGGAATAAAAATGGCCCAAAAGCCCTGATTATTAATTAATTTCGTAATTAATTAATAAGGGAAAAATCAGCTGTTGAGAAGAGTCCTGATAAGGATATAAATCCTTATAGATAAGCCTCAAGGGGACCTAAAAGGATAAGGAATCAGTTTCCTACTATCTAGGACTCCAAAGTCCATTCTAATTATGAGACTTGCCCACCAAGTCTCCTATACCAAGTCCAATTCAAGGACCACCAACATCTATATAAGGGGTCTCACCCCACAAATCAGAACTACGTTTTAGACTTAGTCCTTGGAGGACATGAAAGTCACTACGTCCTTGGTAGCCCTCGCCGCTACAAGAACTACGTTTTTTGACTTGATCCTTGGCAATCAGCAAGGTACGTAGGCATCTTGTTAAGGCAGATTGAGTCACGAAACACAAGAGCAGTCAAATCGAGCCTCGAAGCTCACGTTCCTTAGTATTAAATACAGCAATTATATATATTAGTTTTTAATCCATAACACCATTATTGGCTTGAAAGTTGAATCTCATAATTTCAAATCTTCCCACTTTAGTAGGCTTCTTGCGGGGAAATCTTTAGTCATACTCCGACATTTCGGTGGAATCTCGAACTTTCCTCCGATCTCATTCATCACGAATCTTGACACTTGATACCATTATACCTAACTCTGTGAATACGACTTACCATATATAACAACTATATATCCATGCAATTATTAAATTACCCATATATGTCTTGTATTATCAAAACCCATATAAATTATATTGGGTTAAAATGGAGAATTGTTGGGTTTAAACTCAATTCAACTGTATGGGCCTTTGTGATATTAGAGAAAAATGTTGGGTATGTTATAAACCTTTGACTAAAAATATTAGTTATGTTTAATGTAGAGGAAGTATAGGAGAATAGAAGATGGAGAGAAAGTTGTGTTGTATTTCATTAGCGAAATAAGCTATTTATAATAGTTGGTTTACAAGACTTATTAAGTAAGCTATTCAAAACTTTTTCATTAAGTATTACAAAACTTCCCCGATAAGCTTTACAAGTCTTCCTCGATAAATTTTACAAGTCTTCCTTACTAAGATTTGAGAGATTTCCTCGATACGCTTTGACAATCACTTTATTTTTTATTCAAATATTTTAACAGGATAATAATTATAGGCTTAGGCCTTAGAGAATCATCGTTGATATGTCTTATTCACAGAATTCGTTAAAGTGGTATAAGGAGCAAAGGTTCATAAGGTTCATGATGTATGATATTGGGTAGTTCGAATTCAATTTAGTGAAGTACGAATGTACGATGAAAGATTTATCGACAAGAAGCCTACTAAAGTGGGAAAATACGAAGTTATGTTCTGTATGGATTTGCGATCGGTCCTTGCACTGTGAATCAATCATTCTTGAAGAGTTGTTTCTCGTGAATATTTGTTCGGACTCAGGATGAAAAAGGATAGAAGAAATCATAGTAATTGTTTAAATGAGTTGATCAAGCACGTGAATGATTTGGACGATACTAGTGATGTCCTTTAAGAGGTCCAAATATTAATATAGTAAGGATCGGTGACTCATCAGATAGAAAAACACATATTTGATGCACATGATTTTGTTAATAGATATGCCGTCATGATAAAGAAGTGTAGTTTGGAGTTCGCAAACAGGAGTAGTGATACTCAAAGGATGTAAGGATGGGGTCAAGAGATTCTTGTTTGAGGGGATGTATTGGCGGATGAACGTTAATATCTTGATGATCATGACCATTAAATCAGGTTTAAAATCGTATTGGGTTGAAAGGGAGGAGGGTTCAACCCAATATCATAGTTAAGGTTTGGGTAATCCAAGATAAATCTGGTTTGTTTGGATCTAGTATTTATCCCCTAAAAATAACGAGGCAAACTATACCTGATGCACTAGAGTTTCCAGACTCCTAGTATTCACCGGAACTTGGGGGATCACACCCTCTGCTAGAAGGATTCTAACCACACCGAATATCAGGGTTTGCCAATAAGATTAGGAAATTTAAGCAGATAAATGATAGACAAGATACATATGAATATTCAACTGAAAAACTGAAAATGAAAAATATACCATAAACCCGAAAAGAACCAAGCTTTAATAAAAAGAAGGGATCCCTGAAATTGAATTCCTTCTACTGAGCCAGTTGAGATGCTACACCAGTTGCAGGAATAAAAGCTCCAATAATATGCAGAATGAGCACATTTAGCATATCTTGAAGATATTTAATTTTTTGTAGTTTTTTTCTGCCATAAAAATATTAAGTTGAAGCTTTGTTGGTAACAAGAGAATCTCAGCATTTAAGCTTAACCACCATGCGCTGCAGAGTCGACATGGGATCACCTTTGGACGCTTCCATCGATTATATAGGAAATAGCTATTCAAGTTGAAACAATGAGTGGCACACCGTAGTCTCTGCGATAAGACTTTTGATCCAACCAGGAGCAAACGTTCCTTTTGAATACCTCCATGAGTGGTAAACTTTATCAGGCTCGGATCCTCTTACTTTAAGATACCAAACTCATCCTATACTTAAAATGAACAAAAATAATTAAAATATGATGAATGAATTAAAGGCTTCCACATCATCCAAAAAGATAATCAATAAATAAAATATATACATGACCAGATATGCATATGCAAAAAGGATTTGTCAAAGCCTACATCAGAAAAGAAAACGCAGAAAGAAAGCAACTGCAATAATACTTTGACAGCTTATTGCAAGCCAAATGATTCACAATTGACATGTTTTTACCTGTTAACGATGCAACAAGCTGCTAAATAGCCAAGTTTAATAACAAGATTGCTGTTTAAACACATACCTTAAAGAATCAGATTATTAGGCAATTGACAATATCAAGTATGTGACAACATTGCTCGAACTGTTGAACTGAGATATTGTGGTCAGAAAGCTTGAGTAGATAAACCAACTTGCAGTTATTCCAAGAAACAGCATATGACCAAATTCTAGTGTTGGTTTTGCAAAGTCATACAAGTGTACAGTTAGTCGGTTTACTCTCTGAAACCATATTACAATATTTGAGTCTATAATTGATAAGAATATTGATTCTAGGGTTGCATGTTCTCAGAGGTACCATCAATCTCAGACACTGTTATTCCAAAATTTCAAAAAGCACATTAATGTTTGTGATATAATATACACTCTTAAACTATACTAAAAAGAAGATTCTTTGCGCAGCAGAAGGTGCATCTTTTTGTTTCTTCAATTCAATAAATAAAACTAAAAAGAGCAAGCATGAAGGTTAAATTTTATGCATACATGACACTGGATTGCTGTAAATTTTGGAACAATCGATTTTGTTAATATATACCTTAATTGTTATTAGCAGTTATTGTAGTGGTTATAACTTCCACTATTTGTTATGTTTTATATATGTTGAGTGTTATGAGTATTGTAAATTTTTTTGTCAAAGAATTAGCAGTTCATGCAGTAGTTTACAAACCAACAATTTTGGTTACCTGTGCTTCTTTCAAGTTGCTCCCAAGATGAGATAAACGGAATAGCAGAGACAAAGAATATATATTTATACTTGGTGTTAGCGAAGGTTCTGTTAATAAATTACATATAATTGATTATTTTAAGTCTATTACTACAGAAATTAATGCAACTCACCTTCATTGATTAAATCTGTATAAGTATAAATTCATAAGGGGAAAGATCACTGCTGTCTAAAAGCTTTGAAGAGGATTGTACTGGGACAAAAGAAATTACCAGTACATGAAAGCCTAATCAGAACACAGAAAGAAAACAAATGCTTGATCATGTTTGTATGCACAAACTGGGAGGTCAATATTCTAATCTAGGTCCTCTTTTTTTGTTTTGTCAGTTTTTAATAAAATGAATGCAGTATATCCCCATAAATTTTGAGTGAAACTTGACACACACGGAGAGTTTACTTTGTTATCGGATTTATTATTATATAAATAAACAAATAAACAAACTGGATACTGAAAGCAAACTAATCTAATGTTAAAAACTGATCATATAAATTATTGAATATCAAATAAGTCATTTACCATACATCCTTTTATTTTCTGCCTTCATCATATGAGAGTTTTATTAAGGCAGTTTTACAATAGAGTAGAACTTAGCCACTCTTCAGCTTTGGAAGAGGATATTTCAGACAACCCTCCTATTATCCGCTCAGCTTTTGCACCACGCTCACCTGTAGATCAAAGCATTTCAAAGTCATTCCTCCACCAAATAACAACTAAAATGGAATCTGATCAGTGAAAACATACTAACTGGCAACAGCATTGGGAGAAAGGTTTACCAGTGCGAACCTTAATCACATCAGTGACGGGAATCACTGCACAGGTAAATTAAACTAGTCAAAATGAATCACAATATTGGTATCTCCCTGTTATATTGACATCGTATGAAAAACATTCAGTTGAATTATTCTACTTCGGTGCAGTTGTTCCCAAAGTAAAGAATGTGAACTATACCAGGAAGAAAAATGCTAGACAAACTCCGTAAACTTTTCATTTAAAAGGAAACATATCTAAAGGTTAAAAAAGCTTACCAAAATTTTTTCCATCGCCTATCTGGCCGGTCCTTCCCTCTGTGATGATCGTTTCAACCACGGATTCAACCTAGATAGGTATTAATTAGAGAAAACGTAAATAGAATTGTATATCTACCATATGAGCTGAAAAAATGAAAAAGGTAATATGTAAATTGCCAACATCAAGGTTCTATAGCCGCGATTTTGCTCAATTAAAGTTTTATTTACTTACCAGGTTTTTGCCTACCACAATCTCCATCTTAATTTTACCTAGAAACATATCTTCCTGCATATTGTAACGATCAAGTTCGTGAAATTACTGAAAAATAAAAAAAGTAGCAAGTGAAACTTTAGTCTGGTGAGCAAGGAATCGTAAGTATGCATAATATTTACCAGCATGTCTCTCTCTAATGCGTCCTTGAGAGCCAAAACCTTTAACCTCGGAAACAGTTACGCCATGAACACCCATTTTTAGCAGGGCCTTGAACACAATATGCAGTTAGAAGCAATAATTTGGCATGATTTAATAATGTATTATAAAATTAACAAAGAGAAGTAAAAAGGAGCTAAAAAGGAATGTCTAAACATAATCCATGCTACATTACAATATAGATAACAATGTGTTAAGACTTATATATTAGCTAGTGGCACTTGGATGGTTACGATCTTCCTAATATAATATTCAATCATTTATAGATAGTCGGATTAATTTTTCTACATTTATATTAATGACCTAAAGTAATACAAATAAGATTCTTCGAACACTTCTTAGAGATTCTGAAGCATGACACATCCAAAATTTAAATTAATACAACGTTTGACAACGAAGTGTCAATTTATTTCAATTTTCAATATTAGTTACAAGTCAAACGTTACACTTCAACCATATATCAAATACGTCAAATGACAAATATAGGGATTTTATTACCTTACACCATGACATTACTAGCCTTTATGCAAATGTCTGATGTTCGGATTCTCCAAGAACACTTATAAGATACTCGTAAATATGCTTTGTAAGAAGACCTATAAGATACTCTTAAATATTCATATTCTTTATGTCCTAGTATCTCAAATTTACATAACAGTTACCACAATACATCAGTTGAGCAATTGACATTTCAAATGTAAGCTTAATTTTGAATCAAAAGCTATTATATATATATAAAAAAAATTCAACTCTTGCCGATAAAAAGTTAAGAGTATATATAGTTAGAGTATAGTAACTTTTTAGCTATGAATAATTAAATTTATCACTTAGAAAAATACCTCATGCTCTCAGGACTACGTTTAAAACAGTATTTCGTGCTCTTTAACTTGTCCAAAAAATCTCTTCCTAAACAATTTTTATGGACATTAAAATCTGGGCTTATGATTATTCTTACCTTGGAAATATGGATCTAGCCTTACAAATGAGTATTTGTTCTCGGAGGATAAACTCGTAACCAATTGAGCTATCCAACGGTACAATTTGTTTTGTTTAATTTATGTTTTGTTGTAAAAATCTCACTATTTAAGTGACCTCCAAACTAGCCCTTTCCACCAAACACAAATTCATATAAAGATTTTTGAACCTTAGAATGGCTTCGACCTTGTAGAACATGGAATCAGGCTCATAATCTACAAAAAAAAACAGTTAAACATCAAACAATCAATAACCTTAAAGGACACGCAGTAAAACAGTACTACATTAATTGAAGCAATAAAAAATACCAGCTGAGCTCTGTGCACGAATCACAGGACAAATATCAGGCGGGCCATAAGACGACTTCACAGAAATTTGCGAAACACGGTTGTTCCTATCGGGTCGGACGAAAGGTGAGCGAAAAAACATGGAGGGACTTTGAGTAAATGTAGTGAATATAGGAGGCAAAGAACATTGAGAGCAGAGAAGCCATTGATTGACAGGCAGATGAAGATAAAATGTGAGAAGATAGAGTATGGAGATAATTAAGATTAAATGACAAGAAATGAGGGTGAACCTCGAATGTAACGTTGAGTGGAAAAGCAGCAGCTGCGCATGTTGGACGCCTGGAAAAAAGAAGCTTAGAACGTATGCGCATCATCACATTATTCCTATCCGCTTCTTGGCATCTCAACAACTTTTGCTCTCCCCCTCTAGAGCAAAAGTTTTTACATTCATATAATCTATTGCGTCCTAACAGATTCTATAATGCTAGAGCCTACAACAAGTCCTAATATTGTGTTTGGTAGGTCTAGTGAAATGGCTAAATGTTAAAAAATTTCATTTGACCCATTACATTACTAATCACCTAATACTAATACTAAACACCTCAGTATAATTCTCAACCATATCTATATCTCACACAAGTTAGCTCATTCTTTTCAATTTTTCCCTCAAATGCTCATTAGTTTTTTTTTTAATTTCATATATTTCATCTGGACAAAAACAACATATCGTTAAAAAATATTATAAGAAAAATATGAAATTTTAAGTTTGTTGTAAAAATATGTTATAAAAATATTGATGCACTTTTTCTTAAATATGTGTTCTATAAATCATATTTCACAAAAATTTGGATTAACCATATTCAAAAATTTGGAAAACTAAATAAATTGCACTAGATGCTTGCGCAAAAAAAAATCCAATGATTTAAATACCGCCTTGGATATCCACATAAAAAATGTTGAATTTTCTGATAAAATTTGTGCATCCTATTTCAAACCGTAAATACTAACTTAAGTGCCTCAATAGCACTAACAAATAATCAAACATGACGATTAAAATGACCCTTTTCTGAATATGGTTAAAGCAGGTACAAATCTCAATGCGGCAATCATTTTATCTTGGCAAAAAAAACTTAAGCATTTTATAATTAGGCTTCACTTAGCTCTAAATAAAAAAGAAGTTCCAGACCATGGAGCTGTTTCCCATGGCGCCTGTGATCTTCTTGGCTTCCGAAGATTGATCAGATAAGGATTAGGTTTGTAGTATTAAAACAAATAAGCAAAACTCATACCAACAGAAAACTAATCTCCTGTTTAAAATTGTTTGTATAAATTACTAAATATTAAAGAAGTCATCCACCTAACATTTATTTATTTCTAGCCTTCATTACATGTGGGTTCATGAAGGCATTTTACTTGAGACTAGAACTTAGTCACTCTTAATAAGCTAAGCTTTGGAAGAGGACACATCAGAACACAGTACTCCTAGCATCTGCTCAACCTTCTCACCTCGCTCACCTGTATGTTGAAGCAAAACATACATTATAAAACTCTTCATGTCTAACAAAGATCTGAGATGTAATCAGATCAACAAACAAATTTATTAACAAGCAACGTAAGAGCTTACCTGTGCGAACCTTAATCACATCAGCGACGGGAACCACTGGACAAGTAAATCAAACTAGTCAGAATGAATTAATATATATTGTGGTATCTTTTAGTTATATATGTTGGCTTAATAAGAAAAACATTCAGTTGCAAATTCCACTTTAGAGCAGTGGTTTCATGAGTATACAAGCAAGTGAGAAACTTTGTAAACTTTTAGTCTAGAAAGAAACATAGATAAAGGTTCGTCAAAAAAAAAAGTAACATAGATAAAGGGAAAAAAAACTTACCAAAAATCTTCCCATCACCTATTTGTCCTGTCCGTCCCTCTTCTAAAATCGTTTTTACAACCACTTCAACCTAAATAACATAATTTAAATAAGGTATATATACCACCTCCAACAAGGTTCTACAATGAGGGGAGCTTTAAATTTTGTTTTCTTGTATAATACCTGATTTTTGCAGACCACGATCTCCATCTTAATCTTACTTAAGAACGTATCTTCAGAGGATCCTGCATATTTCAGAGATCAAATACGTGAAATTACTAATAAAAGGGCACCATATGGCCATTACAAAAGCAGCATATGAAACTGTAATTTGAGGATAAATTAGGTATCATGAAACTATATAAATACTTTGACATCAATCAAATATGCACTTACCAGCTTGTCTCTCTCTCATACGACCTTGAGAGCCAAAACCTCTAACCTCCGAAACAGTAACACCATTGATACCCATTTTCAGCAGGGCCTTGAAAACATATTTGAACAGTTAGAAACAAATATATGGCTCATGATTTAAGAATATTCAATTTCTAATATGTATATCATATGACACCTAGACTTTTTAGCTAACATGTGTTAATGGTTGGAGATGCTCTAAAGGAGCTAAAAACGAACTTAACAACAGAATAAATGCTATATCACAACATGGACGATGATTTAGCGAACACATATTTATAATTGAAATCTTATATATGATCTCTCTCATAGGATCACAACGAATATTGAAACCTTGTGATCTCTCTCAAATAGTTATTAATTACGTAACACTCTATTGCTTTTTCCACATGTTATATTAATGTCCTATATTTATAGAAATATAATGAAGCATGACGTATTAAGCCTATGTAGGACAATAGAGTACCGAATCATTCCAAATTTCAACCGCTCATGATTCATCTAATTTATCACTACTAGTTTGTTAACTTAGTTACAAGTAAAATCATTGACTTTTTAGCAACGTACATTACGTTAAACGACAATGATTTTTCTTAATGCAGACACATATACGACACTCCCAGACACCTATACGACACTCCTAAATATGATTTGTGCCCTAGCATCTCAACTTTACCAACTGGTTACCCCAATACATGAGTTGAGCAGTAGGAACCCCAGAACCCCATACCTGGAACAACATAATCAATACATATAAGCGCATCAGTTTCACATAAAAGGTTATTGTGGATTATAGTTTACATGTACCTATAACTAATAATAAATACCTTGACTACTATCAGATATGAACTTACGGTCTTTCTAATGTGTGCCCTAGTCACTAACTCCAATAAAAATGGCCTCTTTTTATTGGTGGAATTGATGTGAATGCAGGGGGGTCATTAACATTCATTATTCAACCACCAATAAGAAGAGCCTATTTCTATGGAAGTTAGTCATAGAAAATCCCATGAACTTAATCAAAGTAATTAATTCAATGCCTTCTTCAAGCCAGACTAAGATTGCAAAAAGTTGAGTGCAAATAAAGATATGAATAACTGAAATTCTCATAATCTGGACATGCCAATTCTCTTTTTAAATCTTTATAGACATGAGATCCTGAAAACTTGCTCATGCTTACCTTTGAAACTTGAGGGATTCTCCACGACCTGTATATTAAGTAATACAAACAATCATCACTAGATTTCAATCAAATCGATAAACTTAACTATCAGTAGAGATCAGCGAAT
The DNA here is from genome assembly GCF_009905375.1 of Apium graveolens. Taxonomy (NCBI): domain Eukaryota; kingdom Viridiplantae; phylum Streptophyta; class Magnoliopsida; order Apiales; family Apiaceae; genus Apium; species Apium graveolens. The sequence continues at coordinate 113,561,594 of NC_133657.1, forward strand.
TTAATAAACTTAAATATCTCAACTGCGCATGAATACATTATAGGATCGGAAGAACACACTCTTTATATAGTCGAAACAAAACATGGAAAGGTCTTAATTTTTTCAAAACCAAAATTATTTATTTTGTTTCTTTTGTAAAATCTCATTTTTCAGTGACCATCGTCGGGGCCCAACTAACCCCTTCCTGCATCGGCCACAAAACATATACTGTACTATTTATAAAAGATTCATGAACCTGAGGATAGCTTCCACTTTGTAAAATTTCGCATCAGGTTCGTAATCTACAAGCACTAAACATCCAACAATTAATAATCTCGAAAAACCTACATTAAAACATGCTAAATGTCTACTTGAAAGCGATCAAACATACCCGCTGAGCTCTGTGCACGAATCACAGGACAAACATCACGTGGGGCCTTAGAGGGCTTCACAGAAATTTGCGAAACTCGGTTGTTCCTTTTGTTGGGTCGCATGAAAGGTAAAGAAGAAACAAGCATTGAAGGACAGTTGGTAAATGTAGTGAAAAGAGGAGCATAGAACATTGAGAGCAGAGAAGCCATTGATTGAAAGACAGAGATTTAATTTTAATTAAGTAGCTCAAGATGAAATGTATAGAGATAATCAAGATTATATATAATGACAAGAAATGAGTATGAGGGTGAACCTCGAGTGTAACGTAGAGTGGAAAACGAGCAGAAGCGCATGTTGGACGCCTGGAAGAAAAGGAAGCTTACACCTGGAATGTACATGGATCATCATTCCTATCCGTTTCGTCCTTCGTATTCATTGTCAACAGCTTTCTCTATTTTGTTTGTTTTCTAACTTGGGAGGCATCCTTGCAGCTTTTATAAGAGAACTATATTTAGTTTCATAACTATAATATTTGATCAAAATTATAAAGTGGATATTAGTTCCAAATATCCCCATATGTATCTGAGATACAGTGTATATATTATGATAAAGTGGATATTATGCATTTACGAATTTGATATCAGAAACGGATATAGATATATTCGTATCCGATAACATTTGATAACGAGTTCGAGCCGAGTCGAGCCGAGCCGATCCGAGCATGCCAAAAGCTCGGCTCGAACTCGTTTTCTTAACGAACACATTTTTGTGTTCGAGTTCGAGTTTGAATCCTTAACGAACCGAGCCGAACCGAGCCGAACCGAGTCCTTAACGAGTCGAGCTTGTTCGCGAACGTTTCGGTTCACAAACAGCTCTAGCTAAAACTGTTTTTGAAAAAAGATGTTTCTAAAATTTACTAAACGGTCTTTTGGTGACTTTTGATGTTGCTATATCCCATTATAGTTTTTAAAATTTTCGATGAGATAATATGTACATTTTAAATTATTGTCAAAATTATTATAGATAAATGGTTAAATTTACATTCATTTTTATGATGGAGGAGGTATTTAACGGTACATAGCAATTTTAACCAAACATTGTAACATTATAATAATATAAATTTTGGGGTAAAATCAACTTCAACCGGACAGTATAATAATTTCAAACTTACACCAAATAAATAGTGTGACACCAAATTTGGTGTGAAAAATACATTTGGCGTAACTTTTACACTGGTGTAATTCATAATTACTATTATGTCCTTGAATTTATTAACAAAAACAAATTTATTCCCGTCATTTATATCCTATTATATCCAACCAAGCTATTTGCTTTTGAAAAAGTAAGAATATCATATCCTAATTTAGATATTTAGAGTAAGATATAGTATATATGGGTTGAGTTGATTTTATAAATAGTGTAATTTAATAAATAGGATTAAACAATTATCTATCGAGACAAAAGTACCCAGAATAATATTTGATATTTCAATGAATGATAAAATTCAACGGATAATGAACATCCGTTGAGATGTAAATTCTGACTTAGCCAAAATTCCATCTTTGACAAGAAACATCAAATTTTATTCTGGCTGCATTTTAAATTGCTTAGACATCAAAACAAATTAAGAGTAATTAAGCATACAAAACTCACTTACCAACCTAGTAAAGGTGGATTCATCAAGTGGCTTGGTGAATATGTCTGCAAGTTGCTTCTCACTTGGAACAAAATGAAGTTCCACAATACCATTCATGACATGTTCTCTAATGAAATTGTACTTGATGTCAATGTGCTTGGACCTTGAATGCTGTATTGGATTTTTAGTAATTGCAATGGCACTTGTGTTATCAAAGAAAATAGGAATCTTATTCACCTGTAGACCATAGTCCAACAGTTGATTTTTCATCCATAAAATCTGTGCACAACAACTACCAGCAGTAATATATTCAGCCTCAGCTGTAGAAGTGGAGACTGAATTTTTCTTCTTACTGAACCAAGATACTAGCTTATTTCCTAGAAATTGACAGGTTCCTGTAGTATTTTTTCTATCAATTTTACAGCCTGCATAATCTCCATCTGAATAACCAGTTAGATCAAAACCAGAATCTCTAGGATACGAAATGCCAAGTTTTGGTGTTGATTTGAGATATCTGAAAATTCTCTTAATAGCTACTAAATGAGATTCTCTAGGATCAGCCTGAAATCTAGCACAAAGATAAGTAGCAAACATTATATCTGGCCTACTGGTTGTTAAATATAAAAGTGAGTCAACCATGCCTCTATAACTTGAAATACCCACAGACTTTTTAGTAGTGTTTACTTTAAGTTTAGTTGTAGTGACCATGGGAGTTTTTGCAGATGTGCAATCCATTAAGTCAAACTTCTTTAAAAGATCATAGATATATTTGGTTTGACTAATAAATATTTCATCACTAACTTGCTTAACTTGTAAACCAAGAAAGTAAGTTAATTCTCCCATCATGATCATTTCATATTTACTTTGCATTAATTTGGCAAACTTTTTGTAAAGTTTCTCATTTGTAGAGCCAAATATAATATCATCTACATAAATTTGAACAAGTATACTAGAGCCATTAAAATTTCTAAAGAATAAAGTTTTATCAACAGTACCTCTTGTGAAATAATTTTCTAAGAGAAACTTTGATAAAGTATCATACCAAGCTCTAGGATCTTGCTTCAATCCATAAAGTGCTTTTAAAAGATAGTAGACATATTCTGAAAAGTTGGGGTCTTCAAAACCAGGAGGCTGACTGACATAGACCTCCTCCTCCAAATCTCCATTCAGAAATGCACTTTTAACATTCATTTGATAGACCTTGAAATTGGCATGGGCTGCATAGGCTAGAAAGATTCTGATGGCTTCAAGTCTTGCAACAGGAGCAAAAGTCTCATCAAAATCTATACCTTCTTATTGACAGTAGCCCTTAGCAACCAATCTAGCTTTGTTCCTGACTACTATGGCATTTTCATCCATCTTGTTTCTAAATACCCACTTGGTGTCAATAGGATTCTTTCCTTTAGGTTAGGGTACCATCTTCCAAACTTTATTCCTTTCAAATTGGTTTAGCTCCTCCTGCATAGCTAAAACCCAATCAGGATCCAACAGAGCTTCTTCTACCTTTTTAGGTTCTTCCTGAGACAGAAAGTGTTGGGACAACGGATCTCTGCCCGGCGTTTTACGATATGAATTTACTATAGAGAGTTCAAACAGAACGTTAACTTTAATCGCTATGGCGCAAGCGATTCAAATCCACGTCTTCTACTGTATTCCTCGATTCTCCTTGGATGAAGTGTGGGCTTCGATCTCCCAAGGTTTACCTCTCCTGATAGCTCCGAAAATCCAAAACCCTAGCTGGCTTCTTGAGAAAAACGTTTGCTTCTCTCAAACCCTAGGATGTTATTTTCTGTGTTCTCGTACACACATGCACACACGCTTACAAACTTCTAGCTTCAGGAGAATTAGAATATTTATAGGCTACAGTAGGGATCATGGATAATTAGGTTGGGCCTCCCAATGACATTCTAGGCCAAACCCAATGTCATTAAATATTAATTCAATCCACTATAGAATTAATATTTACACTACCTTTCCTAATTCCGTAATTTTAATATTTAATTCAACTCCCATATTATTTGCTTATTAAATTCCCTATAATTAAGATATCGCATATCCATTGATTAAATTAATTTTTGACAATCAATTTAATCAATATCTTATATCCTTGATCATCCACTCAACCTTATAATTGTTCAAGAACAAATCTGCCTGCAGGACTAAAGCACAATTATCTTTATGAGCTTTCAAGAGGACATCATCACCCGAAACTATTCTTCAGACATGGTTTCCTTTTATAGTCAATATCCCACTATTTATATAATGTCATTGCCCAATACATAAATTCGCAATTTAAAATAAATTACTTAATGTATGAATCAAGGCATGTACAATAAATAAAAGTGTCAATCACTATATCTATGTTCTTCTTTATTATCAGAATAAAAGAACTATTTTACTATTTTGATCCCGTTTAATATACACAAGTATTATTCAATATTCAAGATAAACTATTTCTAAATAATACTTTAGTCGTTCTAGTGGTTTGTCTAATACCACTTAGACCGTGCACCTTTACTATATTACATAAGGAGTCCGACAATCTAATCTTCTGTTATCCCATTTGATACTAGATTGTCTACAATATATAATATATAGACATTGTGAAAATATGCATTCAAGATTCTCAAAAGATTATTATATACTTCAAACGAATAGTTCAATATATACCCTAATAGAAAGCTGCTGTATAGAACATGGCGATAATAGTAAATAACAACCTGCATCACAGAATCAATACAAGCATACCACTATACACATGTATATATAATTATGACATGGACTTCATATCATAAAACGCAGAACCTAGAACCCGGCTCTGTTGCCAATTGTTGGGACAACGGATCTCTGCCCTGCGTTTTACGATATGAATTTACTATAGAGAGTTCGAAAAGAACGTTAACCTTAATCGCTATGGCATAAGCGATTCAAATCCACGTCTTCTAATGTATTCCTCGATTCTCCTTGGATGAAGTGTGGGTTTAGATCTCCCAAGGTTTACCTTTCCTGATAGCTCCGAAAATCCAAAACCCTAGCTAGCTCCTTGAGAAAAATGTTTTCCTCTCTCAAACCCTAGGATGTTATTTTCTGTGTTCTCATACACACATGCATGCACGCTTACACACCTCTAGCTTTAGGAGAATTAGAATATTTATAGGCTATAGTAGGAATCATGGATAATTAGGTCGGGCCTCCCAATGACATTCTAGGCCAAGCCCAATGTCATTAAATATTAATTCAATCCACTAAAGAATTAATATTTGCACTACCTATCCTAATTCCGTAATTTAAATATTTAATTCAGCTCTCATATTATTTGCTTATTAAATTCCCCATATTTAAGATATCGCATGTCCATTGATTAAATTAATTTTTGAAAATCAATTTAATCAATATCTTATATCCTTGATCATCCACTCAACCTTATAATTGTGCAAGAACAAATCTGCATGCAGGACTAAAGCACAATTATATTTATGAGCTTTCAAGAGGACATCATCACCCGAAACTATTTTTTGGACATGGTTTCCTTTTATAGTCAATATCCCACTATGTATATAATGTCATTGTCCAATACATAAATTCGCAATTTAAAATAAATTACTTAATGTATGAATCAAGGCATGTGCAATAAATACAAGTGTCAATCACTATATCCGGATTAAGAACCTAAGCAATAATAATACCGTAGAATCTAAGTTCTTCTTTTGTGTTAGAATAAAAGAACTATTCTACTATTTTGATCCCATTCAATATGCACAAGTATTATTCAATAGTCAAGATAAACTATTTCTAAATAATACTTCAGTCATTCCAGTGGGTTGTCTAACACTACTTAGACTGTGAACCTTTACTATATTATATAAGGAGTCTGACAATCTAATCTTCTGCTATCCCATTTGATACTAGATTTTCTACAATATATAATATACAGACATTGTAAAAATATGCATTCAAGATTCTCAAAAGATTATTATATACTTCAAACGAATAGTTCAGTATATACCCTAACAATCTCCCACTTATACTTAAGCTATTCTTTGAGTATATCAGTGTTTATTACAACCAATCCACCACCAACTATATAACTATGTGACCAAGTGTCTGACTCTTATCGCTTCCACGTGCTCCTGAAAAGTCTTAGCTGGCAAGCTCTTCGTGAAAAGATCTGCCCGGTTATCCTTTGATGCTATATCAACCACAATAATATCTCCGCGCTTAACGAACTTCCGTATGAGGTGATACTTACGCTCTATGTGTTTCACTGCCTTATGGGCCCGTGGCTCCTTGGTATTCGCCACTGCACCAGTATTATCACAATAAATTATGATTTGCGGTGGCAAATTAGGAACTACATCCAAATCCAGCAGGAAGTTTCGGAACCATATAGCCTCTTTGGCTGCCTCACTGGCTGCCACATACTCGGCTTCCAAGGTTGAGTCTGCAATGCATTTATGCATCATACTCCTCCATATTACGGCTCCACCTCCCAAGGTAAAAACACATCCTGAAGTGGACTTTCTCTTATCCTTATATGTCTGGAAATCTGAATCGGTATATCCCATAGGCAACAAATCCGAGGACCTATAAACCAACATATACTCCTTAGTCCTACGCAAGTACTTGAGTATTGTTTTTACTGCACTCCAATGTTCCTATCTTGGGTTAGACTGGTATCTACTAACCATGCCCACGATAAAATAGATATCAGGCCTCATACATAACATGGCATACATTAGGCTTCCATATGCTAAGCATAAGGAACTGCCTTCATGTTCTCTATCTCCTTATGTGTTGAAGGACACTGACTCTTTGATAGAGAAACTTCATGTCTGAAAGGTAAATTGCCCTTCTTGGAGTCTTGCATGTTAAAACGAGCTAATACGTCATCTATGTAGGGCTCCTGAGATAAAGCCAACATCCTTTTCTTTTGATCCCTTATTACTTTGATCCCAAGGATGTATGTTGCTTCACCTAAGTCCTTCATTTCGAATTGTTAGAACAACCATGCCTTTATTAAAGACAACATCTTAACATTGTTTCTAATGAGCAAAATGTCATCAACATATAGCACTAGAAAAACCACTGCATTTCCCTTATATCTCTTATACACGCATGCTTTGCTTAAACTTTGATCAAACCCATACGACTAGGCTGCCTGATCAAAACGAATGTTCCAATACCTGGAAGCTTGTTTAAGTCCATAAATAGACTTCTTAAGCTTACATACAAGATGCTCTTGGCCTTCCTTAATAAATCCCTATGGTTGTTGCATATAGATGGTTTCTTCAAGATTTCCATTAAAAAAAGCTGTCTTGACATCCATTTGCCAAATCTCATAATCGAGATGAGCTGCTATAGATAAAAGAATACGGATTGACTTAAGCATGACCACTGACGAAAAGGTTTACTCATAATCGATACCTTCTTTCTGAGTATTCCCTTTCGCAACAAGTCTTGCTTTCCAAGCTTTCACCTTTTTATCTGATCCCTTTTTTTCTTGTAGATCCACTTACATCCAATGGGTTTTACACCTTTGGGTGGTTCCACGAGCTCCCAGACCTGATTAGAATATATTGATTCTATCTTAGATTCCATTGCCTTTTGCCAAAGATCTGCATTTTTATCTTGTAGTGCATCTTTGTAGATTGTGGGATCATCATCATGTTCACCAGAGACCAAGTCAGAAGTCTCTCGCAAAAACATGAATCTATCAGGCTGACGAACAACCCTCCCACTACGACGAGGTACTGGTGCAGTATTAGTGACATGTTGTGCATTCTGTTATGGCTGGTCTACTTGTACTATCGGTTTCTGGGTATTATATGTCCCTCCCACTAGTTCCTCTAAAATAACACTACTCATGGGTTTATGATTTATTATATAATCTTGCTCTAAGAATCTAACATTGGTGCTTACAATGACGTCCCGATTCTTCGGACTATAAAATAAATAACCATTCATTCCAATGGGGTAGCCTAAAAATAACCTTACTTCTGTACGAGATTCTAACTTAGTCGCGTTCCTGTTCAGCACATGTGCTGGACAACCCCATATCCGAATGTGTCTTAGACTCGGCTTGTCCCTGGTCCGTAATTCTAATAGGGGTTTTAGGAACCAATTTAGAAGGTACTAGGTTTAGAAGATAAGCTTCTGTTTCTAAGGCATGTCCCCAAAATGACTTGGGCAAATCTGAATAACTCATCATCGATCTAACACTCTCTAAAAAAGTCCGGTTCCTTCTTTCTGCTACACCAATCTGCTGAGGTACGCCTGGTGCAGTCAACTGGGATTCTATCCCATTCTCTGATAAATATTCCCTAAATTCTCCAAGAAAGTATTCGCCACCACGATCTGATCGTAGTGACGATACTTTTACCAAATCGCTTCTCCGTTTTAGCTTTGTACTCTTTGAACTTCTCAAAACACCCATACTTACGGCGCAACAAATAAACATACCCATATCTAGAATAATCGTCAACGAATCTGATGAAATACTTATAACCACCTCTTGCTTGGATATTCATATGTCCACATAAATCAGTGTGAAACAATTCTAACACTTCTTTGGCTCTATTCCCTTTGCCTTGAAATGCCTATTAGTCATTTTACCTTACAAGCATGATTCACAAACTAAAAATGGCTCTACTTCCAATGAGCTTAAAGGCTCGTCTACTACCAGTCTTTGAATTCTTCTCAGATTAATATGACCTAATCTCAAGTGCCAAAGATACGTTTGGTTCAAACTAGAAGGTTCCTTTCTTTTAATAGATGTATAAGACGTGTTGTTCAATTCCCTATATTGTAGTTGCAGTGCAGGTTAACTAAGATTATTTATATACAAATTGTCTTGCAATGTACCAGAACATATAATTCGTTTATTCATCATAATAAAAACCTTAAGATCCAAACAAATATTATAACTATCCATAGCAAGCTTAGAAACCGAAATTAGATTTCTTCTAAATGAAGGTATATAAAGACAATTGTTCAAAACCAAAATCCTATCAGAACCAAAAGATAAATGAATAACTCCTAATGCAACTACTGCTACTTTCGTAGCATCTCCCATGAAAACGTATATCTCACCATCTCTAAGCATTCTGGATAGTTGAAATCCCTGCATAAATTACAAACATGATCAGTGGCTCCTGTATCAATACACCAAGTGCTCGTAGATATAGCCGCTATATATATTTCTGTAACAAGAGAAAGAGACATACCAACATTGTTTATCTTCTTAGGAAGAGGACAATCATGTTTCCAGTGACCTGAGTGCTTGCACCTAAAGCACTTTCCCTTAGGATTTTTCACACCACCTTGAACTCCCACTACATTTGCAGCTTTACGGTGTCTGAGCCTTTTTCTTCTTCTTCTTCTTACCTTTCGATTTAGAGGAAGAACCTTTCGATTTAGAGGAAGAACCTTTCTCAGCCATATTCACTTAAACACTCTGCCTAAATAATCCTTCACCTGCCTGAAGTTCTGTCAGAAGTTCCGCGAGACTATACAACCTCTTGTTCATGTTGTAATTCAAGCGAAACTGCTCAAAACTCTTAGGTAAGCTCATAAGGACAATGTCAATATGGGTTCCCCCATCAAGTTCAACACCAATGATCTCTATCTCATTCAGATGAGACATCATCTTAGAATATGATCCCTTACAGGCATTCCTTCAGTCATCTGAGTGTTCATTAAATCCTTCATGCTACTTGCCTAGCAGCCCTATTCTGATCTCCAAAAAGTTCCTTGAGATTAAAAAGCATATCCGCAGCAGTGGCCATAGACTGATGCTGATGCTACAAAACACCCGACATTGCTGCCAGAATGTAACATCGTGACATCTCATCAGCCTTAATCCACCGCTTATAATATTCTCTCATCTTCAGGAGCATCAGCAGTAGGATGATCTTGCTTGGGTTCATAAGTGCAAAACTTGTACTCCTCAGCAGTCAACACAATGTCCAAATTTAGTTTCCATTCAATATAGTTAGGTCCGGTAAGTTTGTTATCCTTAATTATGGCGAACAGTGGATTAAACCCCATTGTATCCTGAGAATCATGCATAGAAACATCACATAACACATAAAGGGTGCATTAAATATTAAGTCCTATTGGTTCCTCTAACAATTATTAAAATTAATGCACTAACATTTAAACACCATAAGTTTCTGGTACGTCATGATGGGTGACATCTATACCACCTAAATTTGTTTAAATGTTACTTTGGTCCTATTACTAAATAATACGCCACGTTGGGGTGGTCAATATTATTTTTCATAGCTAAGTGTATACCATTATCAAATCTTAAATCATAATTATATCAGATACCATCAAATGATATCTTATAATTATCCGAAATCTATGAAACTTGGTACGCCACGATGGGTGACATATATACCTTCCAATATTCGTTATTAATTTAAGAAGTTTGTTCTAGTAATCTCCTTAACATTCTAGACACCATAAATTATATGTCACGATGGGTGATGTATATATAATTTAAATTTGTCTCTATGTTAAATCACATACAAACAATAATGGAGATCATGGGATTTAATTTCATATCAATTCCCTCTCCTACTTAGTACTTTGAGGATTTTAATCTAGATGCATCGTCCTATGTTATTTCTTCGAATTCCATATGTAATATGTAAACAATAGAGAACACATAACATAACAGCATACTCGCATGATTAAAGCATTTAAAACATTCCTATGTCCATGTCATTCTAGCATGCTGGGGTTAGTATCACATGGCATAATAACATAGACAAGAAATGTGACGCCCTTAATATCAGGGTTTGGAAATGAGGACCCACACACCATTAAACTAATAATAAATATGCATAATCCCCGATTAACTAATAAAAGGATCTAAAAAGGATTAAGTTTGAGACAAGGCAAAACTACCAACCAGAATAAATATATTACAACCCAAAATAATAATAAATTCAAATTTATTCGATTTTGACATGGAACCGACAGATAACCCAATGTATCTAAACCAACTTATACAATCCTTCCAACTCATATGCTTGCTCACACACACAACTACCAGCTCTGGCATCTGGAAACCTACGACACGGTAGGGACCGCCAGAAACGCTCTGGAGAGCGGTGCGCCTAAGTCTGGCCATCTTCTTTCTTAACTGCCATGGTTAGCAAAATATATGAGCAAAGAAGCTCAACAAGTAACTATATAAATAGTTCTATAATGTAGAACAATATCAATATCAACATACGAGGCATTCTACTTTAAATATCTAGGTGGCAGATTTCTATTTCTGGCTATGAAAGGGTTATGAAGAAGGATTTGGGATTTCAGGAATCAAGGCTCATGTTAGGGTGAAAGCCGACATTCATCTCAAATCATTAGCAGGACTTCAAAGTGTTTCTCAACAGAAGGAAACAATCAATCAGACTTTGAATCTTATCATCAATGTAAAGTGACAGGGTTCACAACATTACAATTAAAACGAAGACTCGAGTTGTTCCATTTAATTTCATTTGATCTTTCAAAGAATAAGAAGCAACTGCTCAAAGTATATAAACATTTTCACCTTTATAGAATATAAGGGAACCCTTGATTGGAATATCCATCTTTGAATTATAATCCGGGTGATCAGCCTATACCAACCTCCATCTGGTCGTTATGGTACCTATGGCATTATAACCTTAAATTGGACTAGCCCCGCTAGCCTCTTATGTGACTGGACTAGTCCCACTAGCCTCTTAGGTCTCTATCCAATCCATCAGAAATTTGTTTGGAAAACCTTGTATTGGAAGACGGAAAAGAGTTGACGAAATTTATTTTAGCATTACCAAGAATGTGAAATCATTCGGACTCATTCAAGTCGAAAATTATTCTTAAGTTCAATTCATGATTTCAAGGAAAATGAACGGATCAAGCGTAAACTGGGATCAATACAAAGGAACTGAATCAAATGATCAACAGGGTTAACTAGTTCCAATTCAAGAGAGTTTCAACAATCAACTCATGACAGGGTTCACGGGTCAACGAAGAATTTGGATTGATCAAGACATTAAGTAAGGAAGAATGTAAAAGTTCTTGTAGGGTTTACGGTATCATAAGATAACAAATGAAACAATACAATATTCAAGGTACGAATCAACAGGGTTACTATAAAGGTTCGAACAGAATCAGATATCAAATTGTCAAAAGAACAATATCAGGGTTTCTCATAATCAATAACAGGTATATCACAATTCCAATAAAAAGCCTCTATTTAATCATGGCATCAATAATTTCCTCTCTATAAACAATTCATAAGAGAAGACAGAGTTACTTGCCTTAAATCGTTTTCCTGCTTTACTGAAACTGAATCACTACCACCTAGGATTCCTTTCCCTTTTCTAGCCTGAATGCCTCTGCTAACCGAATCTACAATCCAAAACAAAATCTCTAATCTGCAACTTACTCGACACTGAACATTTCTCAGAACGCCTAACGTTTACCCTATATCATGATAACACTTAACTCGTATACTCATGCATAATCATAGTATACTCACATAACACATAACAAGTATGTAGTTGACCATATTCTCATAGCATGTATTACGATATACTCGTATACTCCAAATTTACAATTAATCATCGAATCACATCGTATGACTCAACGATATCACATAACATATTATACATTAATACTCCAAACCCTAATTATATAACCTTATGTCGAAACGACTCATCACTTTCTTTTTAATCCCAAAATTCGAACCAAAACACATAGTAAACCAAACAAATAACTTGACAACCAAAACAACTTATTCCTTTCTTTTTAACTCAAAAATTCGAACCAAAATAATGGAACCAAGCCAAGAAATCAACATGCAACCACTTATTATCATCATGCATTCACTTAATCTTACATGCAACTTTATAAATCATATATCACTTAATAATAATCATCTTGCAAGTTCAAAAGCAAACATACCATATAGTTTAAATCAAAAACTACCCATTCGAGTTCTTTCCTTCAAAAACCGAACTTCACTACAACTTAAATTCAATTAATCATTTCATAACGATCATTTATCACAAAGACTCGAATCAAACAAGTTATTTAATCTACTTCTTTCTTAAAAACAAGCACCATTCGGCCCTAATTAACAAGACAACATGCAACTCTTAAATTAACATGCAAAGTCAATTTTTACCTTTAAAGCTTATCTTCACTTAATTCTTAACAAGAAAACCCTTTAAACTCTTTTTCTTTTGCATAAAATCGAACCAAAATCCAGTCATCGGCATGCATGTCCAAAAATTATCTATTAACTGGCAGTGATCAACATGCATGCCCAAAAATTAACTATTAACTAACAATGATTAACATGCAAGTTCAAGAATCAAGCATAAACTCAAGTTCAAGTCACAACTCATCCATTCAAAATATTTAAAAGAAAAACCGAACCAAAAATTGGATTTTTAAACAAGAATCCTTTCCAAAACTTGGATCAAAATCAAGCCCTCCTCTTTTACTAGAAAAATTTGAACCAACATAAAAACAAAACCATAGAAAAATAACTCTTTTAAGATCACACACTAAGAAATTATGTTTTCTTAGATATAACCAAGAGATGTTGATGCAAAAACCTTCTTAAACACTTACATGAAAAGATTATATAGATAAAAGATTGAAAATGATGAAGATAAATGGCAAGATCTTTAAATTCCAAGTAGATATTAGTGTTGCATGTAGGTGAAAGTGAGAGAGAACTCGGGTGAGAGAGAGAGGAAGAAAGAATTCGGGAGAGAGAGGGAGAAAAGAAAAGAGAAAGAAAGAGTGATCCAAGAGGAAGAAGAGAGTGGGGAGGAAGGATGGAAGAGTGGGTGTATTTATAAGTGAGTGGAGGGGCAAAATGGTCTTTTGCCAACTAATTCTAGAAACTTCTTTTCTTTTATTCAAAAACTCCAAAAAACGAATTTGGATAATACATAGCTCTCTCAGAAAAGGTGAAAATGATATGAATAACAATTTTAAAATATAGATCTTGAAATTAGCTTTCTATCCCTATTTTAGAATAATTTTTGAGCGTATGGTTTATTTTATATGAATTTTACAAGGTTACGCTCAAAATAGAAATATAACCCAATAAAATCATTTTAAGATACGCCGATCATGAAATAATTTCATCTATCATTTTTAGAAAGTCTCTACGACTATTTCGATGATAATAAAGCAAATTTCCAAGCCTTTACCATACTAAGATAATTTTATAAAAATATATAGAGGTTCAATAAACCTTATTTAAATCAAATAAATCCCTTAAAATCATTTAAAAATTTCCAGATCACATAATCATGCACATTCACAGGCAACAACATAAAATCACATATCACAACTCATATTGCAACATACTCAAGCATAAAAATTCTCCTTTTTTTAATATTCACTTTTCGCGTAACAGGTCGCGTCCTGACTCACGGCCCGACGCTGAGCGTTTTCAGCTGCGCTTCACAATTTTACTCTCTATACTAGCTAACACGTCAAACTGGAATATAATATTCATTTAAACATTTATATTTAACACATAATTCGTATTCATATGCTTAAACACCTTAATCCCTTTTAAGACGGGTTCCGTTCAACTTGATGGCCCGACAACACAACTTAGCCTTTTAGCTGACTCATCAAACTGGAACGAGTTACTTTACGTTCCCAGTTACTATTATACAACAATAACAGTTAATCCACATAATTATTTAACCTTTTATTTTATTCACATAAATTCACAATTACGACACAAAATTATACTTTATTCACTTAATCATATCGTGAAATTCCCAATCTCTATAGTCTACCCCCTTAAGAGGATTATGTCCTCAGAATCTAGTCTAAACAAATAAATGGGGATACTCCTCTCGCATTTCACTTTCTAATTCTCACGTCGATCCCTCTATCTTAGGATTTCTCCACAATACTCTAACTAGAGGTACAACTTTATTTCTGAGTGTCTTTCTGTTTTCGATCTAAGATTTGTACCGGTTGTTCTACATAGGACATATCTTGCTGAATCTCTACTAGTTCTAACTCGATCACTTGACTGGCATCAACATTATATTTCTTCTGAAGAGAAACGTAAAACACGTTATGAATATGTTGCATATGCGGAGGTAACATTGGCTCATATGCCACTTTTCCAACTTATCTTAGCACTTCGAAAGGTCCAATATACCTAGGACTCAACTTTCCTTTCTTTCTGAATCTAATTAAACCTTTCCATGGAGATATCTTTAGCAACACTTTGTCTCCGGGTTCAAATAGCACATCCTTTCAGCTCTGGTCCGCATACTTTCTTTGTCGATCTTGAGCAGCTATCAGCCTTTTGCGAATCACTTCCACTTTCTCTTTCGTTTGTTGTACTAATCTGGGCCTAGCAGCTTGCGCTCACCAATTTTATCCCAATAGGTAGGGGATCTGCATTTTCTTCCATACAACGCTTTATAGGGCGACATGTTGATACTTGCGTGATAACTGTTGTTGTAGTAAAACTCAATCAATGGTAAATGATCGTCCAAATTTCCTTTGAAATCCAATACACAAGTTCTCAACATATCCTCGATCATTTGAATAGTCCTTTCACTTTGTCCGTCTGTCTGTGGATGATACGCGGTGCTCATTTTCAATTTCGTTCCCAAATAATCATGAAATTGTCGTCAAAATCTCGAGTTAAATCTCGGGTCTCTATTAGATACGATAGACACTGGAACTCCATGACGCATTACGATTTCGTCCAAGTACAACTTGACCAAAATTTTCCAATGAGAATCTTTCGTTGATAGGCAAGAAATGCGCTGATTTTGTCAGTCGATCGACTATTACCCAAATCACATCATGACTGGACTTAGTCTTTGGCAATCCTAGCATGAAATTCATCACGATATAATCCCATTTCCATCCGGGTATATCTAGTGGTTGAAGCAATCCACTCGGTCGCTGATGTTCCGCGTTCACTCTTTGACACGTATAACATTTACTTATCCATTCCGCGATCTCCTTCTTCATGTTTGGCAACCAATAACTTTCTTTCAAATCCTTGTACATTTTCGTACTTCCAGGGTGAATCGAAAATTTTGAGTTATGCGCTTCGTGCAGAATCTCGTGCTTTAATTCCACAATGTTAGGAATCCAAATACGCGAGCCAACGTAATATGTTCCTTTTACATCCTTTTGAGCTCATGATTCATCACTTGTTCTAGACAACATCGAATCTTTTCCAAGATTTCTGGATGAAATGCCATCGCATACATTGCTTCATTTGCAATTTATGAAACTTCTACTTCTATTTCCAATTTCTCAAATTCCTTGATTAACTCTTCAGATGAAGTCACCACATTCAACCTTTCCTTGTGGCTCAACGCATCCGCTACAATGTTTGCTTTTCTGGGATGATAGCTTATCGTGTAGTCGTAATCCTTAATCAATTACAACCATCTCCATTACCTCATGTTCAGTTCTTTCTGCGTAAAGATATACTTTAAGCTTTTGTGATCCGTATAAATCTCACACTTTTCTCCGTATATGTGACAGACCCACACTACTAACTAGAAGAAATATGCATAATAATAATTAAACATTAAAGTACTACGAAAGATAAAATATTAAGTCTACAACCCTTATCCACAATCCCCGAATACACAGGAATGAGTTTGAACAACATCTAACATCTTCATTATTACAAACCAAATATATCTTAAGTCAAATTACTACCAAATTTTAAATCCAAAGTTTACAACCCTTAGGGAACTACTATTTCCCTACCTGCTCCAACATCTGACGGTAGGCATACCCCGAGTCCCCAGAAGTCTTACGCGCGATTTGCTTGAAACGAACCATCTTCGGGTTTCACTGAAGGGATAACATTAATAACAATATTAATGAGCAAAACTCTCAGCAAGTGAATAACAATATATAACAATGTATGATAACCGTGATAAAATGATAACAGAAGATAAATCAGCAATATGAAATCTCAAATAGAAGATCAAGTTATAATGAGTGAATGGAATTGGAAATCACACAGCACTATGAGCAATGAGGGGTGATCAGCCCACATCAAAGCGCCGAACCACATAACAAGTGATTCACAACCTTTGAGGATCCTTTGCATACATTGGCCATATAAAAACCATCAGGCTCCCTGCTATTGGGGTTTTAACAGTGACTGGCACCTCAGTCTTATCAAACCATACCATCCAATTCCTTTTAATCAATTCATTTTAATTTAAAAAGGATTCTTGATCAAGTACAAGATAACAAGGGTTGGTATTATCAAAATTCAAATGAAGGAAACGATACTAGTGTTTGGGTTTCCAATGGAAATGATTCTAAGTTTTGAGGGTATTAGGATTCACATGATTTATTAAGGAACTATTGTAGAATATTCACATGGATATGAGGTAATATGTGAGGAAAAGGAATCAATTCAAGTATGAAAGAGATTAACTAGATTCAAGACTTAATCATTGGGTGATGTCAGGGACTAATAAATCTTATTGAAACTGTAGTCATGCATTCATAGGGTTTTTAACCACGAGCAACAGAATTATAGAGGTTAGTTGAGAGTTCACTTGCCTGGACTACGCTTACTGAGTACTAGAATTGAATCGTCTATGGGCTCCTTTCCTGGCCTCCTACTTGAACCTATGATAAATATTATCCTCATTACAACTCTTACTACTACCCTTTCGCGTATACTATAAATATGCATATACATGTATACACACATATATATATATATATATATATAAACTTAAATTTTAATAATTACAAAAAATATATATGCACCATATAAACCACATAACACGTAGCAAGAAATGACATGACAATTTATTACTTAGTTAATAGTACACATTTAGATTCTATTTACGACCTTTGTCACTTAGGCATTTAGTCACATACATACAATTATCATGACCAATACTCCTAATTCTCCTTAAAAGACCTCAAATCAACCTAAATTTAGTAAGGCACACTTATGCCTCACCTCAAATGACTCACAAATGCAATGCATACTACTAAACTTTACCAAATGCACACCTTGGGACCAATTGTGTGTCTTGGCAAAAATATGAAGTTCTACCCTGGGCCTTTGCTATATTATGACTCCTATGACTTATTATGACTAATATAACTTTAACAATTGGTTTGACATCAAGGCCTCACTTAAAAGACACACAAATGCAACGCACCTCTCTAAAGCTTTTAAAGGCAACTCTAATGGTGACTCTCGGGTGTTTTGGTGGAAATAAGGTATCTCCACCTTGGGCATTCACTCCAAACCAACTCTAAAATATTATTAAGACTCTAAACTGACTCTCAAGGTTAGAATGACTCAAAGGCCTCACTCAGGCCTCCTTAGGCCTCAAGTGGAAGTTGACACAAAACTGCTTTCCCTGATTTCCAAACAGCCTTGATTTTACCAAAAAACTCACTTATTTAGTTCAATTATTGGTTTTAATGACTTGTTAAGCTTCGTAAGACATCATTACATATATTTAGACCAAGGCCACATGTAATAACCCCAATTTTTGGAATTTTTGAAATCCTGATGAATAGTAACTTTTTCTGATAATGCTGATTAAGAAAACTTTTCATGCCACACTATGTAGGAGTTCTTTTACTGATATTCTGAGATCTTATTAGTACTCCATATGGTATATAAGTGTATGTAAAGATCGTCAGAATCCAAATTCGAACATTTTGATTTTTCCCGAAAACCCACCAGATACCGAAAGAATTGAGTATAAGGTAACATGATTAAAAGAATTTAAATTCAAGGATTATAAGAGAGGATCATAAAAGAAATATAAAATATTAAGAAAGGTTTAGGGGAACCCAAGTAATAAGATCCCGGATATGATCCCTCAAACGTTAAACGCGAACGAAAGTTAAGCGAACCGTATAACAGATAAGCGGTCATTAGCCAAGTAATTAAGGGTTAATCAAAGAGGTTAGTGGATGATGATGTCATCACACCAACAAAAAGAAGACAAGTGTAAAAAGATGACCTAAGCTTGATGACATAAGCATGAAAAGTGAGATTGTTTTGTTGGTTGATTTATAGCCAAGCATTTTTTTACCATGGCAAAAAGGTTAAAATCAATTCCTAAGTCAAAATAAGAAGCAACCAAACAAACACATTCATTTCTCTCCCCCCCATCTCCTTGCTCACGGTTTTTTTGAAGAAAAGCAAGGAAGAAAAATTCCAAAACCCAAGTTCCACTTAATCATAATTCAAGAGGTTTGTTTCTTTAGCTTCCATAATTCATAACTTAGATGAGCCATAAGTTTAAGCTCAAGATTCCATGTTTAACATAGCTAATCAATTCATCAAAGTTCTTGGTGAATAGATTTTTCAAGAAACTAACTTTGTGTTTTCTTATGTTTTGTTCAAGATCCAAGCTTAGTAGAGATAGTTAGTGGTTATTTAAGGCTTCCTAAGCGATTCTCCAATCTCCAAGGAAGGTATAACTTCTCAAACCCTTAGTCTTAATTTTTGTTGGTTTGGATTTCATGATGTTTAGATGATGGGTTAGTGTAATGGGTGTGTACTCATGTTTAGAGCTTTGTTTAGTAAGTGGTTTTGTTGATTTTGGAGTTAGGAGTGATACTTGTTGGATTTGATGTTCTTGGTCACATTTTGACTTGGTTTAGATGAATAAAGTTGAGATCTTGAGTTATAGTTAAATGATCTTGTATTGTGGTTGAATGATGGTGGAATGGTTTTGATTGGTGGTGGTTTGATATTGAATTGATTGGGTAAAAATTTGGGAATTGCTAAGTTATAGCCGTCGTAATGCCCAATTTTCCTTAGACTGTTTTGTGCTTAACTTTTGCACCCGAACACTCACTGCTATGAACTGACCATTACCATTTTTAGATATTTCATGTTATGAGCTTCGTTTTGATATCTGGTTCTCTTGAATCCGAAGTACGGTTTAGGAGAAACGACCGTTTTAAGTAACGGCGTTTCGCGAACGAACCATTACCCCTCGCCTTACTTTGAAACCTTGGTTAAGGCCCTTAAATGACTAATTGGAGTATGAAACAATTATTTAAAGTGGATTAGGCAGTTGGTAGAGTACTCGCGAAAGAATCGCCTTAAGATTCTTAATGGTTAATTTATTAAAAATGGTGGAGCCAAGGGCACTTGAACGACTTATGTGATTCGTTAAGCGTAGAAGTGACCATAAGCGAACGTTAGGGTTCAATTGGTTAAAGTCTAGTTTCTTAAGTGACTGGGGTTTAATTCTAACTTATGTTGTTGTTGTTCATAGGTTATCGGACCCACTCTAAGCTTAAGTCTATCCGGGAACACTCAGTCAAGTTTTCTACCCGTTATACTGTTGTTGTGATGTATATATGTATATGCATTATCTTGTGATAAGTGCATGATTGTTATTAGCAAATCTTGGGATATATTGGAACATGTGATATGATATATATGCATGTCTGTTTCGTAATCTTGATATCTAATTGTTGATTCAAATGCTTATAAGCTGCATAATACCTATGCTACAGATAATCAGTAATTGCGTATACCCTTAGTATAGGGGACCCGAAGGTGAACATTTTTGTAAACCGGGAGTTGATGTTCCCGAGTATAATATATGTATATTTTTATATATATATATAAATAGTTTTCAAAACTATTAATCGAATAAGGTTTATTCGATAACTTTATTTATTTAATGAATATTATCTTGAATATTCATTCGAGGACTTATGACTCCGCTTATTTATTTAATGAATATTATTTTGAATATTCATTCGAGTACTTATGACTCCGCTTATTTATTAAATAATATTCTTTATTTTGATTAAAGAATAATGGTTCGATATTTTAAACTTATTTTCGATTATTCAAATAAAGATCGTACTTTCGTATAAGTATATCTTTGGTTAATTATTATTCATTTCAAGGATGATTTTTAAAACTTCTACTTCATTTATTTTTTATAAAGATTATCCTTTATGAGATTATTATTGAAATAATAATATTCAGATATTCTCCAACATATCGGGACTGATTTATTTTATTAAATCAGTATTACTCCAAACATTCTTAAAAATGTTTTCGAGTCTTCAAAATGATTTTTAAAAGTTAGGGCGGATCCCAAAACTCATTTTTAAATTTAAGATCTTCCTTTCGAAGGGGACTTGAATACTCGCTCAAAGAATCTGAGGGATCCGGCTCCGTGATGTATTTTTATATTCACAACAAGGTTGCGGTTTTGATAAAAGAGTTTTTTGATTACTTACCCAACACCCGGGAAGTAAAATTCTTGGAACAAGTTAATCCATTAACAGGCATCGCCTG
This sequence comes from Apium graveolens, assembly GCF_009905375.1. Taxonomy (NCBI): domain Eukaryota; kingdom Viridiplantae; phylum Streptophyta; class Magnoliopsida; order Apiales; family Apiaceae; genus Apium; species Apium graveolens. Next base: position 113,582,929 of record NC_133657.1, read on the forward strand.
GGAAATATCGGTGAGTTTTCCTTTCCAACTAGATACGACTTCTTGGTGGAGCTGTATCAACATGTTTCTACTTGGGGAAAGTGGAGACGAGCTTTACGTTTCAGAGTCATGGATTTTATCCGAACTAGGAGTGGCGTAAGTGGTCGAGTGGCGCCGGCCCAGCCTTATTATATTGGCCCAAATGGACCGGAAGTTCCGCTAAGACGGTCCATTCTTTAGGAGTCCAGGGTTCGGTTGACAAGTAAATCCGACTGTTCTCCTCTACATGTAGAAAATGGTGGGGGTTGCACTACTGCGACTGATCATCGTGAGTGGTCTTCCTGGCGCGGAAAACTCCCATAATGAGTTCATCATCCAATTGGATATTTTTGCAACACTACCCAGAGCACTTCGATAGAAAGTCTACGGCTGGGCGATTGTTAAGTGTTGGCAGGGTTGAGTTTTCAAAATGATGTTTTCATCAAATGAAGTATCTCGTAACTTTATTTCATTTTGATGATATTTCAAAGATTGATTCTATACAAGTTTTGTCTTGTAGCTTCATCTATGGGATGAGCTAATTATAACTTGAATGGTGGTAGTACAAGTAGTATTCAAAAAAGATATAAGTATATTGGAGTATCTTGTAACTTCATCTTTTCAACTTATATCTATTTAATGATTATCTTATGCATGATAAAGATTTTCAAAAAAATGTTGAGACAAGGTTAGATATATGAGATCACCTTGCAACGATATTTTTATACATTTATAAACAGGAACTATGTGTATATTATGCATGGCAGAGTATTTCAAAGATTTTGAAAAGTATATATGTATATACGGAAATATTTGCGACTTGGTCGCGTTAAGATATCAACTTGGTTCATTTCTTCTTAACCAAGACTTTCTTGAGTACTATGAGAATGCTCATATATTGTAAATTATTATACATATTATTTCGGTGGGCTTGTTGCTCACCCTTGCTTTCTTCTTTCATCACACAACATCATATAGACAAGATGAACAGGACCAAGCTCCCAATTCGCAAGCGGATAGGAAACGTTCCGCAGTTTCCTATAGGCGTTGATGTCGCTGTAGCTGAAGTAAGAACTACCAATAGGCTAGGCTTTCAACTTTTGATGTACCAGACTTATGTATATTTATGAATTGTAATAATGGCAAAGAAAATGTAAATTTATTCAGAAACCCTTTTGAGGTGTAATGGCTTATAATTGTGGAATAAAATGACTTGTGTTATTTTTGGATGTTCATCTCTGAGACTATAACTTGTGGTGTGTATGTTTATTGTGGGGTCACAGTACGCAGTAGTTGGTTGTTTATTAAGATTGGGTGTTATTAAGGGAAATGGAACTCGTGACAACCCGGATCCCCGACCCCGGATTTTGGGGTGTTACAGAAATGGTATCAGAACTAAGCGTTATAAACCTCAGAGATGATATGACGTTAAGATAATAAGTTCACTAAGATAATAAGAACTCTTTCCAAGTTCATAGTCGGACTACCTAACGTAGTACTGAGAGCTAAAACCCTTATGGGAACCCTTATAAATATCGTGATAAAAGCGTAGTTCGTTATCGTATATGGTAGCGGGACTCCGAACCCTGAGGTTAAGGAGCAACAACGTGATGATGTTTTATTACTTATTGGAGATCAGATTGTGGATCCGATAGAGCATCCTAACGAGGGACCGGATGATGTTCCTATTGAGGATGTAGCGGTTGAGGATGTTGTCCTAGAAGGGATTGCTGCTGAGGAGGATCCCGTGGAGGATCCTGACAAGAATGAATAAAGGACCACTTAGGAATTGATAACCATGGTTAGGGAAACTACCAGAGGTAGGATTGGCCGGTTACTACCGGAGGTTCGTTCTAGTTTGTAAAGATAGTAGCCCTTTTAATGCGGCTTACTAGTAAGACTGAGAAGTTCGAATGGACAAAGAAATACGAGAACAACTTTCAAGAACTGAAGCAAAGATTGGTGACGGCCCCTATGATGGCGTTGCCAGATGGAAAAGGGGATTTTGTGATGTGTAGTGACGCTTCGCATAACGAATTAGGGTGCTTCTTATACAGCACAACAAGGTAATCGCGTACGCGTCAAGATAATTAAGGGAATATAAAATTCGATATCCCCGCCCATGAGCTTAGGCTCGTGGCAATAGTTTTACCCTAAAGATTGGAGGCACTACTTGTATGGAGAGAAGTGCGGGATTTACACAAACCATAGGAGCTCTAGTACATTTTTACGTAGAAAGAGCTCAACATACGCCAGAGGAGGCGGTTAGAGCTAATCAAGAATTATGATTTGGAGATTCTTTATCATTCGGGGAAAGCCAATGTGGTGGCTGATGCCCTTAGTAAAAAGGAGAGACTCAAGATGATAATGTCTTCGAAAGAGTTGATAAGAGTTTTTGAGAAAATGGAAATAGAAGTGAAGGTAACCGGAGCCGGTACTAAAAGGCTGTTTGAGATTGTAATGCAGCTCGAATTATGGGAAAAGAACATCATATTGTGCCAAGAAAAAGTGATGAATGAAGGCAGAGAGCCAATGACTGGAGAAGAGATTAATACCGAGAAAGATGATAAGGCAATAATGAGGTATTCCTACAGAATTTTGGTTACAAACGTTCAAAAGCTTAAGGACGGGATCTTAGATGGAAGTCATAGTTCGAGGAATAAGATTAAGGGAAAACCCTGAATGTGATAATGTAACGACCGGGAAATTTACGTTGTATGATATCATATTTATAATAAAATATGTGTATTAATATGTCATTTATATGTGATTAAATGTGTTGAGTCATTAAACCATAACTGCTATGTGTTACGTGTTATCTGTTTTGATTCAAACGTGTTTTGGATATATATGGAGTGTTTTATTGCAAGTTAGATATCTTATATCAAAACCCATACAGCTCAAAATCATGTTTTAAAAGCCCGTATTTCAAACAAAATCATTGGCCCAATTTTGCCAAAAATGCCCTATACCATATCATTATTCTGAACCCCTAGACGTTTTATAAATTGACCTTTTTCGCGAAAAACGACTTTTCCGGGCCCCTTCGGGTACCAAAAACCCCACAAAAATCACATTTTTATTTCTATATGATCATGAAATTATCATATATCATTTTTCTTTGCATTTTTGTAATAATCACAATTTTTGGGAATTTTTAGCATAATTTTGTATTTATTGGATATTTAAAAATTCAATATTAATACCCAAAAATTATAAAAATTGGGGCCAAATATTTTTATTAGGAGTGTAATTAGCCCCTTTATTTTATTTAGGGGTATTATTTTACATAGTATAAATATCTGATTTTTTTCCAGTAATTATCTATTAATTAATTATAAAAAAATCAGAAAATAAACAGAAAATTCAGAAAAAGGAATTAGGGTTCTTGAGTGTTCTTGCGGATCAAAGCTGATTTGATCGTGATAGGAGTGTCAGAAATCGAAGTGTGAGTAACCGATTTGAAGCCCGAAGCCTGTTCTATCAGATTATCACGTCAAAATCATCATCAGAGGTATTGATTTTTATTTTGAATTTTCGGGTTTTTAATTCGAATTTGGGGGTGTTCGTTTTGTTGATTGTTGCTACGATTTGATGTTGGAGAAGGATAGATCGTCTTGTTCTCGTTCTGTTAATAATTTTTTCATGAATTTTCGACTCTGATTTCGGGGTTGCCGGAAAGCGGCGCCGTCGCCGCGTTCCTCAGTTTTCCGGCTACTACAGCGATCGTCTGTGGGTTACAGCTGCATATTTAGGTTCGTGGGATTCGTAGAAGTTAATTTCAGCAAGTTTTGGCAGTGATTGATGTTGTGTAGTCGCCGTGGTTCGCCGGGAAGACGCCGCCGGCGTCGGGTTCCGTTCAGGCCACCGCCTGTTCTTCCCGACCCGAAAACCCGGAGTCGACCCGGTTTGCAACCCGGAAACGACCCGGATTTAATCCTAAAAACCCAAACCCTGACTGCAATTTTGTGTTTTTGGATTTTTATTTATTTATTTTATTTTCTGAAAATTAGAAATTAGTTTTAATAATTCTAATAATTAGCTAAAAATTAGATTTAAATTCTGAAAAATAATATTATTTACTTCTGAATTATTTTATTAATTTATAAATTCAAATTTAATTATTTAATTATTTATCTAATTATTTATTAGTTATCTAATTAATTAGTAATTAGGTAATTAATTAGTAATTAGGTAATTAATTAAAGATTAAATAATATGATTAATAATTCGTTAATTAGTTAATATTACGAATAGTGATTCGATAATGAGAATTATTATTCGAGCGTTAGTTATTCGAATAATATTGTAGTAATTGTTCGTATCGTATAATTAAATACCGATAATTAATTGATTAATGAATCGTTTAAATTCCAATAATAATATATTAGTTCGGTCGTATTCGAGAATAGTGCGTAGCTCGTATTTATACGAGTGATTAATCGTTAAGTTGGTTTATAATTCGAGTAATTCATAGTTTTTCGATAAATAGCGTATCAGTTAATTAAATCGATTGATTATTTGTAAATAATCGATCTAATCAAATAAATAACGATGAGTTGTAAATATTTGTAATAAATTGTGATTAATCCTAATAATTAGGGATTAATTATTTTAAATTAGTAAATAATTATCTATTAATTATTTATTAGTTATCTATTTATTAAATATTTAAAAAGTGATTAATTATTTTGATAATTAATCACATAATTTCCAATAAATCATAACTTCTTCATTTTAATTCCAAAAATTATAAAAAAAATATTTTTGACTTTGATTTTTCTTAAATAATTATTTAAAAATTATTTTGGGATTTAAAAATTAGCAATAATTATTTATATTGAATAATAAATTGAATTATCAGTGTTTAATTGATAATAATTCAACCGTTAGTCCGAATTGAGCGAAATGAAAGCCTGTTGACTAAGAAAAATGAATTCTTTTCACTAAAAATAATATGAAGTCCTAATTTCCTCTCGAAATTAGTTGATTTTATAGATTGCTTGATTATCAGTCGAAATGCGTGCCGAGAAGAGTTTGAAAAATTCCGGAAAAATGGAAAATGAAGCAGAAGGTGATCAACGGAGCAATCACCGAATCGATTTCGATTCTAAAAATTATTTTAACTATAAAAACGATTATGTGCTTATGTGCTTATGTGTATTATGTGGTTAATCGAGTCTTACTTGTTTATATGTAATATTCGAGTTGGTTATAAACGTATGGGTAAATAGTAGGAACAAAATGAAATCGATTTAAGGTACGACAGAAGTACAAAATGACTTAACCAATCTATTTTGCTAACAGAAACTAAGCCAGCAAGGCAGGTCAAGTAGGGGATAGACGGAAGTGATTTAATTGCAGTAAGTCGCACATAAGGCAAGTTTCTCCTCTATTCTATTTTTCCAGAATAGTGATATTCTCTTCAGATTCTTATTACATTTACATTACCTTAATTCCTTTATTCATATCTCAGTTCGATTCTTGAATTATTCTTTTCATTTGAATTTATTATTCATATTCCAATTATTACTCACAATTATTAATATATTCTGGTGATTAGAATATATCAAAGTATACCGATTGTTCCGGTTGCTATTCCAGGGACTGGATAACATTACTTTTGGGGATTAAGGTTACTTAATCCTAAGGACCGGGAGATAACCGGACCCTTGAGATGGGCCGTAGTGCCTGGGTGCCCGACGGGATCTATATAGTGAGATATAGATCTGCACTGTATCCTGGCTGATCAGCAGGGTATAGCTGCGAACTTGAGTCCAGTGTAGTTCGTTTGTATTCGCCAGTAATGGCCTTCTTTTGATTCTTATAAGGTTATATCTTTGCAGATAAACATGGGATACAGATTCAGTTATATTGCTTTAACATTGTTTATATTTTGTAGACTTGTTGAGCAATTTTGGCTCACCCCTTTTTGTTGTTATTCACCTTATTGTTTCAGTTAAGAAGGAATATGAAACCCGTCAGAACACGAGTGGTAAAGAAGCGGGTCAAGCCTCGGGATCCTCTTATACCCAAGGTGTTGATCCCTATCCAGGAAGAAAGCTTTGAGTTGCCTGAGCAGGTGGAGTGTTGATAGATAGTATATGTGTTTGAATAAAAGCTGAACTTAGTTTAAAATGAGTTAGACAATGGTTTGTAATAAATAAAGTGTGTGAGATTTTGAATGTTGGTTGGTAATAAAAGTAGTTAATGGTTCTTGTTTTCATACTTTAACCTAAAAAGGTCCTGGTAGTTGTTAAGGGGTTTAGTTTCATTTCTTTATTATTTATCAATAAGCTTGTACAGGTTTGGTGATTAGCTCGTAACCCCCAGACTTATACCCCGGGTCTGGAGGGCGTTACAGTTTGGCATCAGAGCTGTAGGTTTGGTCCCTGAAAATAAGAACATTAGGATTAAGATAGGATAGAGAGATCACATAAGATAGGGATAGTCAGATTTGGAAGAATAGTGTTAGGATTTAGGTCAGATTAGAATATGAAAGTATAAATCTTAGAATTGTTTAGTGACCTTTTCTTTTCTTTGGTATATTATTAGATGGCTTCTTCGTCAGAGCGGACTGAGTCAGACCCAGTAGCAGTACCGATACTAGCCCCGGCATCAGTGTAGGTTTTTCCTCCATTGCCACCACCTCCACTATTACCATTTGGACCAGCACCAGAGATACCACCTCCACTAGAGGTACCAGACTTTGTTGATTATTTCCCTTATGTTGAGCCAAAGATGCTTGACTTTCCACCTTTGGAGTTTCCGATATTTGATGTTCCTGATATGATTGATCTTCCACAGTGGGATGATTTAGAGCCGCAGATTCCAGTAACGCAGCCTGAGATTCCAGATATTCCACAGATGGAGCTAGAGGCAGAGCCACCAGTGTATGCACCTATGGAGCAGCCAGTCTTATTTCCTGCCCCTTTAGCTATTTATGCCCCTATTCCTGGAGTATATCAGTTTCCACAGCAGGAGTTTATGGATGAGATAGTAGTTGGTGGGCCGTTACCTTCTCGAGGTTCTAGCACGGATCTTAATGAGCATCATGCAGTTACTTATCAGCGTTTTCAGGAAGAGAGAGAGGAGAAGGTTCGATGGCAGACCCAGTGTAGAGAGATCCTTGGATTGTTTGAGACGCAGGCAGATGGTCCCGTCCGAGCATTACGATCAGATTACATACTAAGGGAGAGGTTACGTCAGATTCACCGAGTTAGTTCTCAGCAGCTTATGGATCCGAGACAGCAGGATATTAGTGCAGAGACATCATATCATAGAGCATTGGGACTTACCGAGACAGTGCTAGAGGTATTGCAGGAGGAGTTGAGACATGTGCCACCAGGGTTCTGAGTCAGGGACAGATGAGACAGTGACTTCAGAGTATAGATGAACATAGAGGCAGCGTAGTATGACCTAGTGAGTAGTGTGTATGTGTGTACTAGTAGTTTAACCTGTAGTAGGTTTTGACCTGTAGTAGTAGTATGACTTGTAGCCCCGATGACTTCCAGCGGAGCGAGACTTTTTGTATCAAGCATTTACACCTGAGGCTGGTGTCATATATATAAACTGAACTTTTCAAATTTCTTTTATTTAAATTTCAGTTTTTCCAGTTTTACAGCATTTACTTTCATTTTACTGCTTTACAGTCTTTTATACTATAAAACCTGTTGAAAAAACAAACAGAAAAGGATAACTATTTTATTTAACTGCTTACATTTCTAATTTTTATATTCAGTAACTGTTTTCTTTATATAAATCATGTTATTAATACCGGATAAATTGTTTTTCTTACATACTGTCAATTGTTTATTAAACTGTTAAATAAATATCACCTATTTTATTATCAGAAGAAGATGGCACCAAAAAGAAAGACTAGGGCTGAGACCTCTAACAACAATTCTGAAGGCCAGACTAATGAAACCATGAACCAAATGTTCCATCTGATGTAACAACAGATGGTAATGATGCAGCAGCAGATGCAGCATCAGCAACAGCAGAGACAATAACAAATGTTACAACAACCACCTCGTCCTGAGCTTCAACCTGTTGTTACTTTTAAGCAGTTTCAGTCAGTTAAACCTCCAGAATTTGATGGGTCTACTGATCCTATTAAAGCTACCACCTGGTTAAAGGAAATAAAGAAAGCTTTTGTACTAGTGAAGGTAGGTGAGGACCAGAAGACTGATTTTGCTAGTTACTTGTTGAAAGGAGAGGCAAATTATTGGTGGGAATCTAAAAAGGCTTTAGAGGGTGAAGATGTTATTGCTTGGGATAAGTTTAAAGAGTTATTTTTAGAAAAGCATTTTCCTCGCTATGTAAGGAATCAGATGCAGATAAAGTTTTTAGAGCTGAAGCAGGGAAGTATGTCTGTAACAGAATATGAAGCCAAATTTAATGAATTGGCTAGGTTTGTTCCGGAACAGGTGGACACTGAAGGGAAACGAGTGCAGAGATTTCAAGAGGAATTACGACCATGGATACGCGGACAAGTTGCGGTTTTTGAATTAGCAACATATACTGCTGTAATCCAGAAAGCTTTGATCATCGAAGGGGAAAGTGAAAGATCTTAATGAGATAGAGGACAGGAAAGTTTCCAAGACCGTTTCAACAGAAAGCCGGGATTTCAAGCCCGTGCAAATTTGAATTTCAAAAGGATAGGACAGGGTACACAAAAAGCAGGTAATCATTTCCAGGTCTCTAATCAGCAGGGAATTGTTAAGGTTTCAGTGCTGTATTGCAAAACTTGTGGACGCAAGCATACCGGCGTATGTATTAAAGTAGAGGTGACATGTTTCAAATGCAAGCAGAAAGGGCACTACTCTAACGAATGTCCGACAGGAAAATCAACAGAAATCTCTTGCTATCAATGCGGAAGGAGAGGGCATATCGCTAGAAATTGTAAAGGACCAGCAATGGCAGCCAGTATTCCGAAAGTATTGGCATTACCTCCGCCACCGCCGCCAAATCAACCCAGAGCAAGGACTTTTATCATGACCATGAAAGAAGCAGTACAGAATCCAAGTGTGATTGCAGGTACGCTTTTGGTGAACTCCGTAGATTCAAAAGTATTAATTGATTCTGGAGCTACCCGTTCATTTATTTCTGAAGAATTTCTTGATAAGTTACATTGTGAAATTGAATGGTTGGGCGAGACGTTAATTATAAAATTAGCGAATGACGACCAAGTTCCGGTAGATCGAGTATGTCCTGCGTGTGAAGTAGAAGTAGCCGGACATCATTTTTCTGTAGATTTAATTCCTTTTAAGCTAGGAGAATTCGATATCATTTTGGGAATGGATTGGTTAGCATGTCATAAGGCTCAGATAGATTGCGCGAATAAGAAAGTTGAATTACGAACTACGGAAAATGTAACGGTAATATTCAAGGGCGAAAAGCAGCAGAATAAATTTCTCACTGTACTGCAGACCAAACGATTGATTCGACAAGGATGTGTGGCATACATAGCTTACGTGTTAGATACTGAAAAAGGAAGTCCTAGAATAGAAGACATTATAGTTGTATATGAATTTCCGGACGTCTTTCTAGATGAGCTTCCAGGGTTACCACCAGATCGAGAAATCGAGTTCACGATTGATCTAGCACCAGGTATAGAACCAGTTTCGAAAGCTCCGTATCGAATGGCTCCAGTCGAAATGAAAGAATTGTCAACGCAACTGCAAGATCTCCTAGACCGAGGCATTATATGACCTAGTGTATCCCCATGGGGTGCACCAGTGTTATTTGTGAAAAAGAAGGATGACAGCATGCGATTGTGCATCGACTATAGGGAATTGAATAAGCTCACTATCAAGAACAAGTATCCTTTACCGAGAATCGATGATTTGTTCGACCAGCTAAAAGGAGCTGCATGGTTTTCGAAGATAGATTTACGCTCAGGTTATCATCAATTGAAGATTAAAGCTGAAGATATTCCAAAGACTGCATTTCGTACGAGATATGGGCATTACGAGTTTCTTGTAATGGCATTCGGTTTGACAAACGCGCCAGCTACATTTATGGATTTGATGAACAGGATATTCAAGAAATATTTGGACAAGTTCGTGATTGTATTCATTGATGACATCTTGATTTACTCCAAGACAGAAGAAGAACATGCAGAACATTTGAGGATAGTTTTGGAAATTCTGAGGAAAGAGCAATTATACGCAAAATTCTCAAAATGTGAATTCTGGTTAAGGGAAGTACAATTTCTAGGGCATATCATCGGTAGAGAAGGCATCCAAGTTGATCCAGCAAAGATTGAAGCTGTGTTGAATTGGGAAAGACCAAAGACGCCGACAGAAGTTCGAAGTTTCTTGGGATTGGCAGGATATTATCGAAGATTTGTCAAAGATTTTGCGAAAATAGCAACGCCGCTGACCAAGTTAACCCGAAAAAGTGAAAAGTTTGAATGGAATGATAAGTGTGAAGAAAGTTTTCAAGAGTTAAAGAATCGGTTGGTGACCGCACCAGTACTTGTACTACCAGACGAGCAAGGAAATTTCATCATTTACAGTGACGCTTCGTATCGCGGGCTAGGATGTGTATTGATGCAACACGATAATGCCATTGCATATGCTTCGAGACAACTTAAACCCCATGAGCAGAAATATCCTACGCATGATCTGGAATTGGCAGCGATCGTATTTGCATTAAAGCTTTGGAGACATTATCTCTACGGTGAAAAATGCGAAATCTAAACGGATCATAAAAGTCTGAAGTATATCTTTACGCAAAGAGAACTGAACATGCGACAACGTCGATGGCTGGAATTGATTAAAGATTACGATGTTAAAATCAGTTATCATCCAGGAAAAGCAAATGTTGTAGCGGATGTGCTAAGCAGAAAAGAAAGATTGAATCGGTTAACTTCATGCGAAGAATTGGCCAAGGAATTCGACAAATTGGAAATCGAGATTCGTATTCCCAATGAATCTGCAGGAACTATCTACGCTATGACTTTCCAACCGGAGTTGCTAGAAAAGATTCGCCGTTGTCAAGATGAAGTAATGAGTCAAGATGATGACTTAACGGGAGAAGAGATCACAACTCAGAAAGATAATGAAGGAATTTTACGCTTTGCATCGAGAATCTGGATCCCTAACGTGGCAGAATTATAAGAAGAAATAATGCGGGATGCACACAATTCGAAGTATTCCATTCATCCAGGAAGCACAAAAATGTATCGCGATTTGAAGGAAAACTTTTGGTGGCCGAATATGAAGAAGGAAATAGCAGAATGGGTGAGTAAATGCTATACATGCCAGCGAGTTAAAGCGGAACATAAACGTCCGAGCGGGTTATTGCAACCGTTAGACATTCCCGAATGGAAATGGGAACATCTAGCGATGGATTTTGTGGTAGGACTACCGAGGACTAGGGCAAATCATGATGCGATATGGGTAATCATTGACAGACTTACGAAGTCGGCACATTTTCTACCAATTAATGAAAGATTTTCGCTTGACAAATTAGTGCACATGTATCTTAAGGAAATTGTGATGCGACATGGAGTTCCAATATCTATTGTATCAGATCGAGATCCTCGTTTCAATTCAAGATTTTGGAGACAATTTCAAGAATGCCTTGGAACAAAATTAAACATGAGTACCGCTTATCATCCGCAAACCGACGGGCAAAGTGAAAGAACTATTCAAACGATTGAAGACATGCTACGAGTTTGTGCGATCGATTTTGAAGGCAGTTGGGAGGAGCATCTACCCCTAGTGGAATTTTCTTATAATAACAGTTATCACGCCAGCATTGGAATGCCACCGTATGAAGCACTATATGGGAGAAAATGCAGATCACCAGTGCATTGGGATGAAGTTGGAGAACGTAAAATTTTGGGACCAGAATTAATTCAACAAACGAAAGAAAAGATTGAACTTATTCGAAAACGACTCGATGCAGCACAAAACAGGCAACGTAAATATGCAGACCAAGCAAGGAAGAATATGGACTATCAGGAATGTGAACACGTATTACTTAAAATATCGCCATGGAAAGGATTGACCAGATTTGGCAATAAGGGTAAATTGAAGCCACGATACGTCGGACCATTTGAGATTTTGAAGAAAGTAGGAAAGCTTGCATACGAATTAGCGTTACCGCCTCATATGCAACATATTCACAATGTGTTTCACGTGTCAATGCTTAAGCGATATAATCCTGATTCTAGGCATGTAATAGAGTATGAACCGATAGATATCCAACCAGATTTGTCTTTTGTAGAACAGCCGGTAAGAATTTTAGATCGGCGAGAGAAAGTGTTGAGAAATAAGTCTGTGTATTTAGTGCGAGTATTGTGGAGAAATCTAGTGGTTGAAGAATCAACCTGGGAGCTTGAAAGTGAAATGTTAGAGAAATACCCTCATTTGTTTTCGTAGAAAATTCTGAGGACAGAATCCTATTAAGGGGGGAGGATGTAACGACCGGGAAATTTACGTTGTATGATATCATATTTATAATAAAATATGTGTATTAATATGTCATTTATATGTGATTAAATGTGTTGAGTCATTAAACCATAACTGCTATGTGTTACGTGTTATCTGTTTTGATCCAAACGTGTTTTGGATATATATGGAGTGTTTTATTGCAAGTTAGATATCTTATATCAAAACCCATACAGCTCAAAATCATGTTTTAAAAGCCCGTATTTCAAACAAAATCATTGGCCCAATTTTGCCAAAAATGCCTTATACCATATCGTTATTCTGAACCCCTAGACGTTTTACAAATTGGCCTTTTTCGCGAAAAACGACTTTTCCGGGCCCCTTCGGGTACCAAAACCCCCACAAAAATCACATTTTTATTTTTATATGATCATGAAATTATCATATATCATTTTTCTTTGCATTTTTGTAATAATCACAATTTTTGGGAATTTTTAGCATAATTTTGTATTTATTGGATATTTAAAAATTCAATATTAATACCCAAAAATTATAAAAATTGGGGCCAAATATTTTTATTAGGAGTGTAATTAGCCCCTTTATTTTATTTAGGGGTATTATTTTACATAGTATAAATATCTGATTTTTTTCAGTAATTATCTATTAATTAATTATAAAAAATCAGAAAATAAACAGAAAATTCAGAAAAAGGAATTAGGGTTCTTGAGTGTTCTTGCGGATCAAAGCCGATTTGATCGTGACAGGAGTGTCAGAAATCGAAGTGTGAGTAACCGATTTGAAGCCCGAAGCCTGTTCTATCAGATTATCACGTCAAAATCATCGTCAGAGGTATTGATTTTTATTTTAAATTTTCGGGATTTTAATTCGAATTTGGGGGTGTTCGTTTTGTTGATTGTTGCTACGATTTGATGTTGGAGAAGGATAGATCGTCTTGTTCTCGTTCTGTTAATAATTTTTTCATGAATTTTCGACTCTGATTTCGGGGTGGCCGGAAAGCGGCGCCGCCGCCGCGTTCCTCAGTTTTTCGGCTACTACAGCGATCGTCTGTGGGTTACAGCTGCATATTTAGGTTCGTGGGATTCGTAGGAGTTAATTTCAGCAAGTTTTGGCAGTGATTGATGTTGTGTAGTCGCCATGGTTCGCCGGGAAGACGCTGCCGACGTCGGGTTCCGTTCAAGCCACCGCCTATTCTTCCCGACCCGAAAACCCGGAGTCGACCCGGTTTGCAACCCATAAACGACCCGGATTTAATCCTAAAAATCCAAACCCTGACTGCAATTTTGTGTTTCTGGATTTTTATTTATTTATATTATTTTCTGAAAATTAGAAATTAGTTTTAATAATTCTAATAATTAGCTAAAAATTAGATTTAAATTCTGAAAAATAATATTATTTACTTCTGAATTATTTTATTAATTTATAAATTCGAATTTAATTATTTAATTATTTATCTAATTATTTATTAGTTATCTAATTAATTAGTAATTAGGTAATTAATTAGTAATTAGGTAAATGATTAAAGATTAAATAATATGATTAATAATTCGTTAATTAGTTAATATTACGAATAGTGATTCGATAATGAGAATTATTATTCGAGCGTTAGTTATTCGAATAATATTGCAGTAATTGTTCGTATCGTATAATTAAATACCGATAATTAATTGATTAACGAATCGTTTAAATTCCAATAATAATATATTAGTTCGGTAGTATTCGAGAATAGTGCGTAGCTCGTATTTATACGAGTGATTAATCGTTAAGTTGGTTTATAATTCGAGTAATTCGTAGTTTTTCGATAAATAGCGTATCAGTTAATTAAATCGATTGATTATTTGTAAATAATCGATCTAATCAAATAAATAACGATGAGTTGTAAATATTTGTAATAAATTGTGATTAATCCTAATAATTAGGGATTAATTATTTTAAATTAGTAAATAATTATCTATTAATTATTTATTAGTTATCTATTTATTAAATATTTAAAAAGTGATTAATTATTTTGATAATTAATCACATAATTTCCAATAAATCATAACTTCTTCATTTTAACTCCAAAAATTATAAAAAAATTATTTTTGACTTTGATTTTTCTTAAATAATTATTTAAAAATTATTTTGGGATTTAAAAATTAGCAATAATTATTTATATTGAATAATAAATTGAATTATCAGTGTTTAATTGATAATAATTCAACTGTTAGTTCGAATTGAGCGAAACGAAAGCCTGTTGACTCAGAAAAATGAATTCTTTTCACTAAAAATAATATGAAGACCTAATTTCTTCTCGAAATTAGTTGATTTTATAGATTGCTTGATTATCAATCGAAATGCGTGCCGAGACGAGTTCGAAAAATTCCAGAAAAATGGGAAATGAAGCAAAAGGTGATCAACGGAGCAATCAGCGAATCGATTTCGATTCTAAAAATTATTTTAACTATAAAAATGATTATGTGCTTATGTGCTTATGTGTATTATGTGGTTAATCGAGTGTTACTTGTTTATATGTAATATTCGAGTTGGTTATAAACGTATGGGTAAATAGTAGGAACAAAATGAAGTCGATTTAAGGTACGACAAAAGTACAAAATGACTTAACCAATCTATTTTGCTAACAAAAATTAAGCCAGCAAGGCAGGTCAAGTAGGGGATAAACGGAAGTGATTTAATTGCAGTAAGTCGCACAGAAGGCAAGTTTCTCCTCTATTCTATTTTTCCAGAATAGTGATATTCTCTTCATATTCTTATTACATTTACATTACCTTAATTCCTTTATTCATATCTCAGTTCGATTCTTGAATTATTCTTTTCATTTGAATTTATTATTCATATTCCAATTATTACTCATAATTATTAATATATTCTGGTGATTAGAATATATCAAAGTATACCGATTGTTCCGGTTGCTATTCTAGGGACCGGATAACATTACTTTTGGGGATTAAGGTTACTTAATCCTAAGGACCGGGACATAACCAGATCCTTGAGATGGCCCGTAGTGCCTGGGTGCCCGACGGGATCTATATAGTGAGATATAGATCTGCACTGTATCCTGGCTGATCAGCAGGGTATAACTGCGAACTTGAGTCCAGTGTAGTTCGTTTGTATTCGCCAGTAATGGCCTTCTTTTGATTCTTATAAGGTTATATCTTTGCAGATAAACCTGGGATACGGATTCAGTTATATTGCTTTAACATTGTATATATTTTGTAGACTTGTTGAGCAATTTTGGCTCACCCCTTTTTGTTTTTATTCACCTTATTGTTTCAGTTAAGAAGAAATATGAAACCCGTCAGAATACGAGTGGTAAAGAAATGGGTCAAGCCTCGGGATCCTCTTATACCCAAGGTGTTGATCCCTATCCAGGAAGAAAGCTTTGAGTTGCCCGAGCAGGTGGAGTGTTGATAGATAGTATGTGTGTTTGAATAAAAGCTGAACTTAGTTTAAAATGAGTTAGACAATGGTTTGTAATAAAGAAAGTTTGTGAGATTTTGAATGTTGGCTTGTAATAAAAGTAGTTAGTGGTTCTTGTTTTCATACTTCAACCTAAAAAGATCCTGGTAGTTGTTAAGGGGTTTAGTTTCATTTCTTTATTATTTATCAATAAGCTTGTACAGGTTTGGTGATTAGCTCGTAACCCCCAGACTTATACCCCGGGTCTGGAGGGCGTTACAGATAATCAGGGAGGTCGCAATCAAGATGTAAGGAACCCAGAACATAATAAAGTGGAAAATAAGGATTTTAACGTATAAGATTACCCCAATTATGGAAGAAGGATGAAACATTTCATACTGAGAAAACAGAAGTCGAGTAAGGAAAGGAGACCCGAGATGGTACTCTTATACGGTAATTCATGGACTTGTCTAAACAGAATTTAGACTATTATCCCCAACCACCACCCTGAGGAAACAATGCGGTGAGAAATTCTTTCAGGACCTTTAAGTCGCTAAGCTCTTAGAGTTCCAAGGAACAAACTGACCCAGTCGAGGCACGAGCCTGGCTAAAGGAAATATAGGAATCATTTGAGATTCTAAATGATTGACGAATCATAAAAGACTGTTTTTGTCACTTACCTTCCTAAGAGAGAGGCCACCCGCTGGTGGAAGGCTAAGGAAGATAGAGAGATAGTGTAAAAGCTTTAGAGCCAGAACAAAGGCGGACGAGTATGATGGATTATGAATCTAAGTTGTAAAAGTTGTAAATATTCGTTCTGAGGACAAGAATCCCAGAACGACGTGATGTTTGAAGTCAATGATTAGTGGGTTTATGTAATGGTTGTAATAGAAACGAAAATAAAGACTGAAGTGGAAATGAATATAAAGGGAATAGAGTTTGAGGAATGATATGGGAGTTGGGTATGAGGAAACCCTAAAGACTCGTAGCAATAGAAATAGAAAAGTATGTAATCATCAGGTTGAGGGTGATTCACCATGAGTTAAAGTTGATGGTTGAAGGCATAAGGGATACATATATTGTACCCCCTTTAAGTTTAGAGTATTCGATGAAACTTTGAGATAGATCGATGGATTGATAAGGAAACATGAATGGAGTGAGGAGACACGATAACAAGAAATAGGAAAATGGGATGAAGGAAGTGACCTTCAAAAATGTGAAGTGTATGTAACACCTGTGGCTTGATGCCCAAAAGGGAGACACCAAGTATAGAAGATATCTCAACATTGAGATGACTGTTGAGATAAACAACAAAAGTAAATGAGGATTTAGTGAAAAGAAGTTCATGTTGAACATGACTAATATCTTCCAGAACATCCATGCTATCATTACCAAATCAGGAAAGAAAGCGGATAACCGTTGTTATCTTTTGGAGGCCATATTGATTGACCTCATTTTGAATACAGATGTTATCATGAAATTAGGAATATACTATCGAGAAGGGAATGATTGAATAAGACACCCTTATCAGGGATATATGACTTGATTTATCCATGGAAGGATGCATGTACCATTTTAAAGGTGGAATTAAGGATATAACATCGATAACTTCAAATGAATCCTAGGGGAATGCATTAAGGTTGGCATTTCACCCTTAATAGGGATAGTATGAGTTTTGACAGTACGAATTGGAAAGGATTAAGGTAACAACAACCTTTAAGGATCAATGGAAATTTTTTCAGAAGTATATAGACAATGATTCTGGTATTAGTAAATGGTATCTTGATATGCCCTATGCCTAGGGTGTACCTGATGAAGGATTTAAGGATAACCTTAGAGGTTTTACAAGGAGAAAGGTAATATTCAAAGTTCTCAAGAATAGAAATTTTGATGAAGGAAATATGACGTAATTATAATAATGTCAGGTGGGGCACGTGTTGAACCATAAGAAAGTATAGATCGACCCAATAAGGGCCGGGATTGGTGAAAGAAAGAAGGACCCAAGATAAAAGACATCCTAAGTATGATCGAGAGTCAGCCGTGATAATGTTCACATTTAAATACTAAGGCGATGACTTATGGAAAAATGGTGATTTTTTTCTAACAAGAACTTAAGAAGAGCATTTTCACATAAGTAGTGATTGGAAATGAGGTAGAAAATTTAGTTGGAAGTGGTTTAAAATGACATTGATTGTAAGGAAATTTTACTATCAGGAAAGGCCAAAGAGGTGGCCGACACTTTAAGTCTAATAGGACAATTATAGGCGCTCGTGCCAGAGGAATATAGTGATGATGGTTAAATCCGTGAAGGTTGTATTATGGTGTAAAAGATTGACATTCCTTCTGATGACTGTGCGGTACTCAACCGTAATAGTAGTTTGGTAAAGATTTAATTCATGTAAGCGCCGTGAGCGGGTTATCTATCTTAGAAGGTCCTATCTTGAGAATAAACCAGGACCATGTTATGAAAGGACTAAATGAACCTTTGAGCTTCATATCTCCTAATAAAGAAATATGGTTAATAATGGTATTAGCCTGCTATCGTTGCTTTCATTGAAACTCTTCTGCAATTTTATCTACTTCATGTCATATGTAGGTCATGATCTGGAGTGTTCTTCATAAATCATGAATGGTGATTATGTTAACTCATTAAAAGATTATTATACGGCAGATATGGACTCTGTATGATTAGATATTAAGATTCCGAGGAAAACAAATGACTACCGTAGGTCCGTGGTGGACTATAATAATGCATTAACGATTCTATGAATATTTATACGATGAAAAATGTGAGAGTTGTAATGTAATGAGCAGTGAGATTGAGTACCACTAATCGGGTCATGGTGATGTATAAGTAATCATCGTTAGACTAACTAAGGCGATCATCTACCTATTGAATACTTATTCCTTCTTATCAATAGAGAGTCGTATTACTATACGAGGAAGGTTGTTGTACAAGCATAGAATTCTAGTAACGATGATGTCTAGAATGAGATCCCAGATTTGATTTTCGATGTCGAGGGAGTTTCAAAGGTGATTGTGTATAAGCTCGAGCAAGAGCGTGGGTCCATAGAATGATGGACGGAATAGCAAAAATATTTAGGCATGTGAAATGCGATGCTATAATACTTGCTGTTGATTTATATACATTTATGTTTTGTTCTCCTATGATAAACCTCTATAGTTCAGAGGTAGATTCCAAGCCAGATATTTTGTGGCAGTATATTTTTTTTATATACAATTCTCTTCAATTCGTTCTTTTCTTTCCTTTTCATTGCATGTAATCTGAGAAGAACAACCCTTCCAGAAGGGGAGGTATTGTCGAATGACTATCTATCTATGTGATAGAAGCCTAGTAGGATACCACATGTTGTTTAATTGCTTGTCAAGTACTAAAGGCTGGCCACCTTCCGTACTAACTATGCGATGTAACAAGTGTTCATGATCATAGTGATCTCTCAATAAATTCTTTTACTTCTATCTGAAGGACCAAGCTTTCAAAGATGGAGGCAGCTAGAGATGAAGTAGTACTAGTACGGTGGTATTCCGATTCTAACGCGTTTGTGGTACTAAGGTCGATGAAATTATTATAAGGTTATAGAACGCTAGAGAGTGACAGTATAGGCATAATGGTATTATGAAGGGAAAAAGAGTAGGAAGTAGGGGACCTAGTGCTGTTATAATTATTCCCTTGGAAAAGATGGATGTGGTTCGGAAAGAAAGGAAAGCTAATCCCACGAATTGTTGGACCTTTGGATATATTAAGTCGTATTGGGAAGTTAACATAAGAGCTAGCCTTACCCCGAACCTGTACCAAGTTCATAACGTGTTCCATGCATCAATGTTAAGGAAGTGTAATCCGGATGCCAGACAAATAAGGGCATATGAGCGCATAGATATGCAACCAAACGTAACCTATATGGAGCAACCAGGAAGGGTTATAGATCGAAAAGGAACAAGTGCTTAGGAGAAGGGTTATCAAACTAGTCAGAGTTTGGTGGTAGAGCCACAAGATGGAAAATTGACTTGAGAGTTAGAAAGTGCACCGCTAAGAAAGTATCCCTATTCATTTTCTATCTGATTCCGGGACGGAATCATTTTAAGGAGGGGAGACTGTAATAACCCCAATTTTTGGAATTTTTGAAACCCTGATGAATAGTAACTTTTGCTGATAATGCTGATTAAGAAAACTTTTCATGCCACACTATGTAGGAGTTCTTTTACTAATATTCTGAGATCTTATCAGTACTCCATATTGTATATAATTGTATGTAAAGATCGTCAGAATCCAAATTCGAACACTTTGATTTTTCCCGAAAACCCACCAGATACCGAAAGAATCGAGTATAAGGTAACATGATTAAAAGGATTTAAATTCAAGGATTATAAGAGAGGATCATAAAAGGAATATAAAATATTAAGAAAGGTTTAGGGGAACCCAAGTAATAAGATCCCAGATATGATCCCTCGAACGTTAAACGCGAACGAAAATTAAGCGAACCGTATAAAATATAAGCGGTCATTAGCCAAGTAATTAAGGGTTAATCAAAGAGGTTAATGGATGATTGTAACACCCCCAAATCCGGGGTCAGGGATTCGGGTTATCACGAGTTCCATTTCCTTTATCAATACTTAATCTTAATAGTCAACCAACTACTGTGTACTGTGACCCTACAATACATACACACACACACACACACCACAAGTTATACTCTCAGAGATAACCAACTACTGAGTACTGTGACCCTACAATACATACACACACACACACACCACAAGTTATACTCTCAGAGATAAATATCAAAAATAACACAAGTCATTTCCTTCCACAATTATAAACCGTTACACCTTAAAGATACATTTCTTTGCCATTATTACAATTCATAAAGATACATAAGTCTGGTACATCAAAAGTTGAAAGCCTAGCCTATTGGTAGTTCCTACCTCAGCTACAGCGACATCAACGCCTATAGGAAACTGCGGAACGTTTCCTATCCGCTCGTAAATTGGGAGCTTGGTCCTGTTCATCTTGTCTGTCTATTGTTGTGTGATGAAAGAAGAAAGCAAGGGTGAGCAACAAGCCCACCGAAATAATATGTATAATAATTAACAATATATGAGCATTCTCATAGTACTCATGAAAGTCTTGGTCAAGAAGAAATGAACCAAGTTGATATCTTAACGCGACCAAGTCGCAAAATATTCAGTATATATATACCTATATACTTTTCACAATATTTGAAAACCTCTGACATGTATAATATACACAGAGTTCCAGTTTATAAATGTATAAAAATATCGTTGCAAGGTGATCTCATATATCTAACCTTGTCTCGACATTTTTCTGAAAATCTTTGACATGCACAAGATAATCATTTACTAGATATAAGTTTAAAAGATGAAGTTACAAGATACTCCAATATACTTATATCTTTTCCGAATACTACTTGAACTACCACCGTTCAATGTATAAATAGTTCATCCCATAGATTAAGCTACAAGACAAAACTTGTATAGAATCAATCTTTGAAATATCATCAAAATGAAATGAAATTACGAGATACTTCATTTGATGAAAACATCATTTTGAAAACTTGACCCTGCCAACACTCAACAATCGCCCAGCCGTAGCCTTTCTATCAAAGTGCTCTGGGTAGTGTTGCAGAAATATCCAATTGGATGATGAACTCATTATGGGAGTTTGCCGCGCCAGGAAGACCACTCACGATGATCAGTCGCAGTAGTGCAACCCCACCATTTTCTACATGTAGAGGAGAACCTGTCGGATTTACTTGTCAACCGAACACTGGACTCCTAAGGAATGGACCGTCTTAACGGAACTTCCAGGCCATTTGGGCCAATATAATAAGGCTGGGCCGGCGCCACTCGACCACTTACGCCACTCCTAGTTTAGATGAAATCCATGACTCTAAAACGTAAAGCTTGTCCCCCCTTTCCCCAAGTAGAAACTTGTTGATACGGCTCCACCAAGAAGTCGTATCTAGTTGGAAAGGAAAACTCACCGATATTTCCCAGGCGGTGCCTGTTAATGGATTAACTTGTTCCAAGAATTTTACTTCCCGAGTGTTGGGTAAGTAATCAAAAACTCTTTTATCAAAACACCAACCTTGTTGCGAATATAAAATACACCACAGAGCTGGATCCCTCAGGTTTTGAGCGACTATTTAAATCCCCTTTGAAAGAAAGATCTTAAATATAAAAAAATGAGTTTTGGGATCCGCCCTAACCTTTAAAAATCATTTTGAAGACTCGAAAACATTTTTAAGAATGTTTGGAGTAATGCTGATTTAGTAAAATAAATCAGTCCCGATATATTAGAAAATATCTGAATATTATTATTTAAATAATATTCCCATAAAGGCGATCCTTATAAAAATAATTGAGGTAGGAGTTTTAAAACTCATAATTGAAATGAATATTAAATAACCAAAGATATAATAATCAAAAGTGAGTTTGATTATCGACACATTATTCTTTAATAAAATAAAGAATAATAATTAGTAAATAATAGGAGTCATAAGTCCTCGAATGAATATTCAAATAATAATATTCATTAAATAAAATAAACGGAGTCATATGTCCTCGAATGAATATTCAAAATAATATTCATTAATAAAATAGACGGAGTCATAAGCCCTCGAATGAATATTCAAAATAATATTCATTAATAAAATAAACTTATCGCATAAACCTTATTCGATTCATAGTTTTGAAAACTATATCTATCTATATATATAAATATATATATATATAATATACTCGGGAACATCGACTCCCGGTTTTAGAAAATGTTCACCTTTGGGTCCCCTATACTAACGCAACTACTGCTTATCTCTAGCATAGGTATTATGCAACTTATAAGCAATTGAATCAACAATATATATCAAGATTATGAAACAGACATGCATATATACCATATCACATGCTCCAATATATCGCAAGATTTGCTAATTAACCACCATGCATCTATCACAAGATAATGCATATACATATGTATACATCACAACAACAGTAGAATGGGTAGAAAACTTGCCTGAGTGTTTCCGGATAGACTTAATCTTAGAGTGGGTCCGATTACCTATGAATAACAACATAAGTCGGAATTAAACCCCGGTCGCTTAAGAAACTAGACTTTAACCAATTGAACCCTAACGTTCGCTTATGGTCACTCCTACGCTTAACGAATCACATAAGTCGTTTGAGTACCCTCGGCTCCATCATTTTTAATAAATTAAAGATTAAGAATATTAAGGAGATTCTTTCGCGAGTACTCTACCAACTGCCTAATCCGCTTTACATAATTTTTCATACTCTAATTAGTCAATTAAGGGCCTTAACCAAGGTCTCAAAGTAAAGTGAGGGGTAAAGGTTCGTTCGTGAAACGCCGTTACTTAAAACGGTCGTTTCTCCTAAACCGTAAATCGGATCTAAGCGAACCACATACCAAAATGAAGCTTACGACATGATCTAGCTAAACATGGAAAATTTAAAGATTGGTCAGTGAGTCATCTGGTCCGAGATTCATGTACAACAGTCTAAGGAAAACGGGCATTACGGCGGCTATATTTACGAGTTTTCCAAGTTTCTCACTACACCAAAACCTCACCAAACAACCCACAATTATTAACACATCAAAACCTCAACTACATAATACTATACCAGTCCTTATTCTCCAGATTCTTCATCTCAACCAACCACAATCAGGTTCTATTAACTATAACAAGATTCATTCACCAAATCACTCTAATTTCAAATCAAACTACTAATAATCAAAGATCATGCTTCTCATTTTGAAAACCAACCATCAAACTCACTAATAGTAAAAGTAAAGGCTATGGTTTGAAGTTTATACCTTCCTTGGTAGGTGTTAAGTTGCTAGGAAGCCTTAGGGAGCCTCCTACAAGCTTGATCTTTCCAAAAAAATCAAGAACACAAAGTTAGGCATTGAAATTTCTAAAAGTACGATTGAAAGAACTGTAAAAATGAGGGTCTTACCATGCTTATTTGGATGATATTTGTGAACAAGAGTTGTAGGCCATCTCAATACCTTTCCAACGAGCTATAGAACACAATATTTGAGTGAGTATTGAAGGAGATATGACAATTTCAAGTTGCTGGGTTTCTTTTGGCCGAGAGCTTCTCTTCATGGGAGCAAAGTCAAATTTTTAATTTTTGTGTTATGATATTTTGCTTGGTTGATTTCCTTTTTGGCTTGGCAAATTTTGATCTTTTACCATGGTAACTTTTGCATGGCCAAGAATCAACCAACAACACACTTCTTTTTATCATGCTTATGTCACCATGCTTGTGTCACCTTTTTAACACATGTCCTTTCCTTGTGGTTTGATGATGTCACAATCCTTGGCTTCTTGTACAAGCTTGTCTCTTGGTCGCTTATTTGTTTTATGGTTCGCTTAACTTTCGTTCTCGTTCGTCGTTTGAGGGATCATATCTGGGATCTTATTACTTGGGTTCCCCTAAACCTTTCTCAATATTTTATATTTCTTTTATGATCCTCTCTTATAATCCTTGAATTTAAATCCTTTTAATCATGTTACCTTATACTCATTTCTTTCGGTATCTGGTGGATTTTCGGGAAAAATCAAAGTGTCCGGATTCGAATTCTAACGACCTTTACATACACTCATTTACTTTATGGAATACTAATACGATCTTAGAATTTCCATAAAAGTACTCCTATATAGCGTGGTCTGATAATTTTCCTTAATCAGCATCATCAACAAAAGTTACTATTTATCCGTGTTTCAAAAATTCCAAAAATTGGGGTTATTACAGTCTCCCCTCCTTAAAAGGATTCCGTCCCGGAATCAGATAGAAAATAAATAGGGATACTTTCTTAGCATTGCACTTTCTAACTCTCAAGTCAATTTTCCTACATTGTGGTTCTATCATCAAACTCTGACTAGTTTGATAACCCTTCTCCTAAGTACTTGTTCCTTTTCAATCTATAACCTTTCCCGGTTGCTCCATATAGGTTACGTCTGGTTGCATGTCTATGCGCTCATATGCCCCTATTTGTCTGGCATCCGTATTACACTTCCTTAACATTGATACGTGGAACACGTTATGAACTTGCTACAGGTTCGGGGGTAGGGGTAGCTCATATGCTAACTTCCCAATACGTCTTAATATCTCCAAGGGTCCAACAATTCGTGGGCTTAGCTTTCCTTTCTTTCCGAACCTCATCCATCCTTTCTAAGGGAATACCTATAACAGCACTAGGTCTCCTACTTCCTATTCTTTGTCCTTTTGTGTCAAATCAACATACTTCTTATGTCCATCTTGGGCTACTACCAGCCATCCTCTGATTAGATCTATTATATCCCTGGTCCTTTGGACCACTGCTGGTCCGAGCATCTTGCGCTCTGCAACTTCATCCTAACGTAAGGGAGATCGACATTGTGTTCCCTCAAGGATCTCATAAGGCGACATCTCGATACTAACATACGATCTATTTTAATAAGAAAACTCAATCCGTGTTAAGTGATCATTCCAAATTCTTTCAAGTCTATCACACAGACTCTCATCATAGCTTCTTGCGCTATAGGTTTTGCTTCTCAATACCCACTCTTTTCCAGTTCGTAATCGTTACTATCTTTCGTACATAATACTATACTGGTTACACTTTTGCTCGTTAGTATTCTATAACCTTTTAATAATTGCGTCAACCTTAGTATCACGAACGCGTTAGATTCGGAATACCACCGCACTGATACTACTTCCTTTCTAGCTGCTTCCATCTTCGAAAGCTTGATCCATCGTATAGAAGTAAAAGTTTTTATTGAGAGATCACTATGATCATGAACACTTGTTACATCGCATAGTTAGTACAGAAGGTGGCCAGCCTTTAGTACTTGACAAGCAATTAAACAATAGATGGTATCCTACTAGGCTTCTATCACACAGATAGATAGTCCTTCGGCAATACCTCCCCTTCTGGAAGGGTTGTTCTTCTCAGCTTATACAAAATGAAAAGGAGAGAAAAAAACAAATTGAAGAGAATTGTATATGAAAAAGTACTGCCAAAATATCTGACTTGGAATCTACCTCTGAACTATAGAGGTTTGTCATAGGAGAACAAGACATTTATATATATCAACATCAAGTATTATAGCATCGTATTTTGCATGCCTAAATATTTTGCTATTCCGTCCATCAATCTACGGACCCATGCTCTTGCTTGAGCTCATAAACAATCACCTTTGAAACTCCCTCGACATCGAAAATCGAATCTGGGATTTCATTCTAGACATCATCATTACTAGAATTTTATGCTTGCACCGCAACCTTCCTCGCATAGTAATACGACTCTCTATTGATAAGAAGGAATAAATATTCAATAGGTAGACAATCGACTTAATTAGTCTATCAATGATGACTTATATATCACCACGACCCGATTAGCGGTACTCAATCTCAACATCCATTCCAATACAACTCTCACGCTTGTAATCGGCTCATTACTCGCAGAATCATTCCTGCATTACTATGGTCCACCACTGACCTACTGTAGTCATTCATTTTCTATGAAATCTTAATAGCTAACCAGATGGAGTCCATACATGTCGTATCGAATTCTTCTAAGGAGGCAACATAATCACCATTCAATGATTTATGAAGAACACTCCTGAACTTGGCGTACATATGACATAAAGCAGATAAAATTACAGAAGAGTTTCAATAAAAGCAACGATAGCAGGTTAATACCATTATTAACCATATGTCTTTATTAGGAGACATGAAGCTCAAAGGTTCATTTAGTCCTTTCGTAACATGGTCCTGGCTTATCTCAAGATATGACCTTATAAGATAGATAGCCCGCTCACGGCGATTTCATAAATTAAATCTTTACCAAACTACTATCACGGTTGAGTATCGCATAATCATCAGAAGGAATGTCAATCTTTCAAACCATAATACAATCTTCATGGCTTTAACCATTATCACTGTATTCCTCTGGCACGAGCGCCGATAATTGTCTTCTTACACTTAAAGTGTCGGCCACTTCTTTGGCCTTTCATGATAGTAATATTTCCTTACAATCAATGTCATTTTAACCACCTTCACTAAATTTTTCTACCTCATTTCAAATCACTGCTTATGTGAAATGCTTTTCTTAAGTCCTTGTGATATAAAAAATCACCATTTTTCCATAAGTCACTGCCTTAGTCTTTAAATGTAAACATTATCATGGCTGACTCGCGATCGTACTTAGGACGTCTTTTACCTTGGGCCTTTCTTGCTTTAACAATTCTGACCTTCATTGGTTCAATCTATACTTCTTATGGTTTAACACGTGCCCACCTGGCATTATTATAATTACGCCATTTTTCCTTTATCAAATTTCTATTCTTGAGAACTTCGAATATTACCTTTCTCCTTAAAAAACCTCTAAGGTTATCCTTAAATCGTTCCTCCTGTATTCCCTAGATACAGGCATATCAAAATATCATTTACTAATACTAGAACCATTGTTTATACACTTCTGAAAAATTTCTCCACTGATCCTTAAAGGTTGTTGTTACCTTAATCCTTTTTAATTCATACTGTCAAAACTCATACTGTCCCTATTAAGGGCGAAATGCCAACCTTTATGCATTCCCCTAGGGTTCATCTTAAGTTATTGAAGTTATATCCTTAATTCCACCTTTAAAAAGGTACTTGCATCCTTCCATGGATAAATCAAGTCATATATCTTTGATAGATTATCTTATTCAATCATTCCCACCTCGATAGTCTATACCAATTTCACGATAGCATCCTTATTCAAACTGAGGTCAACACATATGGCCTTCAAAAGATAACAATGGTTACCCGCTTTTCTTTCCTAGTTTGGTAATGACAACAGGGATGTTCTGGAAGATATTGGTCGTGTTTAACGTGAACTTCTTCTTAATAAATCCTTATTTATTTTTGTTGTTTATCTCAACAATCATCTCAATATTGGGATGTCTTTCATACCTGGTGTCTCCCTTTCTGGGTATCATGCCCCCGGTCTTACACTTCACATTCTTGAAGGTCACTTCCTTCATCCAATTTTCCTAATTTCTTACTTTCTTGTCTCCTCAGTCTATTCGCGTGTCATTGTTTATCCTTCGACCTATCTCAAGGTTTCCTCGAATTCTCCCAACTTAAAGGGGGTACAATATATGTATCTCTTATGCCTTCAACCATCAATTTTAAATCATGGTGAATCACCCTCATCCTGACGATTACATACTTTTCTATTTCTATTGCTACGAGTCTTTAGGGTTTCCTCATGCCCAACTCCCTTATCATTTTTCAAACTCTATTGTCTTTATTTTCCTTTCCACTTCAGTTTCTTTTTTTTTATTTTCTTTTCTATTACAATCATTTCATGAACCCACTACTCATTGACTTCAAACATCACGTCGTTCTGGGATTCTTGTCATCAGAACGAATCTTGACAACTTTTACAACTTAGCTTCATAATTCATCATACTCGTCCGCCTTTATTCTGGCTCTAAAGCTTTTACACTATCTCCATAACCGTGGGAATTACTTTCCCGAAAACAGTTGACTGAACTTTAATCAGTTTATTCTAACCTCTGGCTCCGTGCCTTTCTTGGTCTTTCACCAGCGGGTGGCCTCTCTCTTAGAAGGGTAAGTGACAAAACTAGTCTTTTGTGATTCGTCCATCATTTAGAATCTCAAATGATTCCTATATTTCCTTTAGCCAGGCTCTCGCCTCTACTGGGTTCCCTTGTTCCTTGGAACTCTGAGAGCTTAGCGACTTAAAGGTCCTGAAAGAATTTCCCACCGCACTGTCTCCTCAGTGTGGTGGTTGGGGATAATAGTCTAAGTTCTCTTTAGACAGGTCCATGAATTACCGTATAGGAGTACCATCTCAGGTCTCCTTTCTTTACTCAACTTTCTGTTTCCTTAGTATGAAATGTTTCATCCTTCTCCCATACTTGGGGTTATCTTATACGTTAAAATCCTTGTTTTCCACTTCATTATGTTATGGCTCCTTCTTTCTTAATGGCAACCTCCCTAACTATCACATTTGGGGTTTGCCCTAAATCTTATTCCTCGAGCTATGGATTTCATCTAAGATCCAGTCCTTAAGCTCTTAAACGTTTGGAACCCAAATTCTGTAGGAATACCTCGTTATTCCCTTATCATCTTTCTTGGTATTAATCTCTTCTCCAGTCATTGACTCTCTGTCTTCATTCATCACTTTTTCTTGGAACAATATGATCTTTTTTGATAATTCGGGCTGTATTGCAATCTCAAACAGCGTTTCGGTACCGGCTCCGGTTACCTTCACTTCTATTTCCATTTTCTCAAAATCTCTTATCAACTCTCCCAAAGACATTTTCATCTTGTGTCTCTCCTTTATACTAAGGGCATTAGCCACCATTTTGGCTTTCCCTGGATGATAAAGAATCTCATAATCGTAATCCTTGATTAGCTCTAACCACCTCCTCTGGCGAATGTTGAGCTCTTTCTGCGTGAAAATGCACTAGAGCACTTATGGCTTGTGTAAATCTCGCACTTCTCTCCATACAAGTAGTGCCTCTAATCTTTAGGGCAAAACTATTGCCACGAGCCCAAGCTCATGGGTGGGGATATCGAATTTTATATTCCTTTAATTGTTTTGACGCGTACGCGATTACCTTATTGTGCTGTATAAGAAGCACCCTAATTCCTTATGCGAAGCATCACTACAAATCACAAAATCTCCTTTTCCATCCGGAAACGCCAACATAGGAGCCGTCACCAACCTTTGCTTCAGCTTTTGAAAGCTGTTCTCGCATTTCTCTGTCCATTCGAACTTCTCAGTCTTATGAGTAAGCCGCGTTAAAGGGGCTACTATCTTTACGAACTTGAATGAACCTCCGGTAGTGACCGACCAATCCTACCTCTGGTAGTTTCCCTAACCATGGTTATCAATTCCTCAGTGGTCCTTTATTCATTCTTGTCAGGATCCCCCACGAGATCCTCCTCAACAACAATCCCTTATAGGACAACATCCTCAACCGCTACATCCTCAATATGAACATCATCCGGTCCCTCGTAAGGACGCTATATCGGATCCATAATCTGATCTACAATAAGTAATAAAATATCATCGCGTTGTTGCTCCTCAACCTCAGGGTTCGGGGTCCCGCTATCATATACGATAACGAACTACGCTTCTATCACGATATTTATAAGGGTTCCCATAAGGGTTTTAACTGTCAGTACTACGTTAGGTAGTCCGACTATGAACTTGGCAAGAGTTCTTATTATCTTAGTGAACTTATTATTTTAACGTCATATCATCTCTGTGGTTTATAACGCTTAGCTCTGATACCATTTTTGTAACACCCCCAAATCCGGGGTCGGGGATTCGGGTTGTCACGAGTTCCATTTCCTTTATCAATACTTAATCTTAATAGTCAACCAACTACTGAGTACTGTGACCCCACAATATACAAAAACACACACCACAAGTTATAGTCTCAGAGATGAATATCAAAAATAACACAAGTCATCTCCTTCCACAATTATAAACCGTTACACCTTAAAAGGGTTTCTGAATAAATTTACATTTCTTTGCCATTATTATAATTCATAAAGATACATAAGTCTGGTACATCAAAAGTTGAAAGCCTAGCCTATTGGTAGTTCCTACCTCAGCTACAGCGACATCAACGCCTATAGGAAACTGCAGAACGTTTCCTATCCGCTCGCAAATTGGGAGCTTGGTCCTGTTCATCTTGTCTGTCGTTGTGTGATGAAAGAAGAAAGCAAGGGTGAGCAACAAGCCCGCCGAAATAATATGTATAATAATTAACAATATATGAGCATTCTCATAGTACTCATGAAAGTCTTGGTCAAGAAGAAATGAACCAAGTTGATATCTTAACGCGACCAAGTCGCAAAATATTCAGTATATATATACCTATATACTTTTCACAATCTTTGAAATCCTCTGACATGTATAATATACACAGAGTTCGAGTTTATAAATGTATAAAAATATCGTTGCAAGGTGATCTCATATATCTAACCTTGTCTCGACGTTTTTATGAAAATCTTTGACATGCACAAGATAATCATTTACTAGATATAAGTTTAAAAGATGAAGTTACAAGATACTCCAATATACTTATATCTTTTCCGAATACTACTTGAACTACCACCGTTCAATGTATAAATAGTTCATCCCATAGATTAAGCTACAAGACAAAACTTGTATAGAATTAATCTTTGAAATATCATCAAAATGAAATGAAGTTACGAGATACTTCATTTGATGAAAACATCATTTTGAAAACTCGACCCTGCCAACACTCAACAATCGCCCAGCCGTAGCCTTTCTATCGAAGTGCTCTGGGTAGTGTTGCAGAAATATCCAATTGGATGATAAACTCATTACGGGAGTTTGCCGCGCCAGGAAGACCACTCACGATGATCAGTCGCAGTAGTGCAACCCCACCATTTTCTACATGTAGAGGAGAACCTGTCAGATTTACTTGTCAACCGAACACTGGACTCCTAAGGAATGGACCGTCTTAACGGAACTTCCAGGCCATTTGGGCTAATATAATAAGGCTGGGCCGGCGCCACTCGACCACTTACGCCACTCCTAGTTTAGATGAAATCCATGACTCTGAAACGTAAAGCTTGTCCCCCCTTTCCCCAAGTAGAAACTTGTTGATACGGCTCCACCAAGAAGTCGTATCTAGTTGGAAAGGAAAACTCACCGATATTTCCCAGGCGGTGCCTGTTAATGGATTAACTTGTTCCAAGAATTTTACTTCCCGAGTGTTGGGTAAGTAATCAAAAACTCTTTTATCAAAACAACAACCTTGTTGCGAATATAAAATACACCACAGAGCCGGATCCCTCAGGTTTTGAGCGACTATTTAAATCCCCTTCGAAAGGAAGATCTTAAATATAAAAAAAATGAGTTTTGGGATCCGCCCTAACCTTTAAAAATCATTTTGAAGACTCGAAAACATTTTTAAGAATGTTTGGAGTAATGCTGATTTAGTAAAATAAATCAGTCCCGCTATATTAGAAAATATCTGAATATTATTATTTAAATAATATTCCCATAAGGGTGATCCTTATAAAAATAATCGAGGTAGGAGTTTTAAAACTCATAATTGAAATGAATATTAAATAACCAAAGATATACTTATACGAAAGTAGGATCTTTATTTGAATAATCAAAAGTGAGTTTGATTATCGACACATTATTCTTTAATAAAATGAAGAATAATAATTAGTAAATAATCGGAGTCATAAGTCCTCGAATGAATATTCAAATAATAATATTCATTAAATAAAATAAACGGAGTCATATGTCCTCGAATGAATATTCAAAATAATATTCATTAATAAAATAGACGGAGTCATAAACCCTCGAATGAATATTCAAAATAATATTCATTAATAAAATAAAGTTATCGAATAAACCTTATTCGATTTATAGTTTTGAAAACTATATCTATATATATATATATATAAATATATATATATAATATACTCGGGAACATCGACTCCCGGTTTTAGAAATGTTCACCTTTGGGTCCCCTATACTAAGGGTATACACAACTACTGCTTATCTCTAGCATAAGTATTATGCAACTTATAAGCAATTGAATCAACAATATATATGAAGATTACGAAACAGACATGCATATATACCATATCACATGCTCCAATATATCGCAAGATTTACTAATTAACCATCATGCATCTATCACAAGATAATGCATATACATATGTATACATCACAACAACAGTATTACGGGTAGAAAACTTGCCTGAGTGTTCCCGGATAGACTTAAGCTTAGAGTGGGTCCGATAACCTATGAACAACAACATAAGTCGGAATTAAACCCAGGTCGCTTAAGAAACTAGACTTTAACCAATTGAACCCTAACGTTCGCTTATGGTCACTCCTACGCTTAACGAATCACATAAGTCGTTCGAGTACCCTCGGCTCCACCATTTTTAATAAATTAACCATTAAGAATTTTAAGGCGATTCTTTCGCGAGTACTCTACCAACTTCCTAATACACTTTACATAATTGTTTCATACTCCAATTAGTCATTTAAGGGCCTTAACCAAGGTCTCAAAGTAAAGTGAGGGGTAAAGATTCGTTCGTGAAATGCCGTTACTTAAAACGGTCGTTTCTCCTAAACCGTAAATCAGATCTAAGCGAACCACATACCAAAACGAAGCTTACGACATGATCTAGCTAAAAATGGAAAATTTAAAGATTGGTCAGTGAGTTATCTGGTCCGAGATTCATGTACAACAGTCTAAGGAAAACGGGCATTACGACGGCTATATTTACGAGTTTTCCATGTTTCTCACTACACCAAAACCTCATCAAACAACCCACAATTATTAACACATCAAAACCTCAACTACATAATACTATACCAGTCCTTATTCTCCAGATTCTTTATCTCAACCAACCACAATCAAGTTCTATTAACTATAACAAGATTCATTCACCAAATCACTCCAATTTCAAATCAAACTACTAATAATCAAAGATCATGCTTCTCATTTTGAAAACCAACCATCAAACTCACTAATAGTAAAAGTAAAGGCTATGGTTTGAAGTTTATACCTTCATTTGGTAGGTGTTAAGTTGCTAGGAAGCCTTAGGGAGCCTCCTACAAGCTTGATCTTTCCAAAGAAATCAAGAACACAAAGTTAGGCTTTGAAATTTCTAAAAGTACGATTGAAAGAACTGTAAAAATGAGGGTCTTACCATGCTTATTTGGACGATACTTGTGAACAAGAGTTGTAGGCCATCTCAATACCTTTCCAACGAGCTATAGAACACAACATTTGAGTGAGTATTGAAGGGGATATGACAATTTCAAGTTGCTGGGTTTCTTTTGGCCGAGAGCTTCTCTTCATGGGAGCAAAGTCAAATTTTTAATTTTTGTGTTATGATATTTTGCTTGGTTGATTTCCTTTTTAGCTTGGCAAATTTTGATCTTTTACCATGGTAACTTTTGCATGGCCAAGAATCAACCAACAACACACTTCTTTTTGTCATGCTTATGTCACCATGCTTGTGTCACCTTTTTAACACATGTCCTTTCCTTGTGGTTTGATGATGTCACAATCCTTGGCTTCTTGTACAAGCTTGTCTCTTGGTCGCTTATTTGTTTTACGGTTCGCTTAACTTTCGTTCTCATTCGTCGTTTGAGGGATCATATCTGGGATCTTATTACTTGGGTTCCCCTAAACCTTTCTCAATATTTTATATTTCTTTTATGATCCTCTCTTATAATCCTTGAATTTAAATCATTTTAATCATGTTACCTTATACTCATTTCTTTCGGTATCTGGTGGATTTTCGGGAAAAATCAAAGTGTCCGGATTCGAATTCTAACGACCTTTACATACACTCATTTACTTTATGGAATACTAATACGATCTTAGAATTTCCATAAAAGTACTCCTATATAGCGTGGTCTGATAATTTTCCTTAATCAGCATCATCAGCAAAAGTTACTATTTATCCGTGTTTCAAAAATTCCAAAAATTGGGGTTATTACAATGATGATGTCATCACACCAACAAGAAGAAGACAAATGTAACAAGATGACCTAAGCTTGATGACATAAGCATGACAAGTGAGATTGTTTTGTTGGTTGATTTATAGCCAAGCATTTTTTTACCATGGTAAAAAGGTTAAAATCAATTCCTAAGTCAAAATAAGAAGCAACCAAGCAAACACATTCATTTCTCTCCCCCCATCTCCTTGCTCACGGTTTTTTTGAAGAAAAGAAAGGAAGAAAAATTCCAAAACCCAAGCTCCACTTAATCATAATTCAAGAGGTTTATTTTCCTTTAGCTTCCATAATTCATAACTTAGATGAGCCATAAGTTTAAGCTCAAGATTTCATGTTTAACATAGCTAATCAATTCATCAAAGTTCTTGGTGAATAGTGTTTTCAATAAACTAACTTTGTGTTTTCTTATGTTTTCTTCAATATCCAAGCTTAGTAGAGATAGTTAGTGGTTATTTAAGGCTTCCTAAGCGATTCTCCACTCTCCAAGGAAGGTATAACTTCTCAAACCCTTAGTCTTAAGTTTTGTTGGTTTGGATTTCATGATTTTTAGATGATTGGTTAGTGTAATGGGTGTGTACTCATGTTTAGAGCTTTGTTTAGTAAGTGGTTTTGTTGATTTTGGAGTTAGGAGTGATACTTGTTGGATTTGATGTTCTTGGTCACATTTTGACTTGGTTTAGATGAATAAAGTTGAGATCTTGAGTTATAGTTAAATGATCTTGTATTGTGGTTGAATGATGGTGGAATGGTGTTGATTGGTGGTGGTTTGATATTGAATTGATTGGGTAAAAATTTGGGAATTGCTAAGTTATAGCCGTCGTAATGCCCAATTTTCCTTAGACTGTTTTGTGCTTAACTTTTGTACCCGAACACTCACTGCTATGAACTGACCATTACCATGTTTAGATAGTTCATGTTACGAGCTTCGTTTTGATATGTGGTTCGCTTAAATCCGGTGTACGGTTTAGGAGAAACGACCGTTTTAAGTAATGGCGTTTCACGAATGAACCATTACCCCTCGCCTTACTTTGAAACCTTGGTTAAGGCCCTTAAATGACTAATTGGAGTATGAAACAATTATTTAAAGTGGATTAGGCAGTTGGTAGAGTACTCGCGAAAGAATCGCCTTAAAATTCTTAATGGTTAATTTATTAAAAATGGTGGAGCCGAGGGCACTCGAACGACTTATGTGATTTGTTAAGCGTAGAAGTGACCATAAGCGAATGTTAGGGTTCAATTGGTTAAAGTCTAGTTTCTTAAGCGACCGGGGTTTAATTCTGACTTATGTTGTTGTTGTTCATAGGTTATCGGACCCACTCTAAGCTTAAGTCTATCCGGGAACACTCAGGCAAGTTTTCTACCCGTTATACTGTTGTTGTGATGTATATATGTATATGCATTATCTTGTGATAAGTGCATGATTGTTATTAGCAAATTTTGTGATATATTGGAATATGTGATATGGTATATATGCATGTCTGTTTCGTAATCTTGATATCTATTTGTTGATTCAAATGCTTATAAGCTGCATAATACCTATGCTAGAGATAAGCAGTAATTGCGTATACCCTTAGTATAGGGGACCCGAAGGTGAACATTTTTGTAAACCGGGAGTCGATGTTCCCGAGTATAATATATGTATATTTTTATATATATATATAAATAGTTTTCAAAACTATTAATCGAATAAGGTTTATTCGATAACTTTATTTATTTAATGAATATTATCTTGAATATTCATTCGAGGACTTATGACTCCGCTTATTTATTTAATGAATATTATTTTGAATATTCATTCGAGGACTTATGACTCCGCTTATTTATTAAATAATATTCTTTATTTTGATTAAAGAATAATGGTTCGATATTTTAAACTTATTTTCGATTATTCAAATAAAGATCGTACTTTCGTATAAGTATATCTTTGGTTGATTATTATTCATTTCAAGGATGAGTTTTTAAAACTTCTACTTCATTTATTTTTTATAAAGATTATCCTTTATGGGAATATTTTTTAAATAATAATATTCAGATATTCTCCAACATATCGGGACTGATTTATTTTATTAAATCAGTATTACTCCAAACATTCTTAAAAATATTTTCGAGTCTTCAAAATGATTTTTAAAAGTTAGAGCGAATCCCAAAACTCATTTTCAAATTTAAGATCTTCCTTTCGAAGGGGACTTGAATACTCGCTCAAAAAATCTGAGGGATCCGGCTCCGTGATATATTTTTATATTCACAACAAGGCTGCGGTTTTGATAAAAGAGTTTTTTGATTACTTACCCAACACTCAGGAAGTAAAATTTTTGGAACAAGTTAATCCATTAACATGCATCGCCTGGGAAATATCGGTGAGTTTTCCTTTCTAACTAGATACGACTTCTTGGTGGAGCCGTATCAACAAGTTTCTACTTGGGGAATGTAACACCCCCAAATCCGGGGTCGGGGATCCGGGTTGTCACGAGTTCCATTTCCCTTAATAACACCCAATCTTAATAATTAATCAACTACTCTGTACTGTGACCCCACAATAAACACACACACCACAAGTTATAGTCTCAGAGATGAACATCCAAAAATAATCACAAGTCATTTTATTCCACAATTATCTGCCAATACACCTTAAAAGGTTTTCTGAATAAATTTACATTTTCTTTGCCATTATTACAATTCATAAATATACATATATCTGGTACATCGAAAGTTG
Organism: Apium graveolens; assembly: GCF_009905375.1. Lineage (NCBI taxonomy): Eukaryota > Viridiplantae > Streptophyta > Magnoliopsida > Apiales > Apiaceae > Apium > Apium graveolens. The sequence goes on from NC_133657.1 coordinate 113,620,088, forward strand.
AAAGCCTAGCCTATTGGTAGTTCCTACCTCAGCTACAGCGACATCAACGCCTATAGGAAACTGCGGAACGTTTCCTATCCACTCGCGAATCAGGAGCTTGGTCCTGTTCATCTTTTCTATCTGTTATTGTGTGATGAAAGAAGAAAGCAAGGGTGAGCAACAAGCCCACCAAAATAATATGTATAATGATTAACAATATATGAGCCTTCTCATAGTACTCATGAAAGTCTTGGTTAAGAAGAAATGAACCAAGTTGATATCTTAATGCGATGAAGTCGCAAAATATTCAGTATATATATACATATATACTTTTCAAAATATTAGAAGTCCTCTTCCATGCATAATACACACAGAGTTCCAGTGTATAACTGTATAAAAATACCGTTGCAAGGTGATCTCATATATCTAACCTTGTCTCAACGTTTTTCTGAAAATCTCTGTCATGCATAAGATAATCATTTACTAGATATAAGTTTAAAAGATGAAGTTACAAGATACTCCAATATACTTATATCTTTTCCAAATACTACTTGAACTACCACCGTTCACATTATAATTAGTTCAAAAGTTCATCACATAGATGAGACTACAAGATAATACTTGAATAGATTCAACCTTTAAAATATCATCAAAATAAAATGAAGTTATGAGATACTTCATTTGATGCAAACATCATTTTTAAAACTTGACCCTGCCAACACTCAACAATCGCCCAACCGCAGCCTTTCTATCGAAGTGCTCTGGGTAGTGTTGCAGAAATATCCAATTGGATGATGAACTCATTATGGGAGTTTTCCGCGCCAGGAAGACCACTTACGATGATCAATCGTAGTAGTGCAACCCCACCATTTTCTACATGTAGAGGAGAACCTGTCGGATTTACTTGTCAACCGAACACTGAACTCCTAAGGAGTGGACCGCCTTAGCGGAACTTCCAGGCCATTTGGGCCAATATAATAAGGCTGGGCCGGCGCCACTCGACCACTTACGCCACTCCTAGTTCAGATGAAATCCATGACTCTGAAACGTAAAGCTCGTTCCCCCTTTCCCCAAGTAGAAACTTGTTGATACGGCTCCACCAAGAAGTCGTATCTAGTTGGAAAGGAGAACTCACCGATATTTCCCAGGCGATGCTTGTTAATGGATTAACTTGTTCCAAGAATTTTACTTCCCGAGTGTTGGGTAAGTAATCGATTCATTTAACAAAACAGCAACCTTGTTGCGAATATAAAACACACCACAGAGCCGGATCCCTCAGGTTTTGAGCGAGTACTTAAATCCCCTTCGAAAGGAGGATCTTAAATATAAAAATAAGTTTTGGGATCCGCTCTAACTTTTAAAAATCATTTTGAAGACTCGCAAACCATTTATAAGAATGTTTGGAGTGATGCTGATTTAACAAAATAAATCAGTCCCAATATATTAGAAAATATCTGAATATTATTATTTAAATAATATTTCCATAAAGAATAATCTTTATAAAAATAATTGAAGTAGAAGTTTTAAAACTTATACTTGAAATGAATATTAAATAACCAAATATATACCTATACGAAAGTACTATCTTTATTTGAATAATCAAAAGTGAGTTTGATTATCGACACCTTATTCTTTAATAAAATAAAGAATATATCTCAGCAAATAATCAGAGTCATAGATCCTCAAATGAATATTCAAATAATATTCAATAAATAAAATAAGCTGAGTCATAATACCTCGAATGAATATTATAAATAATATTCATTAAATAAAATAAAGGAGTCATACATCCTCAAATGAATATCCAAGTAATATTCAATAAATAATATAAAGGAGTCATAAGTCCTCGAATGAATATTCAAGATAATATTCATTAATAAAATAAAGTTATCGAATAAACCTTATTCGATTAATACTTTTGAAAACTATAACCATATATATATAAATATATATATATATAAAATCTACTCGGGATCCTCGACTCCCGGTTTTAGAAAATGTTTTCACCTTTGGGTCCCTATACTAAGGGTATATGCAAATTACCGTTATTCTCTAGCATAGGTATTATCAACTGAACCAACAGATATATATGGCAAGAATACGAAACAGGCATGCATATATATACCATATCAGCATGCTTCAATATATCGCAAAATTTGCTAATTAACCAACATGCATCTATCACAAGATAATGCATATACATATATACATCACAACAACAGTATAACGGGTAGAAAACTTGCCTGAGCGACTGAGGGTTACGAATGGCTCGGGACGAGTCTGGTAACCTATAATCAACAAGTAAGTTAGAATTAAACCAAAGTCACTTGTAAATCTATACTCTAACCAACTCAGACTCTAACGCTCGTTTTGCGCTTACTGGTTTTCTTAAGTCACTCGAGTACCCTCGGCTCCACCATTTTTAATAATTTAACCATTATGAGTTTTAAGGCGATTCCTTCGCGAGTGTCTTACCAACTGCCTATTACACCTTACATAAATGTTTCATACTTCAATTAGTCCTTTAAGGTCTTTAACCTATGTTTCAAAGTAAGGCGAGGGGTAAGGGTTCGTTCGCGAAACGTCGTTACTTAAAACGGCCGTTTCTCCTAAACCGTTCATCGGAATCCAACGAACCACATATCAAAACGAAGATCGTAACATGAACTATCTAAACATGGCAATGGTCAAAACCTAGCAGTGATTTCAAGGGTTCTGATGTTAAGAACAAAAACAGTCTAAAGTAAATCGGACATTACGACGGCTATATTTACGCGATTTCCCAAATTTAAACCATTCCAAAACCATCACAATTCAATCCACAATCACAACCAAATAAAAACTCCATCCATACTACATCATAACAGCCCCAACAACTCAACATTAACAATTTATACTTATTCCCCACATGAACTAAAAGCTTTACTTAAGTTCTTTAACTAATTAACAAGATTTACAACTCCAAAAACACCACAAAACCAACTAATCTCTACAAACTCAACCAAACTTTAAACAAACAAGCCTCATGTTTCACATATACTATATCAATCATATTCATTCCTAATTACTCAAAACCAAAGCTAGGGTTTGGAGTTTATACCTTCCTTTGAGCTTTTAATCCATGAAAGATCCTTGAAATGCCCATGGAAGCCTTAATCTAACCTCCTACAAGCTTGTTCTTTCAAAGAAATCAAGAACACAAAAATTAATTTCAAGAAAGTACTATTCACCATCTTCTTCCATGATTTATAGAAAAAGATTGGCTTGGAATTAGAAGCTTAAACTTATAGGAAGTATGTAACTATCCATGGGGAAGCTTAGATAAATACCTTGCTAAATAGTAAGTGGTGGAGCTTGGATCTTCATTTTGCTAAGAAAGAAGCCGAGAGCTTCATGAAGAAATGGAGGGTTTTGTGTTTTGTTTGGTGAAAATGTAATGTTTGGCTTGGTTGGTTGATTATTGATTTGTTTTGTTTTTGATTAATTACCTTAATAACCTTGTCTTTGTGTGGTTATAAACCAACCACATCTCCTTCCTCCCTATGTCATGCTTATGTCATCATGTGGTGTCATCCTTCCCTCTTTGTCCTCTTCCCATTGGTTGGATGACATCATCCCCTCTAATCTCTTTGATTAACTTCCTAATTGTTTGCCTAATGACCGCTGATCTGTTATACGGTTCGCTAAACTTTCGTTTTCGTTTATCGTTTGAGGGATCATACCCGGGATCTTATTACTTAGGTTCCCTTAACCTTTCTCAATATATTGTATTCCTTTTGTGATCCTCTCTTATAATCCTTTAATTTAAATCCTTTTTTATCCTGTTACCTTATACTCAATTCTTTCCGTATCTAGTGGATTTCCGTGAAAAATCAAAGTGTTCGGAATTGGATTCTGACGATCTTTACATACACTTATATACCACATAGAGTACTAACAATATCCCAGAAGATCAATAACAGAACCCCTACATAGTGTGGCATGAAAAGTTTTCTCATTCAGCATAATCTGCAAAATCACTATTCATAAGGGTTTCAAAAATTTCCAAAAATTTGGGGTTATTACAGGGAAATTGGGGACGAGCTTTACGTTTCAGAGTCATGGATTTCATCTGAACTAGGAGTGGCGTAAGTGGTCGAGTGGCGCCGGCCCAGCCTTATTATATTGGCCCAAATGGCCCGGAAGTTCCGCTAAGATGGTCCATTCCTTAGGAGTCCAAGGTTCGGTTGATAAGTAAATCCGACCGTTCTCCTCTACATGTAGAAAATGGTGGGGTTGCACTACTGCGACTGATCATCGTGAGTGGTCTTCCTGGCGCGGCAAACTCCCGTAATGAGTTCATCATCCAATTGGATATTTCTGCAACACTACCCAGAGCACTTCGATAGAAAGGCTACGGCTGGGCAATTGTTAAGTGTTGGCAGGGTTGAGTTTTCAAAATGATGTTTTCATCAAATGAAGTATCTCGTAACTTCATTTCATTTTGATGATATTTCAAAGATTGATTCTATACAAGTTTTGTCGTGTAGCTTCATCTATGGGATGAGCTAATTATAACTGGAATGGTGGTAGTTCAAGTAGTATTCAGAAAAGATATAAGTATATTGGAGTATCTTGTAACTTCATCTTTTCAACTTATATCTATTTAATGATTATCTTATGCATGACAAAGATTTTCAGAAAAATGTAGAGACAAGGTTAGATATATGAGATCACCTTGCAATGATATTTTTATACATTTATAAACTGGAACTAAATGTATATTATGCATGGCAGAGTATTTCAAAGATTTTGAAAAGTATATATGTATATACTGAATATTTTGCGACTTGGTCGCGTTAAGATATAAACTTGGTTCATTTCTTCTTAACCAAGACTTTCTTGAGTACTATGAGAATGCTCATATATTGTAAATTATTATACATATTATTTCGGTGGGCTTGTTGCTCACCCTTCCTTTCTTCTTTCATCACACAACATCAGATAAACAAGATGAACAGGACCAAGCTCCCAATTCGCGAGCGGATAGGAAACGTTCCACAGTTCCTATAGGCATTGATGTCGCTGTAGCTGAGGTAGGAACTACCAATAGGCTAGGCTTTCAACTTTTGATGTACCAGACTTATGTATATTTATGAATTATAATAATGGCAAAGAAAATGTAAATTTATTGAGAAACCCTTTTGAGGTGTAATGGCTTATAATTATGGAATAAAATGACTTGTGTTATTTTTGGATGTTCATCTCTGAGACTATAACTTGTGGTGTGTGTGTTTATTGTGGGGTCACAATACGCAGTAGTTGATTGTTTACTAAGATTGGGTGTTATTAAGGGAAATGGAACTCGTGACAACCCGGATCCCCGACCCCGGATTTGGGGGTGTTACACCACATGAAGGCCTAACCTATGACATGATGATAATCAACCAAAAGGCAAGTTTACCCAAATCTGCCCTGTTTTGAGTTGCTCTCGGGTTTGTGTGTGTGCCTAACCAAATGCAAACTTTTATGCAATCTAAAGCTACTGGACTCGAGTATGAACAAAGTCCCAACTCCCTTGAGCTCAGGCCTATCAAGGCCTTGCTAAAACTCACCTAAAGTGACATAAACTTCTAGTACAAAAATCTGCCCAACTAAGATCAATGTGACTCCTTCCACCTTAACTCCCTTTACTACACCAAAACCAAATAACATTCAACAACCAACCAATGAAAGTCCTAACATACACTAATACTACTGAATATCAACATATAAGGCTCAATTTCAATTTTATTTAGCATGAAGATCTCTTATAAAAATAAGTAAGGTAACACATCACAAGACAAGCCATCACTTAGCATTTTTAAGCAAGAATTCGAAGAATACATGCTTGGTAACTTCATGATATCTACTGACCTTAAGCTCATTTCATCATATATAACTTAAACTAGCATTTTATCAAAGGGATCATAGCATGCAACTCACAAAAACAAGTATCAAGAGGTTAAAAGATCAACTATAATAGTAACATCATGTCCTCGAGTTTTTAAGAAAAAATTGAATTATAACCTCAAAATAATCACTTGATATCTACTGAATATAATCACTTATCATCTTGGAATAATTTATCTAGCATTTTATAACCAAAAAACACAGCATGCAATCTCTTACAAGTTAAGTATCAAGGCACAAAATTAACAAGTATGGTCTCTACTTTTAAAATCACTTTTGAGTCGAGATGCAAGTATTATATCCAACATGCAAGTGCTTAAATCAACATGCAAGTACTAAAATCAACATGCAAGTACTAAACTTAAGATATCTTGAAGGAAAAATAGCATGCAAGGGTTTAGACTTAACAAAACAACATTTATAAAGAGCAAGACTTCAAAAATCAACATGCATGGTCCTTTTTTCATAAAAACTTCTCAAAATCAACACTTTGCATCCGGCTCTTAAGAAATCATTGCCAAATGTTTATGAACAATGAGTATGACTTGGTAAAATAGAAGTGTAACACCTCTCCAAGATCATATCTTGTTCATTCTATAAGCCACAATGGTTGCAACCTTAAGTTCATAAGAACCAAGGTCTCAACCTCGGTTTCTTCAATATGCAAGCATAAAACTCACCTCAAAATGATGCTATTCCACTAAATGATGAAGTTCTTGGCTTGACTAACTTGAAAAGTGAAAGAAGATGAAGAAAAATGAAGAAAATGGCAGGAATGGGGGTGGGGATGGGCTTCGACTAAGAGGGAGTAAAGAGAGGAGATGAGAGGGTGTTTGAGTGGGTGTGTTGATGAAAATGAGGGCACTCACTTGGTTTTTGTCTCTTTAATTTGACTAGAAAGGTAGTGGAATGAGGAATGTACAATAATGTCCTTCTTGATAATAGTGACAAAAATGCATGCAAGGTAAAGAGGTAATCTTGCAAGTTAATGGGATTGGAAGGGAAAATACTAGCCTTGGACTCTCTTATAAGCTTAAATGCATGCAAGGGTATACTAGTAATTCAATAATTAATAAAAGTATGATTAAAAAGAATGAATTTTAGTAAATAAAATATAGCTTCATAAATCACAAAATTAATACCATAAATACTATGAAATTTTAGAAGTTCAATAAAAGTGTTTTTAAAAGTTTTGAACAATAATATATTTTAAAAGAATTTTTCTAAGGTTAACATTCTATTAAACAAACCATTATAAATATTCTAAGCTACATAATAAAATGCAAATAATTTGATTCTAAGCCGAATAATAATCTATCGCTTAATCGCAACTACAACAACTTAAATATTATTTACTCGCGTAATGAAATTAGCTTGTATACGCTAAATTATACGCTTGAATAACCTAGCGATATTCAGAATGCCATACAATGAAGAATATATACGAACACATTGGATTCATACAAAAATTTTATAGCATAAAATAGATTATCATATTATATTCATATCAAATATTTACAGGCGTTACAACCTTCCCCCTTTAAGGATTCTGTCCCAAAAATCTAAGCAAACAGATGAGGATACTTATCTAACATATCACTTTCTAATTCCCATGTTGACTCTTCAACTTTGGGATTTCTCCACAAAACTTTCACTAAAGGAACTACTCTATTCCTTAGCACTTTATCCTTTCTATCTAGAATGCTAACCGGCTGCTCGACTAAAGACAAATCAGGCTCAATCTCTACTGGTTCATTTTCTATGATACATTTGGCATCGGGGTTGAACTTTTTAAGCAATGATACATGAAAAATGTTGTAAATGTGCTGTATTTGAGGTGGTAAGGCCAACTCGTACGCCACTTTTCCGACTTTACCCAAAATCTCAAAAGGTTTGACAAATCTTGGACTTAACTTTCCTTTCTTGCCAAATCTAACTATTCCTTTCCAGGGCGACACTTTCAACAGAACAGTTTCTCCTATTTCATACTCTACGTCCTTTCTGCATGGATCAGTATACTTTCGTTGTCTATCCTGAGCCGCGATCAATCGATTTTGAATCAAATTTACCGCTTCTTTCGTTTGTTGAATCAGTTCGGGGCCAATTATTTTTCGCTCTCCAACTTCATCCCAATAAATAGGTGATCTACACTTCCTTCCATAAAGTGCTTCGTACGGGGGCATTCCAATACTGGCATGAAAGCTATTAATATACGAAAACTCTATTTGGAGCAAATATTCATCCCAATTTCCTTTGAAGTCCAAAGCACAAGATCTCAACATGTCTTCTATGGTCTGAATCGTGCGCTCACTTTGTCTATCTGTCTGTGGGTGATAGGCAGTGCTCATCTTGAGTCGAGTTCCAAAATGTTCTTGAAATTGCTTCCAAAATCTGGAGTTGAAACGAGGGTCTCTATCTGACACAATAGATACTGGAACCCCATGACAAGTAACAATTTCCTTTAAATACATATGAATTAGCTTGTCTAGTGAGAATCTCTCGTTGATCGGTAGAAAATGAGCTGACTTAGTCAATCGATCAACTATTACCCAAATAGCATCGTGATTAGATTTTGTACTTGGTAATCCAACTGTGAAGTCCATCGCAATGTGCTCCCACTTCCATTCAGGTATCTCTAAGGGTTGAATTAGTCCACTCAGTTTCTGATGTTCAGCTTTTACCCTTTGGCAAGTGTAACATCAACTAATCCATTGAGCAATCTCCTTCTTCATATCCGTTCACCAAAAGTTTTGTTTTAAATCTTGGTACATTTTTGTGCTTTCTGGGTGAATAGAAAATTCCGAGTTATGAGCATCCTTCAAAATCTCATTCTTCAATTCTTCCACATTCGACATCCAAATCCTTGATGAGAATCTTAGAATTCCTTGATTTTCTTTTTGGGTACAAATCTTTTCTCCAGTCAACTCATTCATCCTTTGATTCATGACTTCTTCTTGGAACTTCTTAATCTTTCCTAATAATCCTGGTTGAAAAGTTATTGTACAAATCATGTCCGTCGGTGCACTTGGGGCTCAAATCTCAATTCCCATCTTCTGAAATTCCTTTAATAACTCTTGGGCCATAGTCAACACATTTAATCTCTCTTTGCGACTTAACGCATCCGCTACTACGTTCGCTTTCCCAGCATGATAATTGATCGTGCAATCGTAGTGCTTAATCAACTCCAACCATCTTCGTTGCCTCATGTTTAATTCTTTTTGAGTAAAATGTACTTCAGACTCTTGTGATCCGTATATATCTCGCATTTCTCTCCATATAGGTAATGTCTCCACAGCTTCAAAGCAAATACAATTGCAGCCAGTTCCAAGTCATATGTTGGGTACCTTTGCTCGTGAGGCTTAAGTTGTCTTGACACGTAGGCTATCACCTTCCCGTGTTACATCACTGAATATTACAAAGTCTCCTTGAGCACATGACAGGGCTAATATTGGAGCGGTGACTAACTTCTGTTTCAATTCTTGAAAACTCTTTTCACAACTCTCCGTCCATTCAAACTTCTCATTCTTCCGGGTCAATTTTGTCAATGGTACTGCAATCTTCGAGAAATCCTTCACAAATCTTCGACAATATCCGGCCAATCCCATGAAACTTCTTGTTAGGTCACACAACACTGTAGAAGGGGGTTGAATATAGTATAGAATACAGTCAAATCGATTTAAAGCACAAGTAACAGAAAACAGATGTATTTGATATAATAAACTCTGTTACAATGGAACTGTTCTCTCTCAGTGATGAACAAATATCACGAGAGCTGCTAGGTTACAATTGTATGATCTTCTCGATGATCGTAACTCTTATAGAGTAAACTTATGTCTGTGTTTATATATACACACAGTTACAAGATAACTTCTAGTTGATATGGAATATAATTCTATCTCCTAAAATTTATCAACCAGATATCTTATATAATTCTTCTAGTCCTATAACTCTTTCCATGCATATCTTCTTCTTGTATTAGTCTCGATCTTCTTTCCTTTAAATCAGCTTCCTTCCTTAACTGTTAGTCCTCCAGTACCTAAGTTCTGATATCCATCTTCTAATATTATCTTCTGATAATCTAAGTCCTGATATCCTTAAGTCCTGATTTCCAGTAAGTCCCGATTCCAGTAAGAACTGATATTTCCTGTTAGTTAAGATCTGAAAACTAAACATGAAACATATTAGACATGACATCTCAAATATATCCAACAATCTCCCCCAACTTGTAATTATGCAAGAATGTACAAGTTAATAGATTTGATGATGTCAAGAACATTTAAGTTCAAATGCAATAAGAGTTTAATAAGACTATTAATTACAACTTACAAAACATCCAGCTTTACCAACATCACTGAATTAACCTGAATCCATAATGATTCTTAACAAAATCATTTATAAGATTATCTTCAGCTTTCTTCAGAACTTCAGTTAACTGTGCTTTGACCTGCATCAGTTCTTCTTCTTTACTATCACCAATTTGATAAATGGTTGTTCTGAGAGCTTGAATGGATGTTCTTTCAAGTCCATTACCAAGTCTGATAACCTTAGTATGTGAAGAGTTTTCATTATAATATAAGCATCTTCCTTTCAGAATAACTTCCACCTTAGCAGAATTCTTCAGCATAGGAATTTCTCTTCCATCACCTTCAGTAATCATTGGACTGTAATGAGAAGTCTTTGTACCAGAGATTCTAAATAGATCTCTTATAGCCTTCAAAATATATTCTGACCATCTTCTTGTAACATCAGATTTTACTTTCAGAAGATAGTGAATATGTTGAAGTTCTCTGATAGACTTCTTTAATACATCAGTATCAGCTAATCTATAAGTCTTTCCATCATTGAGAAATAAGATCAATTTCTCTTTTAAATTCTCCTTATCATGAGCATCTATCACAACTTGAGCAGACAACACCTTGTCAAGGTGCCTTTGTTTGATTTGTTCATATGGTTTGTCTGTCAATATGAAAGGATCTCTTAGAGTAACCTCTACTCCTGTTTGAATCTTCTCTTCATCAGAACCTAATCCAGCTCTATCTCTAGGTTGCTTGGCTTTCAACCCAAATGTAGCAAGTTGATTAATCATGAGATTGGATTTTGGTTCAACTGGAGTAGCTTTCTTCCACAACAGTTTCTTCTTATTAGCAATTGTCATTTTATCCAAATCAACTTGAGCATTGTCAGTAGTTGATGTCTTGATAGCTTGATCAGAATTTGTTGTTTCTTCTGTACCATCCAGTCCTTTATTCTGAATAACAACTTGAGCAGTGTCAGAGGTTATTTTAGAATCTTCAGTTATCTTTCTTCTTTTCAGAATTTGAACAGTTTCATCTTCAACAAGATTATCATCAGTTACTTGAACCATTTTACACACTGGTTTCATCCGATCTTGAGAAGTTTTCAAGTCCAGTGACTTGGTTGGTTCAAAAATTTTTCCTTTCCCTTTGTCTTTGGGATCACTCTCAGTCTGTGATCTAGTCTTGAACTTTGAAATTTCAGAATTTGACTTTTCCTTGATCACAATGCCTTTTTCCTTAGGCCTTGGAGGTTTCTTTGCATCAGAAGCTTTAAACTTAGGATTTGTCTTCTCAGCAGCAAATCTAGCTTCTTCCTCTTTGAGAGTTTCTAAATCCATTCCTGGATTGTGTTTCAGGAATAATCTTCTTGCTATCTCCTCATCAAGTGTCTGGATTTTGGGATCTTTATAATAAACAATATTCTGTTTCCCCTTTAACTTCAGAGTTTGCAAAAACTTCTGAGAGTCTTCAGATCCTGACTTAATCAGAATATCAGAACTTGACATCAGACTTTGCTTATCACCACCTGACTTCAATCTTTGAGCATTCATAACATCAGAACTTGACTTGTTCTGAGTAGAAGATTTTCCTTGAACTTTTCTTTGACCTCTGCTCTTTTCAGAGTTTCCCTGGTGATCACCTTTATCATCCTTTTTCTTCAGTTCTTGAGTAGGTGAACATCTGGACTTAACTACCTTCTCCCCCTTTTTGGCATCATCAGGAAGAAAGAGAGAAAGAAGAAGTTCAACTGAAGATTGGATTTCATCCAATTGAGCTTTCTGAGAAGCTTGATTAGCCAGAACCTCAACAATTTAGACCTGTTGCTTCTCTTGAGTTTTCTCAATGGTTGCAACTTTTTTAGAAATAGGTTTGATATACCTGTTCTTGTCAAGCTTGATTTGTAGATTGAACTTATCAGCTTGTTCCCTGAGTGTATCAACCTTTTCATGAGTAGAAGTATATAGACCTTGAAGATGTTTTGTAGACAGAGCTGTGATCTTGAGTTGTGTCTTAAAATCAGTATTTATGAGCAACTCATCAGCTTTTGCAATATGCTCTGTCAGAATTTTAGAACATGGAATAAAATCTGATTCATTCCACTTCTTGGTCCACTCAACACCTCTGTGAGTATCCTCCCAAGGAATATGTGTTTCTTTTCAACAAATTTCTTCACCAATTCTTTCTTGCCCAGAGTAGGTACTGGAGTCTCAACAACAATACTATCATCAGAACTTGAGGAAGACTCATTCTGTTCTGATAGCCCAACAGTGTGTGAAGCAACTGGAGATTCAAGAATAACATCATCTAAATTCTGATCAGCATAATTTATCTCCAGAGCTGGTGTCTTGTCACACCCCCAACTTAACAAACAAAATAAAATATAACTATTATAATATTTAAAAGAAAGTAAACATAACTGAATCCAAGATCTTACAGTTTAGGGTTTGGAACAGCCCAACACTACCATATATTACAACTGATTTTAATATCGGGTCCTCACACAAAACTATCTCTTATTCTACCTGAGCTCGGACATACGCATCGGCGTCACAGGTCTTACGTGCTGTCTGCTTGAATCTAACCATAGCTGCTAGCTGTAATATCAGGGTAAAGTAAGGAGTGAGCCAAATGCTTAACAAGTGCTAAACAATACGGTACAAAGCATAAATCGAGATATATATAAAAGAATGACAATGTGAAGACATAAACGATACTAACAAGAGATAAAACTTTGGGTGATGGCATCATTTGCTTGAATCAAAACATTTTCAAAATCACAACTTAAACAAAATCATTTTATGACGCTACGGATTACAGCCGGTGATCAGCCGCGAATTAATCCCGAACCTCGCTGGGTTCTAAAACATTAATGGGATCCCTAGGCAACTTTTAAGCCTACAATATAAATGTGGAAAGGACTCGCGTCTCAGTCCAGATCCACTATTCAAGAAAACATTTATCCCCCTTTGGGATTGAAAATCCACATTTTAATCATTTCAAAAACTGATGCCGATTGATAATAAAATCTCTTAAACAGTAAACATTTTTATCAAGGGATTATAGATCAAATTTGAACACTGGAAATATGTCACAAAATGTCAGGGCCATGATCCACTAGACTTTACTTTATTAGGGTAATTAAAAAGTTTCCATATACAAGAACTTTGACAAGGTGTTCTAGCAAGGATATTGGATAATATGAAAGAGTAATGCCGAACTAGGCTTAAAGCAAGGATTGTAGACAAGGTATAGGTATTATAACATCAAGAAGATAAGCATCAAGGGTTACAAGCATACCAGAGGTGTTAAGGTATAAAGAAAGTGATCATTAGCTTAAGGTATATCAGAATGTCAAACTTTAGGGTAAGGACAGGGTTATCAAACGATCATGAACAACTCCAAAGAATATATGGTTTTTAAGTATCAAGGTAAGGTTTCTATTGGGGTTCAAGCATTAGGGTGAGATGTCAAGATTTTAGGAATCAATAGTATGTTGATCAAGAGGATCAAACAAGTATTATAACAAATCTTTATTTTTATCATGGCATTCCAATTACTTTGATGTACTAGCATGATACGACCTTCGATCTACTTGCAATATGTAATTGAGGGTTCATGGCATTTCTATATAATACGAAGATAGATTTAAGAATCACTTGGTTCTAGTATATCAAGATTACTCAGGATACTCGCATCAATATATGAACTAATTAACACAAATTTGCAGTGTAAACGAAAAACAGGTTGAATCACTTGCCTTGAGAAAGGCTGGTATGGTCTGGCTGGTGGGAGCAACCGGAAGCTTTACTCGACCTTTATGGCAAGTTTAACCTCGTCTCGAGATCCTACATAAATAATAATATCCTCATTATAATATATTCTCACCAACTTAACCTATTTACATCCCGAAATTAAACACAAATGGCACTTAGGCCTATATGCACTCAATTTATATTCAACTTATAAATATAATAGTACACATAGCCACATATACTCACATATCATATTTTAATATCAAATAATATCACACATACCATAATGCACACTTGGCTTGGATGATCTCGACCCACAACTTAAGTCACTTGATCGCTAAACTAGAAAAAGTCTCTAAATTTGGCCTCCTAACTCGATGTGCCTTTACTAAACTATCCAAAACCTATTGACCCTCACTTGGGCCTTTTACTCTAATGGATTTATACTATCTTGTAACCATAATAGTCAACCTAGGTCTCACTCATAAGTGCTCTAAAACTATGTGGTAAGTGAAAGTGCTCACTGGAGTAAATTTCAGAATGACATCTATGGTTTCTTGAGTGCATTAGACACTCTTAAACTACAAGTTTACCTCTAAAACTTCTACACTAGACTCTTCTGACCATAAGGCATCTCCCAAACTTGATGTGGCTCAAGGGCCTAGCTTGGGCCTCCTTGGGCCTAAGCTCAAAGTCCATGGTTCCCCTGTTTTTCCGGGCAGAAAACGCTCTGACTTGAATTAACTTGTGACACATAGTTCTAACTCAAATCCTATGAAATATGGTTGGAAAAACTCCTCTGACATTCCCTTTAAATAAGTCCCAACAGGGCCTAAGGAGGGCCTACCCATGACATGGTCAAAACTTCCTATTTCTAAGTTGCAACAAAACTGTCCCCTGCTGGACAGATTTTGTGATTCCACTCGTGCATCTAACCAAACGACTTATAAACCTCCAACAAACACCTAAAACCTTTTATATACTCCTAATGATAGCTTCTGGTGGCTTGGGCCTCAAAGTTCACAACAATGACATGGTCAAAACTCACTCTAAACCTCAGGGTACCAAACCGATTTTCTGCAGAAACTAAGACTCTCCTTTCTCCAAGGTTCTCACTCAACAACCCAACCACCAACAACCAAAATACCCAAACCATAACTTGACTATGGTGATCTACTGAACTAACTCCCTTACACTCAAAATTGACTTAGTGGAGATCATCCTTACCTAAAGTGCAACATAGCAAAACAAAGGAAATCACATTACACAAATTACAAGTCATCAAGTTTTCAAGGACAACAATTTTAACCTTCATGATAAATATAAACGAAATAACATCACATTTTAAGAAGCACCATTCTTAATTAATATCTTAACTTAAACAACATTAAGGTTCACTAACAAAATAACCATCCGAATGATCAAGAACTTCCAAAGATTCAAGAGTAATCTACATGCATGCATGACTTCGAGTCTTACAAACCAAAACAACATGCTTTCCAAATAAATTTTCATTTTAATTCAACATGCAAGCCTATAATGGATTATATCTAAATGACCACCTAGCATGCAAAGGTTTTTACCAAGATTTCACTAAGATTTTCATGTTATCATCACAAAAACACACAAAATGAAACAAGGCAACCAAAACACCATCCATTCGGCTCCTATCAAGTTATGGCCGAATGGATTAGGGTGAAAACAAAATTTACATGAGTGTAGCATACTTATGTCTAGCCATTCTCAACCCTTTGATACTATAACTCATGGTGAAAGCCTTGAATTCACAAGAATCAAGGATATTCACTTGGAGTTTAACAAAAACACTACCATGCAAGGTCAACACATAAGTTTTCTACTCTAAACTCTTAAGATATACAAGAACAACATGTAGGGAGTAAGATTACTTGATTATAGGATGATTGTTTGAGTGAAGAAATGAAGAAATAAGGGGATGGGGCTCAGTTTTTGGAATTACCGAGAGGGGAGGGGGAGAAAGCCGAGAAGGAGGGGGAGAAAGAAGAGGAGAGTGAAGTGGTGGGGTGAAGTGAAGTGGTGATCACTTCCTTGATTTGTTTTTATATCTTGATTTGACTATAATGTGAGTGGGTTTGAGAAATGACAAGGGTATCCTTCTAGCTAGAGTTAGGCTATCTTGCATGCAAGATCAAGGAGGTAATTTGGCTAATAATTCATGAGTTAGTGGGTTTGGAAATGTCCTCTTTGTCCTTGAAAAGAATAGAAAGGTGGTTTGCATGCAAGGGCTTCCTTGTAATTTGCTAATTATCACAACTAAAATTTATAAAGATTTATTTTTATAAAATAAAATACAAGTTCAAAATTATAAAATTTATACCATAAAATAACTTGGATTTTTAGAAATTTTATAAAACTACTTTTGAAATTTGTGAACAAAATAACTTTTAAAAGGAAATTTATTCAAGGTTTAGAATATTCCTTATAAATCAAAAATAAAAAAAATAAATAAACTTTTGCTTTGAAAAATCATATACCACATAAAGCAAAATTTAGGACGCAGAAATTTTCATTCACACAAGCATACAATAATTGAATATATTGTCATTCAGCTTTAAAATTGCACCAAATTCATAAATAATATTACACGAAAATGCCGGTTGTAACATGTCTTTGATGTAGATAGAGCTTCCAGGTAAAGAACTTTAGGTATATTCAAATTATGAATATCTATTTCAGAATTATCAGTTTGTTCTTTAGCATCATCTGTATCTTTAATAGGAGAGACATGAGGGGTAATGTTAGGAATGTATGTGCATTAGTTTGATGATATGTTTAACAAAATACTTAAGTAGAAATTTAGTGTCTGTAGCCTCAACGGATAAGACCACTTTGGCTATCCGTTGATGGTGTAGCTTTACTTAGAAATAAGTCTAGTGTTGTAGCATATTTCAGTCTCTGTATTTAAAATGTAATTCTTGGAAGTTGAGAGAAACTATGAGTCATGTTGACTACTAGATGATATGCAGATAGGAAGGCCAATTGTAAATACTTCATGCCTTGTAATTTTGTATAAGTGAAGTGGTATCAACGGATGACTTAAAGACCTTCAACGGATGAGAAGCTAAGCTTCAACGGATGTCTCTAAAGCTTCAACGGATAAAGTCATCAACGGATAACATCCTTCAACAAATGAATGCATCAACGGATGAAAGCTTCAACGGATAACATCCTTCAACGGATGAGTGCATCAACGGATGAAAGCTTCAACGGATGTTCTGATGATTAGCCGTTGATAAGGGGTAGTTGTACCTACAAACAGAGGCACATGGGTTGATAGAGACAACTGAGATGTGGTAGCCGAATTTCAGGAACAACAGAAAAAGCAGCCGTTCTTCTCTAGTACAAAGATGCAATAGTCAACAAAGTACTGGAGTGAACAGGAAAAGTAGCAAGTGAAGATCTTATTTTATTACTGTATTTTATATTGTTCTTCACTTGTACACTTGGTAATATATAAACCAAGTAGAAGCTAGTAATTAGATGAGAGATTTTCCAGAGCTGTTTAGAAAAATATTGAGAGAAAATTCATCTAGTTTGTACTAGGATGCAGCTGTGATCAACATTGTTTAATCACAGATTTTCTAAAATACCATCTCTGGTGGAACAACAAATCCACCAGAAAAGTTTTTAAGGTCTGTTGTGTTCTTTACATTTGTGCTTGAATATATATCTGTCTGTATTAGCTTAAAGCAATTCACACACTTGTTCTTCTTGAACACACAACTTTCATAAACTGCTCAAAACTTGAAAAAGTTTTGAGATTTACATTCAACCCCCCTTCTGTAAATCTCATTGTTAGTCCACTAGGAATAACAATTGGTATCAGAGCAGGCTCTTGACATACAAAGAGTTTAAAGATCTTGGAATCTAACAAAGATGAGTAAGAAGGATATTGGAGTAAAGATCCCAGTTCTTGACAAAGACAGTTATCACCATTGGAAGGTGAAAATGCACCTTCATCTACTCTCCCAAGATGAAGGTTATGTAAACTGCATTGAGAATGGTCCTCACATTCCCCACAAAGTAGCAACAGTTGCTACAGCCACAGTTGCTGTTGGTCAATCCATTCCAAAACCTAGAGCAGAATGGACAATGGAAGACACAGAAGAAGTCCACAAGGATAAGAAGGCTATGAACATTTTGTTTAATGGTCTTAACATGGATATGTTTGATAATGTGATAAATTGCACAACTGCCAAAGAGGTTTGGGACACAGTTCAACTACTGTGTGAAGGTACAGAACAAGTGAAAGAAAACAAAATGCAGCTTCTCATTCAACAGTATGAATACTTTCATTTTGAAGAAAATGAATCTTTAAATGAAACATTCAATAGGTTCCAAAAGCTGTTGAATGGACTGAAGCTGTATGGAAGAGTGTACCAGGTGAAGGATTCAAATCTTAAATTTTTAAGATCCTTGCCAAAGGAATGGAAACCCATGACTGTCTCCTTAAGAAACTCTCAAGATTATAAGGACTTCACTCTTGAAAGATTGTATGGAATCTTGAAGACTTATGAACTAGAGCTGGAACAGGATGAGGTATTGGAGAAGGGGAGAAAGAAAGGAAGTTCAGTTGCATTGGTAGCTGAAGATGAGAGGAAATGCAGACAAGAAACTGCGAGATCTACATCAAACTCCAAAGATGGTATAAGAAATCAGGAATCAAGCAAGGGGAAAGAGCAAGTTGCCGAAAATGAAGACAACTCCAGCCAAGATGACTCAGATGGTATTGATGAGCATCTTGCATTTCTGTCCAGAAGATTTGCAAAGATGAAATTCAAGAAAAACACTAGAGCCACTAAACCTCACAAAAACACTGTGGACAAATCCAAGTTCAAGTGTTTCAATTGTGGTATAAGTGGACACTTTGCAGGTGAGTGCAGAAAGCCAACTTCTGAAAAGAAGAAATTTGAACAAGTAGATTACAAAAAGAAATATTTTGATCTACTCAAGCAAAAGGAGAGGGCTTTCATTACTCAAGAAAGGGACTGGGCAGCTAATGGAGATGAAGAGGATGAAGATGTGGAGTATGTCAACCTTGCTCTCATGGCTGATTCTGAAGAAAATGAAGTTAGTTCATCAAGCAATCAGGTAATCACTACTGACTTAACACAGCTTACTAAAGAAGAGTGCAATGATGCTTTTAATGACATGTCTACCGAATTGTATCATTTGCGTGTGTCTCTTAAATCTCTTGCTAAAGAAAATAGTAGGATTAAAGAGAACAATCTGTTTTTAAGTAATAGAAATGCTTTGTTAGAAGATAAGATGATTGACCTAGAGAAAACAAAGTTACATTGTATATCTGTTGAAAATGAACTAGCTGAATCTGTTAAGAAAGTAGAAATACTTTCCAATCAATTAGAGAAAGAGCAAGAGGTGATTAAAGCCTGGAAGACATCTAGGGATGTAAGTGCTCAAATTGCTAAGGTCCAAGGAATTGAATCATTCTGTGAAACTGCCTGGGATAAAAATAAAAAGAAACTGGAATTAATTGATGGGCTGTCAACGGATGTGGAATCAACGGATGATGAAAGTTATCCGTTGAAGGAAGAAAAGGAGCATCCGTTGAAGGTTCCTCAATCAAAACAGGCAGATGTTTCTAAAAGAGAGAATCTAAAGAAACTCAACAAAAAGTTTGGCTCAACTTCAAAGAACTTTGTCAAAGAAGAAGCAAGCATATCCAAAGATGTCAGTAAGGTGAATGTAGGGCACATGACCTTAGAACAGTTAAATAATAGGCTCAAGATGGTTGAGGATAAAAAGGAATCTAAAAGAAAATCCAACAGAAATGGGAAGGTAGGAGTTAATAAACACAACAATTACACACCTGATAGGTATACTCCTAGAAAAAGCTGTGTGCATTGTAGTAGTGTTAATCATCTATCTGCTAGTTGTAAATCCATTAAGAAGACTCCCATAAATGTACCCTCTTCTATGCCTAATATGTCTGCATCACCTCTGCATGCTATGCCTGTTATGTCTCAACAAAATCCTTATGCACATTTTGTAAACATGCCATATTTTAACAATCCTTATCTTGCTGCATTTAGTATGCCTCAAATGCCATACAATATGCCCATATGGAATAACATGTTTGCACAATCAATGCCTAATAATTTTACAAATGTGCTAAATGATTCTGTGACTAACCCTACACCTCAACCAACTACATCTAAGACCAAGGTTGACTCAAACTTACCTAAGTCTAAAGATGTAGGAGGAATGAAGTATAGGAGAAAGGCTAACAAGAATGGACCCAAGGAAACTTGGGTACCAAAATCAAATTGATTGATTTTATGGTGTGCAGGGAAATGGAAGAAATCTATGGTACTTGGACAGTGGTTGTTCAAGACACATGACAGGAGATTTCTCCCTGCTCACAGAGTTCAAGGAGAGAGCTGGCCCTAGCATAACCTTTGGAGATAACAGCAAAGGGTTTACTATGGGATATGGCTTGATTTCAACAAGGAATGTCATCATTAATGAAGTTGCATTAGTTGATCTCAAGCACAATTTACTGAGCATCAGTCAACTATGTGATAGAGGGAATACAGTTTCCTTCAATTCTGAAGCCTGTGTTGTCACTAATAAGAAAGACAACAAAGTGGTTCTAACTGGAGTTAGAAAAGGAAATGTGTACATAGCTGACTTCAACTCTACAGATGCAGAATCCATTACTTGTCTCTTCAGCAAAGCAAGCACAGTTGAAAGTTGGCTATGGCACAAGAAGCTATCTCACTTGAATTTCAAGACAATGAATGATCTAGTCAAAAAGGACTTAGTTAGAGGAATCCCTCTAGTTGAATTCTCAAGGGATGGTTTGTGTGATGCTTGTCAGAAAGGCAAACAAAGGAAAGCATCATTCAAAAAGAAGCTTGAAACAACAATTGATGAACCATTACAGCTGCTACATATGGATTTGTTTGGACCAGTCAATGTATTGTCTATTGCAAGAAAAAGATATTGCTTAGTGATTGTAGATGATTTCTCAAAGTTCTCATGGGTCTATTTTCTTGGATCAAAGGATGAAGCAAGTGAAATCATTATCAATCACATCAGGAAAGTCAACAATCATCCTGACTTGAAGGTTAGAAATATCAGGAGTGACAATGGAACTGAATTCAAGAATTTGACATTAAGGCTGTTCTGTGAAGAAAATGGAATCATGCATGAGTTCTCAGCTCCAAGAACACCTCAGCAAAATGGGGTTGTTGAAAGAAAGAACAGATCTTTAATTGAAGCTGCCAGAACAATGCTTGAAGAATCAAAGTTACCAACATATTTCTGGGCTGAAGCTGTTAATTGTGCATGCTTCACTCAGAATATTTCTTTGATCAATCAAGCTAAAGGCATGACTCCTTATCAGTTGTTCAAGAGAAGAAAACTAACTCTAAACTTTCTTCATGTCTTTGGATGTAAATGCTTTATACTGAGGAATCAATCTGACCATAAAGGGAAGTTTGATGCAAAGGCTGATGAAGGGATATTTGTTGGTTACTCAGCTGGAAAATCTTATAGGGTCTACAATCTAAGAACCAACATTGTTATGGAATCTGTGCATGTTGTGTTTGATGATAAAAAGATTGATGGACTAACAGATGAGGGACATAATGAGAGACTCAAATTTGACAACATTGAGATATATTGTGATGATAGTGAAGAGGAGACTGATGGAGATGACACTTCAAAAGGGATTCAAAACATGCCCTTGGATAATGCACAAAATACTGCATCCGTTGATAGAGGCAATGCAGTATCCGTTGAAAGACATAGTGCATCATCCGTTGAAGTACAAAATGAAGCATCCGTTGATCATAGTTCATCAACGGATAATCGATTTACATCATCAGTTGATAGAACTCCAAGTTCCCTGCAAAGGACCAACAACTCAGGGGGAGTTTCAACTAGTCAACACTCTGTCTCACATCATGACAATACTGAGGCCACCTCATCTAGAGCACATCTTCCACCACAAAGGAAATGGACCAAGAATCATCCCTTTGAACTGATCATTGGTGATGCATCATCTAAAGTGCAAACAAGAAAAGCCACTCAAGATGAATGTCTGTATAGTAGTTTTCTGTCTCAGGAGGAACCTAAGAAAGTGGAAGAAGCTCTATTGGATCCAGATTGGATATTAGCTATGCAGGAAGAGCTGAACCAATTTGAGAGAAACCAAGTATGGAAGCTGGTACCCAAACCAAAGAACAAGAGTCCTATTGACATAAAGTGGGTATTCAGAAACAAGATGGATGAAAATGGCATTATCATAAGGAATAAAGCCAGACTGGTTGCTAAAGGCTATTCTCAGCAAGAGGGAATAGATTTTGATGAAACATATGCTCCTGTTGCAAGACTTGAAGCCATCAGAATATTTCTAGCCCATGCAGCCCATGCCAATTTCAAAGTCTATCAAATGGATGTCAAGAGTGCATTTCTAAATGGGAAATTAGAGGAAGAAGTCTATGTAAGTCAACCTCCAGGATTTGAAGATCCAAATTTTCCAGACTATGTGTATTATCTGTTGAAAGCACTCTATGGACTGAAGCAAGCACCTAGAGCCTGGTATGAAACCTTATCAAAATTTCTTTTGGAGAATCACTTCACTAGAGGTACTGTTGATAAAACTCTCTTCTTTAGGGATGTTAATGGCTCTAGTATACTTGTTCAAATTTATGTAGATGACATAATATTTGGCTCTATAGATGATAACTTTGCAAAAAGTTTGCTAAGCTAATGCAAAGTAATTATGAAATGAGCCTAATGGGAGAACTAACCTATTTTCTTGGTTTACAAGTTAAACAAGTTAGTGATGGAATTTTCATTAGTCAAACTAAATATATTTATGATCTTTTAAAGAAGTTTGACTTAATGGAATGTTCATCTGCAAAAACTCCCATGGCCACTGCCACCAAACTTGAATTAAATAAGACTGAAAGGTCTGTGGATATTACAAGTTATAGAGGCATGGTTGGTTCACTTTTATATTTAACTGCTAGCAGACCAGATATAATGTTTGCTACATGTCTATGTGCTAGATTCCAAGCTGATCCTAGGGACTCTCACTTAATTGCTATCAAAAGGATTTTCAGATATCTCAAGGGTACACCAAACTTAGGTATTTGGTATCCTAGAGAATCTGGCTTTGATCTAATTGGTTATTCAGATGCAGACTATGCAGGTTGCAAAATAGATAGGAAAAGTACAACAGGCTCCTGCCAATTCCTGGGAAACAAGCTTGTATCATGGTTTAGCAAAAAGCAAAATTCAGTCTCTACTTCTACAGCTGAGGCTGAATACATTGCTGCTGGAAGTTGCTGTTCTCAAGTGTTATGGATGAGGAACCAACTCCTTGACTATGGACTTCATGTTGATAGAATTCCTATCTTTTGTGACAACACAAGTGCCATAGCCATAACAGAGAATCCTGTGCAGCACTCAAGGACCAAGCACATTGATATCAAGTACCACTTCATTAGGGAGCATGTCATGAATGGTACAGTGGAACTACATTTTGTTCCAAGTGAACAACAAATTGCTGACATATTTACCAAGCCACTTGATGAATCAACATTCACAAGATTGGTAAGTGAGCTAGGTATGCTTAATTACTCTTAAAATTCATGTCTTTATTGCAATTTGAATTGAAGCCTGAAATATATTAGTTGCTAAGAACAAATTTGACTTTTAACATAGTTTATTCCATCAACGGATGTTCCCTATCCGTTGAAAGTCAAAATTGCTCTATCAACGGATAATCATTATCCGTTGAAAGATAAATACATTTCTGGAATTTTTATCCGTCAACGGATAAAACTGAAGTACCTTTCAACGGATGACAATTTGCCTTATCCGTTGAAATGTCACATCAATCGATTCAGGTGTTTAACAGCCGTTGATTCTATTCTCTTAACCGTTGATACTCATACATACATCTGTATGTATTGGTTTTAAAGGTAGTTTTTAGAATACTTACAGTTTATTCTTAAAACGGCTGAAATTCACTAACGCATATTTATTGATAAATCTTTATTTTATATTTTTGTTTATTAATTTGAGAAAGCATATAAGTCCTTCTGATTGTTCATTTTTACTTTACGCTTTCTTAAAATTTCAAGCATTTACCATTTTCTCTCTGCAAAAACTTCAAGTTATTCTCTACAATTTCTACTCACAACAATGGCACCAGTCGTGAAGATTATGTCTCAATCTGGGTTCATCTATGAAAAGAACAATTTCATAGCTTTGGTAAAAAAGAATGAAGCCCACTCAGACTATCACAAAATGATGGACTTCATCAAAAACTGTAAACTTAGCTATGCAATGCTGGAAGCCCCAACAATTTTCTGTGAAGTAGTTGAGGAGATTTGGACAACTGCTGAGTTCAACTCCATGGATATGACTATCTCCTTCACTCTCAAAGGTAAAACTCACTGTATTAACTGTGATGATTTACAAGCATGTTTTAAATTGCCTGAGAACAATGCCATGACACCACACACTGATAGTGATGTATCCAGCATGTTAGATTCCATAGGTTATTCTCTTAACTCTGCTAATTTAGGGAGTATTAGAAGAAAAGGCCTTAGGAAAGAATGGAGTTTCCTTGGGGATGCCTTTATAAAGGTTTTCTCTGGGAAAATTAGTAATTTTGATGCCATAACTTCATCTCTGGTTAATATGCTCTATATGCTTGTTTCTGATAGGTATTTTAACTTTAGCAACTATGTGATGCTAGAATTAGGTACTAGATTAGGTAACAAAGCTAATAGACCTAATAACATCTATTATGCTAGATTCTTTATGTTATTGGCTAACCATGTTGCTGAAGGTTTAGTCATAATCAATGAGAATAATAAACTCAAGTGCTGGGCACAAGAGAAAAGAGTTCTTGCAGACTTGATGAGAATGGATCTTAACAGCAGTGTGTCATTGGTATATTTACCAATCATGAATGCACCTCAGGTAGGTGAGGTAATTGCTTCTACAACTCCTACTTCTTCCAACCCCTCTATTTCTTTATCTTCTAGTATGGCCATGAAATCTGTGATGCCCCAACAGATTTCTACCAAGGTCACCAAAACTAAACTTTCAAAATCAAAGACAAAGAAATCCACCTCTGTTGTTTCTCAAAAGACAACAGTTGTAACACCAACTATTAACCCTGAGGTGAGTGAACAGGGTGTGAGTGGTGAGGGGAGGGGTGAACATCAAAGAAACCCCCAGGATAAGGAAGGAAAGTTGAGTGCTTCCCAAGCTAGCCAAGCCACAGTTTCTCAAAAAGCTGTGGTGGTTGAAAAGGTATCTAGCACATCCCTAGTAGCATCCTCCCAAAAGGATGTTACTATTGAAAATAGTTCCAAACCAGGAACACAGAACAAACGAGGGAGGGACACTAAAGCCAAACACTCACCAACAAAAGCCTTTATTAGAAGAAAGAAGGCTAGAACCCAATCTTCTACACAGGGTGCACACACTGCACAGATACATCCATCTGTATCTATGCCTTCTCAAACTCAGTTTGATGTGACTCCAATAAATGTGGAGTCACAGCCCCATTCTCTCACAATAATCACACATCAATCACCAAACACTTCATCACCATCTCTGGATGTGGATATGTTATTCCCATCAATTCCTGATTCTCCCTCTTTACAACTCAGGGAGAAGCCCCACTCAAATACAGGTGATTATCATCTCTTGGATGATTTGTTGGATCACCCGCAAATTCTTTCAGATATAATTGAAGGATCTGTGTCACCACATCTCAAATCAATCTACACAGATTCAACAGTTATATCACTTTCAATTTCAACTTCTTTTCCTTCTTCAACGGATATCACTCATCCATTGACAAGTGGTTGTTCTTCAACGGATAAGCTTAACAGCAGTTATCCGTTGATAACATCAGTTTCACCTTCAACGGATATTCCACATCCGTTGACAGTCTCTACACAAATAACTGAATTAATCCCAAGTGTAGAAGACATGAATACTGTGCAATCACTCTTAGGATTAAGGGAAGGGAGTGACAATTTGAGTGAGAGGCTGGGTTTCTCCCAGGCAAAAGGAGAGATTGAGAGCTCAAAAATGCATGCTATTTCTTCCAGCATGGCAAAAGTAAGTGAGTGGAGTACCACCTTAGTAGGTGAAGGTGAGGGAGTGAGTTGTGTGAGCCAGGGGGAGCCCCTGATGCAAGAATATAGAGAAAAAGAGAGAAAAGCAGGTACAGTAGATACAAGGGTGGAACCAGCCATTGCTAATGAGTCAATGATTGTGGATGATGCTGAAAAGGAAAGACAATTTCAGCAACATTACAAAGCTGTAATTGATAACATTTCCTTGGATGCTGACACTTTTACTCATCCTGTGACAGCCTATCAACTGTTGGCTGCTCAGGGCAATGAGAAGGCAGAAAGGTCACTACATCTAGTGCACACAACAGAATCTCTTCAAAGGGATAAAGCTGCCATTAACAAAATGCCTTCTACAGCTGGTGAGCCATCTGAGGAATTTGGAGCAAATTCTGATGATGATGACTCTATTTCTTTTGATGGAAGCATGAACTTAGGGGGAGATGAAGGCCCTAGTTCAATTCCAAATCTACCTGAATGGGCCTTGACTAAGGAGTACAGATCAGGGGAATTCAATGTCTCTTTAGTCAAACAAATCAACACTATTCAACAGGCCATTCAGAATACTTCACATGCAAGTATCAAGGCTATCCTTCAAGCTCACCTGGACTCACTGCATCTCATGAAGCTGCAGCAAGTGAAGCAGAATCTGAGTATGGATGATCTCAGGAAGGATATTGCTGACTTGAAAACCTATACTTCAGAAAAATTGGATTCAGTCATGCCCTATGGTACATTGCAGGACTTGGTTTTGAGATTGAAGAAAGAATCTGTTACTGAAAAACGGTTGGCCAAGTTAGAAGACAGAGTTCAAGTTATTGAAAATTCTGTGGCCACCATTCTTCACAATCAACAATCTCAAACCAGTCTCCTAATGCAGCTGGCAAAAGCACAAGGCTTGACCCCTCTCCTTGATGATAACAAAAAGGGGGAGAGTAAAAGGGAAGGGGAAGGAGAGCCATCTACAAAAGTCAACATATCTAAAGTGCTAGTTCCTGCCATCACTACTTCTCCAATCATTCAAATCAAGGGCAAGCCTGATGGAATTGATTTGATTTAGCTAGCAGCAGCTGAAATTCAAGTGAAAGAGCAAAGGAGGAGAATTGATGAAAGGTTGCAACTGTTGTTTGGTTCTACACAAGACAAATCAACATCTGTGAAATACAGCACAAAAATTGAACCAATCAACATGGAGCTCATGCCAGTAGGGAGTCATAAGGATGGAGAAGCTTCTTCCAAAGAACTACAAGCTATAATTCTCAAGCCCAATGAAAGATCCAATAAGGACTCAACAAAGAATCCTTTAAAAGAAGTGGACTTTCCTCCTCCAAAAGCTGATGAGAACAAGATTTTAGGCAGAAGTATTGCTTATCTCAAAAAGACCATGGATGAGGCTGTAAGGAGAAATAGAGCTATTATCATTAGAGAGGGAAAGAGCATATGTGTGATGCAAGGACATCCCAAATTCTCAATAGCCAAGAAGGAAGAAGACAAGCAATTAAAGGCTGACAAAAGAGCACAAGCAAAGCTTGAACAACAGCTAAAGTCAAGTCTAGTTGAAAAAGAAAAAGGGATTGAAGTCAGGGGTGAAGACAAGACTACAAACCTAGATGAGGTTTTAGGGAGTATATTTGGTGAGAGTGTGGAAGAAAGAGAGGAATGGCAGAAGGGAAACAGAAGAAAGGCCAAGGCACATAGAAGGAGTGGAGATAACACTGAAGTAACCAAATCTATATCTAAACCACTACCTTCCATACCTGAACCCCTTGTTGCTGATCCCACAATAAACATCCATGGTGAACCAATCATTCCAAAAGAGGAACCTATTGATTGGGACACTATCAAATTGCCTACCTTTCTAACCACTCTTCCACTACCAAAGAAACAGAAAAGAAAACCAAAATCTACACCTCCCATAACCTCTAAGAAATTCACTCAAAAACAAAAACCTAAGCCTAAGTCACCCATTTCTAAAAATGATTATGTTCACATCTGTGACATAAAAGAAATTTCAGACATTGAACTCTATCTGGATGAGCTGGAGGATGTAAGGGGAATAACTGCCTACAGACAGTTACCAGAGAGATTAGTGTTCAGATATAAAGGAGCTGGGGAAAGAACATGGCCTCTCCACAGGATTCTGGATGAAGGCTACTCTACCTTGATTAGAGTCTATTCAGCTATACAAAAGGATTCTGGCTTTACCAGAACTGCCAAGACTGAAATTCTCAACAAGATAGCCAATATAAGGAAAACTTGGAGGGAGCCCAATGCTTTACCCAGGACTTTACTCATTCAAGAAAGGGAAATGAAAATTCTCAAATCACCTCATTGGATGATGGAATTTAGAGATGATAAAGGAGTCAGAAGATTTTTCAGACTTGAAGACCAACTCAAGATTGCCAGCAATGAAACTCTCAAAGAAATGCAATCTAAGTTGGATGTCAGTGTTGAAGATGAAGCTGAATTCTTCAGACAACTCCAACTCCAAATTGAGGAAAATGACAAAAGGCTAGGAAAGAAAACCAGGGAACAAAGAAGAAAAAGATGATTTGCTCAGACTAAAGGAGTGTCCTTGGAAACACTGTAAATCTTCAATTATCTCCTAGTACATACACTTTTGCAGCATTTTTAAATTTCTACTTAGTTTCAATTCATATATCTGTTAAGTGTTTTGTTATCATCAAGTTAACCCTGAATTTATGCCTACAATTCTTATAGACATAAATAGGGGGAGATTGTTAGGAATGTATGTGCATTAGTTTGATGATATGTTTAACAAAATACTTAAGTAGAAATTTAGTGTCTGTAGCCTCAACGGATAAGACCACTTTGGCTATCCGTTGATGGTGTAGCTTTACTTAGAAATAAGTCTAGTGTTGTAGCATATTTCAGTCTCTGTATTTAAAATGTAATTCTTGGAAGTTGAGAGAAACTATGAGTCATGTTGACTACTAGATGATATGCAGATAGGAAGGCCAATTGTAAATACTTCATGCCTTGTAATTTTGTATAAGTGAAGTGGTATCAACGGATGACTTAAAGACCTTCAACGGATGAGAAGCTAAGCTTCAACGGATGTCTCTAAAGCTTCAACGGATAAAGTCATCAACGGATAACATCCTTCAACGGATGAATGCATCAACGGATGAAAGCTTCAACGGATAACATCCTTCAACGGATGAGTGCATCAACGGATGAAAGCTTCAACGGATGTTCTGATGATTAGCCGTTGATAAGGGGTAGTTGTACCTACAAACAGAGGCACATGGGTTGATAGAGACAACTGAGATGTGGTAGCCGAATTTCAGGAACAACAGAAAAAGCAGCCGTTCTTCTCTAGTACAAAGATGCAATAGTCAACAAAGTACTGGAGTGAACAGGAAAAGTAGCAAGTGAAGATCTTATTTTATTACTGTATTTTATATTGTTCTTCAGTTGTACACTTGGTAATATATAAACCAAGTAGAAGCTAGTAATTAGATGAGAGATTTTCCAAAGCTGTTTAGAAAAATATTGAGAGAAAATTCATCTAGTTTGTACTAGGATGCAGCTGTGATCAACATTGTTTAATCACAGATTTTCTAAAATACCATCTCTGGTGGAACAACAAATCCACCAGAAAAGTTTTTAAGGTCTGTTGTGTTCTTTACATTTGTGCTTGAATATATATCTGTCTGTATTAGCTTAAAGCAATTCACACACTTGTTCTTCTTGAACACACAACTTTCATAAACTGCTCAAAACTTGAAAAAGTTTTGAGATTTACATTCAACCCCCCTTCTGTAAATCTCATTGTTAGTCCACTAGGAATAACAGGTAACAACTGTGTCATTAGCAGTGTCTTTGGCTTGAGCTGGAAGGGTTTCAATGATAATTGGTTCTTGTGAGATCAGAGATTCCTGATCCCCTTCCTCAGCTTCTTCAGTATCTTCTGATATAGCCTTAGCCAAATACCTCCTAGCCTTCATTTTCTTCAATCTCCTTGCCAATGAAGGAGTTGCTTCAGCAGCATCAGAATTTACAGATTTCCTCTTCAAAGTATCAGAACTTTGAGCTGCTTTCTCTTTCTGAGAAGTAACATTCTCAGCTTCTACTATCACAGGTTCAGATGCATGAAATCGTGCTTCAATTATTTCCTCAAATCATCAAAATTTATTATTGACCATAATTGAATCAAAACATTCATCACAGGATAAAGTTAAAAATTGATGAAGTAAAGATTAACAAATTGCAATTAAGACATGCACATTCACATAATTTGAGAAACAAAGACCAAATCTTGCAATTTAAAAGGAAATTTCATTAATATATCAGGTGAGTACAGTTCATGAAATTTATCAATTACATGCAAAAATTACAAGATAGTCCTATTCTAAGATCCTTAACATCAACAACCTTAGTCCTAGTCTAAGAAGACTGACAAAGCTGACGGTGAAGAAAAACGAATGGATGACAATTAATTCTTCTTCCTACTTTCAACAAAGAGAACAACAAGACGAATGATTTGCTCCTGTTGTTTAAGAATACGAAGATAAACTTCTCTTTGGAAAGTCATCAGATCATTTTTAATGTTGCCTGGAAGTTGAATCCATATGTTGAATGGAATGCTGTTGATAGGATATAGAGTCGGAATTCCATTTCGAAAAATGGTCACAGTTTCTGTACCATAGCAGTAAAACCAACTATAGTGTGCCATTGTTTGAGAGAAATGAAAAGATGTGATTTTACTGATGAATGATCAGTCATTTAAATAGGCTATGGAATACCAAAGGATGCGAGGGCTGGTTAAAAATTACAAGTAAAAATAATGATCCCTCGACTCCCTAGACTGATGTGTAATAATAACAGTCAGTAAAAGATCTAAGGCAAGAGTTAATGGGCACATGAAATAATTATCAATTACTGTGCACATGCAGTTTTTCAAGACATACACGTTAACCACTAACCCATAATGATTATGACTATTTTTATCTCACCCATATTTATTCTGATTTAAATATGATTGTTTCAAATTTTACCACAAATAAGTCAAGTAAAGAAAAATTCCACGTAAGCATCAAAGATTCCATCAGGATTTAATATAAGAACTTAACTTATATCAGATTTTAACAGTCATCAGAACATGGCTTCTGTACTCAAATAGTGAATATCTTTTTCTGTGATTCTTCATACAAATAGTGACTTGTTTTCTTTAGAGTTTAATCATTAGAAAGTCCATCAGAACTTGTCCTCAGAATGTATGCAAGTGACACTTAACTGTTTGTCAAAAACAACTTAATCACCACAGTAATTTTCATCATTCATATGGAGTGAAAGTGTGTGCATTCAGCAAAATATCAGATAGTGATTAAAGTCTGATCAACTTTAGTACATCTTAGAAATAAGGCATAACTCAGAAAAATGCTTAAAATCTGTCATCAGTCATGATATCTACTCTAGAACAAATTTATGCAAGAGTCCACCTCAACTGTTTGTGCTCATTTAATGTATCTTTTATAATTCCTTTTTACAGTGGCTTCTCAGTGTAAGTGAGTCACGACTGCTTATCAGAATTTATGTTGTTATCAGAGTATTTCTCCAGTAATCATAGAGTGTGAAAAGTCACCAAGATTTTTTTTTTGCTTTTCTAATGCATATTACTTAATACCAGCAATGCACTTGGGTCTCCCCTTCCACATTTTTACTCTAGATCTCAAAGGAGTACCTGACTTTTTTTCTTTTCTTTTCTTTTCTTTTGATAAGTGAGGCTTATCAACACTTAGTTCATTTTTAAGATTTACTGACATCCGAATTTGACAGATAAGAAATAAGAATCTGGTTTGTGACTTAGTAATAAGATACACAAAGTAAACTTGACTAAGCTCAATATCAGAATCTGCTTGTGTTAATGAGTTTCCACATAAACAACTAATTCAAACATGGGATATCTAGTATGTTAAAGACTACTAGGTCAGTATCTAGCACATTTATCCTCATTGGATTGAATAGTCACAAATCATTCAAAACACTTATCAGAGTATATAAATCCACATCAGATAACAATCAGCATTTAATGAATTTTCAAATTAAGAACAGATTACATATAGATAATACAATCTGTAAACACTGATCATAAAGTCTGATGCATGAGAACAAAAACTAAGCAGATTTAGAGAAAGAACCTGAAACCATTCCAAGTTCATTTACCAATCTTATAAAAGTAGCTTCACATAGTGGTTTTGTGAAGATATCTGCTAGCTGTTGATCTGTTGGAACAAAATGCAATTCCACTGTACCTTCATTCACATGTTCCCTTATGAAATGGTACCTAATACTGATGTGCTTTGTCATTGAGTGTTGAACTGGATTACCTGTCATAGCAATAGCACTTTGATTATCACAGTAAATAGGGATTTTAGAAAAATCTAATCCATAATCCAGAAACTAATTCTTCATCCAAAGAATTTGTGCACAAGAGCTTCCTGCAGCAATATATTCTGCTTCTGCAGTTGATGTGGAAATTGACTTTTATTTCTTGCTAAACCAAGAAACCAATCTGCCTCCACGAAATTGCCAGCTTCCACTAGTGCTTTTCCTGTATATTTTGCATCCTGCAAAATCTGTATCTGAGTAACCAATTAGCTTAAAATCTGATTCCCTAGGATACCACAATCCTAGATCAGTTGTACCCTTAAGGTACTTGAAAATTCTTTTCACAGCTAATAAGTGAGGTTCTCTTGGATCAGCCTGAAATCTTGCACAAAGACAGGTAGCATACATGATATCAGGTCTACTTGCAGTTAGATAGAGTAAGGAGCCAATCATGCCTCTGTAGTTAGTAATATCTACTGATTTACCAGTATCCTTATCTAACCTGGTTGCAGTGGCCATGGGAGTGGATGCAGTTGAACAATCTTGCATTCCAAATTTCTTCAGAAAATTTCTGGTATACTTGGATTGACAGATAAAAGTTCCTTCTTCAATTTGCTTGACTTGAAGGCCCATAAAATAGCTGAGTTCTCCCATCATACTCATTTGATATCTTGACTGCATTAACTTTGCAAACTTCTCACACAGTTTGGAATTAGTAGAACCAAATATGATATCATCAACATATATCTGTACCAAAAGTAAGTCCTTTCCATGGTTGAGGTAGAATAGAGTCTTGTCAATTGTGCCTCTGTGAAATCAACTTTCCAGAAGGAATTGAGCTAAAGTCTCATACCATGCTCTTGGAGCTTGCTTAAGGCCATAAAGTTCTTTGTCAAGCCTGTAGACATGATTGGGAAATTTAGGATCTACAAAGCCTGGAGGTTGTTCAACATATACCTCTTCTTCCAATTCTCCATTGAGAAAAGCACTTTTCACATCCATTTGAAAGACTTTAAATTTCTTGTGAGCAATATGGCCTCTAATCTAGCAACTGGTTCAAATGTTTCATCATAATCAATACCCTCCTGTTGAGAGTAGCCTTTAGTAACCAGTCTTGGTTTATTCCATGTAATTATGCCATCACTGTCAGTTTTGTTTCTGAACACCCATTTTGTACCAATAACCGATCTGTTCTTTGGTCTTGGCACTAGGGTCCAGATTTTATTTTTTCAAATTCATTTAACACTTCCTGCATTGCTTGCACCCAATCAGCATCTTGAAGAGCTTCTTCCACTTTCTTTGGTTCAGTCTGAGATAGAAAAGAATGATAGAAACATTCATTTGAAGTTGCAGTTCTAGTTCTGACACCTGCTTCAGGATCTCCAATGATTAAATCAGGTGTATGTGCTTTAGTCCACTTCCTTGCAGATGGAACCTGATCTCTTGAACTGGATCCTCCCCCATGATCCATGCTGTCTCCATCAACATTTTCGGATGCTCCCCTATAGTTATGCTCTCTGAGACTTCAGAATTTGAATTTGATTTTTCAGGAGTTGAAGAATCAGAGCTTCCAGAATTATCATAATTTGGCTCATTAGAACTAGATGAATCAGAACTTGAAGAGCCAGTGATAGGTTCTGATGCTTCTCGAGAGTCTTGAGATGTGGTAGGTTCTTCAGCTTGCTCCCCTTGGATAAATGCATTTTCCTTTGGACTTGTTACCACAGTTTCAATGACATCAGAACTTAATCCATCAGAACTTACATGATCAGGATTTAAGTCATCAGAATTTCCAGAATCAGAATTTAAATCTTCATTCTCAAATCTCAGCTGATCATGATCATCGAAATCTTCAAGTCCAGTAATCTTCTTATCATTAAAAGAGATATTGATAGATTCCATGATAACTCTTGTTCTCAAATTGTTGACTCTGAAGGCTTTTTTGGAAAGTGGATATCCAACAAAAATTCCTTCATCAGCTTTTAGATCAAACTTGGACAGCTGTTCAGGATGAATCTTAAGAACAAAACACTTGCAACCAAATACATGAAAGTATTTCAAATTGGCTTCTTCTTCTTCACCATCTCATATATTATTTTTCCATGCTTGTTTGTAAGTGTAGCATTTTGTGTAAAACAAGCAGTCTGCATAGCTTCAGTCCAAAAATAGGTTGGTAGCTTTGCTTCATCAAGCATTGTTCGTGCAGATTCAATGAGAGTCCTGTTCTTTCTTTCTACAACTCCATTTTGCTATGGAGTTCGAGGTGCAGAAAATTCCTGTTTGATTCCGTGATCTTTGCAGAACTCTTGCATGATTGAATTCTTGAACTCAGTGCCATTATCACTCCTTATGATTTTAACAGAATCTTTGATCAATTTATCCAGCTATCTAACATGATCAGTTAGGGTAGATGCAGTTTCAGTCTTCTTGTGCAAGAAGTACACCCAAGTGTACCTTGTGAACTCATCCACTATAACCATAGCATATCTCTGCTTTGCAATAGACATGACATTGACTGGGCCAAATAGATCAACATACAGTAGGTGATAAGGCTCAAGTATTGATGACTCAGTTTTGCTCTTGAAAGAAGATTTTCTTTGTTTTGCCTTCTGACATGAATCACAAAGGCCATCAGGAGCAAATACTGTTTTTGGCAGTCCTCTCACAAGATCTTTCTTTACAAGCTCATTTATATTGTTGAAATTTAAATGAGAGAGTTTCTTGTGCCAATTCTAGCTTTTTTCAATTGATGATCTACTCAACAGACATATTGCAGAACCATCAGTACTTGTTGAAAGTCTGGCTTCATAAATGTTACCATGCCTATATCCTTTCAGAACCACTTTTCCTGTTGAATTATTTATAACTTCACAGTGTTCTTTAAAGAAATCCACATGATAACCTCTGTCACAGATCTGACTTATACTCAACAGATTATGTTTAAGTCCTGAGACAAGAGCTACTTTTTCAATGATAACATTCCTAAGATTGATCTTGCCATATCCCAGAGTTTTTTCAATGTTGCCATCTCCATAAGAAACTTCTCGTCCAGCTTTCTCCACAAAATCTGATAGCATGGCTTTATTTCCAGTCATATGTCCTGAACATCTATTGTCTAGAACTAGGATGTTCTTCCTATTGCCCTGCAATCACAAAGACCACTAATGGTTAGTTTTAAGAACCTAGACTTGCTTGGATCCTTTGGCCTTTTTAAGTTTGTTAACATTTACAGCGGATTTAACATCAGAGTTTATGCTAACAATTTTCTTATCAATATTAACAGTATCAGACTTTGCATCATACTTTACACTAGAAGGAATTAAAGCAACTTTCTTCAAAGAAGGTTTTATCTGATAATAATCATAGTACAAACTATGATATTCCTTACAAGTATAAATGGAATGCCATATACTACCACAATGAAAGCAAGGATTTTGTGGCTTAAACCTAACAGACTGACTCTTAACTCCTGACTTAGAAGGTAAGGAGTTTATATTCTTATTCTTCCTGCAAAAAGAAGCCAGATGGTTAGAGTTTCCATAGTTATAGCATTTCTTTCTAGGAGCATTAGGAACAGGCATATAATTGTTACTTTTATTCACACCTTCCTTCCCATTCCTATTTTTCCTAGCTACCTTTTACCTTGTTTACACTGGTAATCTCTTTCAGCTTATGTTTAAGCTGCTTCTTTATCATAAAGCCTATGTTAACTTCAGTTGGTTTATCCTGTTCTAATTTGTCAGAAGTTGACTCTACTATCACTTCTGTCTCAATATCTTTCATCTTTTCAGAATCAGACTTTACAGTTTTAACTACAAATTTAACAGGATTTACCTTTAGCTTAGTAGTCTGTTTAACAATAATTGGCTTAACTTGATCAGTTCCTTTTTCACTTTTCTCATCTCCATAACCTAAGCCCTCTTTCCAATTCCCACTACTTAGTATATCCTGAGTTATTCTCCCAGAGTTAGTCCAAGTCCTGTTAATCTCTCTCTCCTTTTCTAACTCAGTTTTTAGAGATTTATTCATTTTTAGCACTTCATCTCTAACATAGAATGCATCATCTCTATCCTTCTGAGTTTGATGGAACATAACTAACTCTTTTTCTAAATAATCATTCCTCTTTTTAAAAGCAAGATTTTCAGAAGTTAATCTTTCACATGTTAAAGTTTGATCTCTATAGCTAATAAACATGGTTTTAAGATATAACCTCAACTCAGTAATATCATCAGTATGAAAGACATAAGTTGTTTGAGGTACCTTTAACTCAGCAACATCAGAACTGCTATCAGCATTTACCATCAAGGCATAGTTCTCCTCATCTTCAGAATCTGAGGTGTCTGTCCAGCTTTTCTTCTTTGTGACAAGAGCCTTGCCTTTATCACTCTTTCCTTTCTTGCAGTCAGGAGATATGTGGCCTTTCTCACCACAGTTGTAGCATTTGACATTTGAGTAATCTCCTCTGTCAGACTTTCCTCCTTTGCCTTCAGATTTTATGAAGCCCTTCTTATCAGAACTTCTACCTTTCCTAGAAAACTTCTTTCCTCTTCTGAATTTCCTGTAGGCTATCTTTGTGATACCCTTCACCATAAGAGCACACATCTTCATCATCTCTTCATCAACATCTACTTCAGGTCGACTTTCAGTTTCTAAATTATCATCATCAGAACTTGATGATTCTGAATCAGACTTTATGATGAGAGCCTTTCCTTTTCCTTTCTTTGAGACATCCACTTTGGGGGATTCCTCCTCAGCATTAAGAGCAACTGTTCTTGACTTTCTCCCATGTCTTTTACTTCTTTGATCCATCTAAAGTTCATAAGTCTTGAGCATTCCATAAATTTCATCAAGAGTAGTTTCATCAAGAGCATATGTAATAACCCAATTTTTGAGAAATTTTAAAACCCTTATGAATAGTGTTTTTGCTGAACGAGAAAACTTTTCATGCCACGCTATGTAGGGGTTCTGTTATTGATCTTATGGGATATTATTAGTACTCTATATGGTATATAAGTGTATGTAAAGATCGTCAGAATCCAATTCCGAACACTTTGATTTTTCCCGGAAATCCACTAGATACGGAAAGAATTGAGAAAAAGGTAACATGATAAAAAGGATTTAAATTAAAGGATTATAAGAGAGGATCATAGAAGGAATACAATATATTGAGAAAGGTTAAGGGAACCTAAGTAATAAGATCCCGGGTATGATCCCTCAAACGATAAACGAGAACGAAAGATAAGCGAACCGTAAAATAAATAAGTAACCAAGAGACAAGCTTGTACAAGAAGCCAGGGACTGTGACATCATCAAACCACAAGGTGTGGACAAGTGGGAGCATTATGACATGTGCAAGGTGACATAGGCATGACAAAAAAGGAAGGAGATGTGGTGACTTTTTAACCACACAAAATCAAGGGCAACTAGGTAATTTACTAAATCAAACACAAAAACAAGCCAACCAAGCCAAGCAAAATCATTTTCATCAAAATCAAAAAGAAACCAAGGCATGGTTCATCATGCTCTCGGCTTTTACTATTGCAAATGGAGGAGAAATTCAAAATCAAAGATCCAAGCTTCCTAAATTGGTGAGTTAATTCCCTAATCATCTTCATGCTTAGTTAGAGCTATATCATGAGTTTAAGCCATCAATTCCTTCTCCATCTTCTTCATTTAATCAAAGAAGAAGACTATGAATAGTGTTTTCAAGTTTTTAACTTGAAGTTTTTCTTGTTTTTCTTGAAGATCCAAGCTTTCCTAAGACTTCTCAAAGCTTCTTAAGGCTTCCTAGCTCCTCCCACCACTTCAAGGAAGGTATACCATCTCCAAACCCTAGATTCCTATATATTATAAGATGATTTTGATTAGTAGGATGATATTGTAGCTTGTTGTTGTGATTAGAGTTTGGGATTTGAATTGGTAGTGAAATGGAATGGTAAATGTTGAGGTTTTGATGAAAAGAACTTAAGTATGATTAAAGTTACGCTTAGGCATAAGTATGAATGATTAAATTGAATTGGTTGGGGTTGTTATGATGTGATGAGGATGGATGTTGGTTGTATGTTGGATTTGAGGTTGATTTGGAATGGGTTTGAATGGTTTAAAATATTGGAAATCGCGTAAACATAGCCATCATAACGTCCGATTTTCTTTGGACTATTTTTGTGCATAGCATTAGGACCCGAGAACCCCCTGCTAGATTATGACCACTGCCATGTTTAGATAGCTCATGTTACGAGCTTCGTTTTGATATGTAGTTCGTTTGATTCCGATGCACGGTTTAGGAGAAACGACCGTTTCAAGTAACGGCGTTTCGCGAACGAAACTTTTTCCCTCGCCTTACTTTGAAACATAGGTTAAAGACCAAAAAGGGTTAATTAATGTATGAAACATTTATGGTAAGTGTGTTAGGCAGTTGGTAAGACACTCGCGAAAGAATCGCCTTAAAACCCTTAATGGTTAATTTATTAAAAATGGTGGAGCCGAGGGTACTCGAGCGACTTAAGTAAATCGTTAAGCGCGAAAGCGAACGTTAGGACTCTAAATGGTTAAAGTCTAGTTTCTTAAGCGACCGGGGTTTAATTCCGACTTATGTTGTTGTTCATAGGTTATCGGACCCACTCTAAGCTTAAGCCTATCCGGGAGCGCTCAGGCAAGTATTCTATCCGTTATACTGTTGTTGTGATGTATACATTTGTATATGCATGATCTTGCGATAAATGCATATTGGTTATTTAGCAAATTCTTGCGATATATTGTAGCATGTGATATGGTATATATGCATGCCTGTTTCATATTCTTGAAATATATATCTGTTGGTTCAGTTGATAATACCTATGCTAGAGAATAGCGGTAACTTGCATATACCCTTAGTATAGGGACCCAAAGGTGAAAATATTTTCTAAAACCGGGAGTCGAGGATCCCGAGTAGATTTTGTATATATGGATATGGATATATATATATATATATATTTATATATATATATATATGGTTATAGTTTTCCAAACTATTAATCGAATAAGGTTTATTCGATAACTTTAACTTTATTTTATTATTGAATATTATTTCAAATATTATTCGAAGGCGTATGACTCCTTTTATTTATTTATCTGAATATTATTTTGAATATTCATTCGAGGACTTATGACTCCTTTTATTTTATTATCTGAATATTATTTGAATATTCATTCGAGGACTTATGACTCCTTTTATTTTATTATCTGAATATTACTTGAATATTCATTCGAGGGCTTATGACTCTTTTATATTATTTATTGAATATTATTTGAATATTCATTCGAGGGCTTATGACTCAGTTTATATTATTTAATGAATATTATTTGAATATTCATTTGAGGATCTATGACTCCGATTATTTGCTGAGATATATTCTTTATTTTATTAAAGAATAAGGTGTTAATAATCAAACTTATTTTCGATTATTCAAATAAATATATTACTTTCATATAAGTATATCTTTGGTTATTTAATACTCGTTTCAAGTATAAGTTTTAATACTTCTACTTCAATTATTTTTATAAAGATTATTCTTTATGGGAATATTATTTAAATAATAATATTCAGTCATTTTCTAAATATTCTGGGGACTGATTTACTTCATTAAATCAGCTTTACTCCAAACACTCTATAAAGTGTTTTCGAGTCTTCAAAATGATTTTTAAAGTCAGAGCGGATCCCAAAACTCATTTTTATATTTAAGATCTTCCTTTTTAAGGGGATTTAAATACTCGCTCAAAACCTGGGGAATCCGGCTCTATGGTGTATTTTATATTCGAAACAAGGTTGCTGTTTTGATGAATGAATTGATTACTTGCCCAATGTTCGGGAAGTAAGCCCATCTAATTGAGTCGGCATAAGCGACAGGCCGGGGTACGGTCTATCAATGTGTAAGTGGCTGGGTGGCAGTCCACCAACGCGTAAGAGGCCGGGTGGCGGTCCAGCACAAGGTCCTTATGTGGCCAGGGTGATGACCGGTGGGGGATTCATCCATCTACTAGTAGAAAAGGTTACTTATTGGTATCTTTGCCTGATCAGCAAGATATCGGGTTTATGCCAAAATTCTTTTCCTTTCCAAATTTATTGGATATTGCAATTCTGTTCATACTTTACATGACAGAGGTTTCAGGAAATGTATGGGAGATATATATGAATATATATATATATATATCAGAACTTAATGAAGTATGTCATAACTTCATTTCCTTTAATAATATTTTAAAGATTTAATCTATTCAAATCTTGTCTTGTAGTCTCATCTATGTGATGAACTTTTGAAACTGATTATAACTTGAACGGTGGTAGTTCAAGTAGTATTGGGAAAGATATAAGTATATTGGGGTATTTGGTAACCTCATCTTTTAAACTTATATCTAATTAATAATTGTCTTATGAATGACAAAAATTTTCAGAAAAACGTTGAGACAAGGTTAGATATATGAGATCACCTTGCAACGATATTTTTATACAGTTATACACTGGGACTTTGTGTATATTATGCATGGAAGAGGACTTCCAATATTTTGAAAAGTATATATGTATATATACTGAATATTTTGCGACTTCATCGCATTAAGATATCAAACTTGGTTCATTTCTTTTGACCAAGACTTTCATGAGTATTATGAGTAGGCTCATATACTATTAATCATTATACATATTATTTTGGTGGGCTTGCTGCTCACCCTTGCTTTCTTCTTTCATCACACAACAACAGATAGAAAAGAGGAACAGAACCAAGCTCCCGATTCGCAAGCCATTAGGAGACATTCCGCAGTTTTCTAGAAGCATTGATGTCGCCGTAGCTGAGGTAGGAACTACCAATAGGCTAGGCTTTCAACTTTTGATGTACCAGATTTATTTATATTTATGAATTGTAATAATGGCAAAGAAATGTAAATTTATTCAGAAAACCTTTTAAGGTGTATTGGCAGATAATTGTGGAATAAAATGACTTGTGGTTATTTTTGGATGATCATCTCTGAGACTATAACGTGTGGTGTGTGTGTTTATTGTGGGGTCACAGTACAGAGTAGTTGAGTAATTATTAAGATTGGGTGTTATTAAGGGAAATGGAACTCGTGACGACCCGGATCCCCGACCCCGGATCTGGGGGTGTTACAGAAATGGTATCAGAGCTAAGCGTTATAAACCTCAGAGATGATGGGACGTTAAGATAATAAGTTCACTAAGATAATAAGAACTCTTGCCAAGTTCATAGTCG
Organism: Apium graveolens; assembly: GCF_009905375.1. Lineage (NCBI taxonomy): Eukaryota > Viridiplantae > Streptophyta > Magnoliopsida > Apiales > Apiaceae > Apium > Apium graveolens. Next base: position 113,661,820 of record NC_133657.1, read on the forward strand.
GGCTACCTAACGTAGCACTGACAGTTAAAACCCTTATGGGAACCCTTATAGGTATCATGATAGTAACATAGTTTGTTCTCGTATAGGGCAGCGGGGCACCAAACCTTGAGGTTCAGGAGCATCAGCATGAGGATGTTTTATTACAAGTTGGAGATCAAATTGTGAATCCGATGGAGTACCCTAATGAGGGACCGGATGAGGTTCAGATAGAGAATGCTGCGGTTGAGGATGTTATTCCGGAAAGGATTGTGGCTGAGGAGGATCTCATGGAGGATCCTGATGAGAATGAAGAGAGGACCGTTGAGGAACAGATGACCGTAGTCAGGGCGACTACCAGAGCAAGAATGGCCGCGAGGGTGGCACTAGAGGATGAAGAGTTACCAAGGGCACAAAGGTTAACGAGGGCAGAAGGAGTGGGGCCTTCCACGACCCCAATTATACCAGTATCAGACCCTCTTCCAGAGGCTCCTGTAGACATCCATGAGGTTCCACCAATTCCTGTTCCCTCCCCTGTACAGAGCCCAGCACATACTGAGGAAATGCCACCTTTATCCCCTGCACCATTGTCACCTGATACCGTGCTTGGTTATCCATTTGGATCTCCTGGGTCTGCACCACCTGCCCCCCATGGACTGCTAGATGCTACCACTCAGGCTTCTCTTATCGCTGATTATCATATGACTTTGGGTGGCCTGTCAGAGGCCCGGAATGTTAGGAGTGATCTGTTGGATCGACTTACTGTACCAAGGATTGAGGGTGGGATACTTCCGGCAGGATTAGCGTATAGCATGGAAAGGATTGAGGCTACCACCCGTGTTACAGCTAGGGGCCATCTTGAGGGTCCGGTTGATCCAGCTCTACTTGCGACTATCTTAGACCTCATCACCTCTGTGATGGAGCAGGTTAGGGATGTCATGCGTGCTCGCATCTCTTAATCCATGGTAGTGTGCAGAGCCAGAGCAATCAAACAAGGGTCTCATGTAGCACTGCTTTTGGAGGATTAGCCTAAGTTATGAATGATTAGTTTTAATGACGAGATGACTATCTATGGTAGTACTTTTGGGATAGGAGCGATAAGTTCATATGATGTAATCCTCTTTAATATGTTCAGTTGTTGTATTCTCGAACAAATGGTTATGTATATATTCGTTAATTTCAGTTCAGGTCAGTTTGTTTGTGATAAATCACATTGTTAATTGCTCTATTAACACTTAAGAGAGTGTCATGAAGGTTATCGAACTTAAGAATTCATAATTTGCAATCGTGCAAGGACTAAACGAGGGGAAGACTTAAACAAAGTAAGTAAGACAAATATCCGGAGATTCTCAAAAAAAAAAAATTCCAAGTAATATGCCCCCACAAGGAAAAAGATTAAGCGCAAACCTGGAACGTGATAATCAGGGAGGTTGCAATTAAGATATAAAGAACCCGGAATATAATAAAGTGGAAAATGAAGATTTTAAATTAAAAGATGACTCCAATTATGGGGAGTAGGAAGAAATATTTAGACTAAGAAAGCAAAAGTCGAGCGAGATAAGGAGACCCGAGACGGTACTCCTATACGGAAATTCATGAACCTGTCTAAACAGAACTTATATTTTATTCCCAACCACCACCCTGAGGAGACAGTGCGGTGGGAAATTCTTTCAGGATCTTTAGATCGCTAAGCTCTCAGAGTTCCAAGGAACAAGCTGACCCAGTCAAGGCAAGAGCCTGGCTAAAGGAAATATAGGAATCATTTGAGATTCTAAATGATTGACGAATCACAAAAGACTATTTTTATCACTTACCCTCCTAAGAGAGAGACCACCCGCCGGTGAAAGGCCAAGGAAGGCACGGAGCAAGAGATTATAATAAACTGATTTAAGTTCAGTCAATTGTTTTCGGGAAAGTAATTCCCAAGGATAAGGAGATAGTGTAAAAGCTTTAGAGCCAGAACAAAGGCAGACGAGTATGATAAATTATGAATCTAAGTTATAAAAGTTATCAAGATTCGTTCTGAGGACACGAATCCAGAATGACGGGATGTTTGAAATCAATGCTTATGTTGTGTTGGTTTAAAAAAAAATGGTAAGAGAAAGGAAAATAAAAAGAAACTGAAGTGGAAAGGAATACAAGGGCAATAGAGTTGAGGTATGATAAGGGAGTTGGGTATGAGGAAACCCTAAAGACTCGTAGCAATAAAAATAGAAAAGTATGTAATCGTCAGGATGAGGGTGATTCACCATGAGTTAAAATAGATGGTTGAAGGTGTAAGAGATACATATATTTTATCCCCTGTAAGTTGGGAGGATTCGAGGAAACCTTTAGATAGTTCGAAGGATAAATAATAAGACGCGGATAGACTAAGGAGACAAGAAAGTAAGAAAGTAGGAAAGTTGGATGAAGGAAGTGACCTTCAATAATGTGAAATGTAAGACCGGTGGCTCGATACCCAGAAAGGGAGGCGCCAGGTATGAGAGATATCCCAACATTGAGGTGACTGTTGAGATAAACAACGAAAGTAAATAAGGAATTATTAAGAAGAGGTTCACGTTGAACACGACCAATATCTTCCAGAACATCCTTGTTATCGTTACCAAATTAGGCAAGACAAGCGGATAACCGTTGCTATCTTTTGGAGGCCATATTGATTGACCCCATTTTGAATACAGATGTTATGGTGGAATTAGACATATACTATCAAGGTGGGAATGATTGAATAAGACACCCTTATCAGGGATATATGACTTGATTTATCCATGGAAGGATGCAGGTACCTTTTAAAGGTGGAATTAAGAAATAGAACATCGGTAACTTAAAATGAATCCTAGGGGAATGCATAAAGGTTGGCATTTCACCCTTAATAGGGACAATATGAGTTTTGACAGGATGAATTGGAAAGGGTTAAGGTAACAACAACCTTTAAGGATCAGTGGAGAATTTTTTCAGAAGTATATAGACAATGGTTCTAGTAATAGTGAATGGTATTTTGATATGCCCTGTATCTAGGGAATACAGGAGGAACGATTGAAGGATAACCTTAGAGGTTTTACAAGGAGAAAGGTAATATTCAAAATTCTCAAGAATAAAAATGTTGATAAAAGAAAAATGACGTAATTATAATGATGCCAAGTGGGGCACGTGTTAAACCACAAGAAATTATGGATCGAACCAGTAATGGTCGAAATTGTTCAGGGTAATTAGGACTTAAGATAAAAAAAAATGTTCTAAGTATGATTGAGAGTCAGTCTTGACAGTGATTAGCCTCTAAAGAGTGAGGCAATAACTTATGGAAAAAAATGGTGATATTTTTTTTCCCATCTGATTTTAAGGAAAACATCTTCACTCAAGCAGTGATCGGAAATAAGGTAGAAAATTTATTTGGAGGTGGTTAAAATGACATTGACTGTAAGGAAATTTTACTATCAGGAAAGGCCAAAGAGGTGGCCGACACTTTAAAGGTAAGTGGATAATTATAGGCGCGTGTGCCAAAAGAATACAGTGATGATGGTTAAAAATGTGAAGGTTGAATTATGGTTTGGAAGATTGACATTCCTTCTGATGACTGTGCAATACCCAACCGTAATAGTAGTTGGTAAAGGTTTAATTCGTGTAATCGCCATGAACGGGCTATCTATCTTAGAAGGTCCTATCTTGAGAATAATCCACGACCATGTTTCAAAAAGGACTAGATGAACCCTTGAGTTAATTCTTCTATTTAGGGCGTATGATTAAGAATGGTATTAACCTGCTATCGTTGCTTTGATTGAAACTCTTCTGCACTTTTATCTGCTTCATGTCATGTATGTATGTCAGGATCAGGAGTGTTCTTCATGAATTGTGATTGGTGGTTATGTTAACTCCTTAGGAGAATTAGATACGACATGTATGGACTCGGTATGGTTAGCTATTAAGACTTCAGGGAAAATGAATGACTACAGTGGGTCAGTGGTGGACCATAGTAAGGCAGCAATGATTCTGCGAGTAGTGAGCTAATTACAACCATGAGAGTTGTATTGGAATGGGTGTCGAGATTGAGTACCCCTAATCGGGTCGTGGTAGTGTATAAGTTATCATTGATAGACTAATTAAGTAGAGTATCTACCTAGTGAATAATTATTCTTTCTTATCAATAGAGAGTCGTATTATTATACGAGGAAGGTTGCGGTGCGAGCATAGAATCCTAGTAACGGTGATATATAGAATGAGATCCCAAGTTCGATTTTCGATGTCGAGGGAGTTTCAAAGGTGATTGTGTATATGCTCGAGGAAGAGAATGGGTCCATAGAATGATGGACGGAATGGCGAAAATATTTAGGCATGGGAAATACGATGCTATAATACTTGATGCTGATATAAATACGTTTATGTTTTGTTCTCCTATGACAAACCTCTATAGTTCAGAGGTAAGTTCCAAGCCAGATATTTTGTGGCAGTATATTTTTCATATATACAATTCTCTTCAATTCGTTCTTTTCTCTTCTTTTCATTTCATGTAAGCTGAGAAGAACAACCCTTCCAGAAGGGGAGGTATTGCCGAATGACTATCTATCTGTGTGATAGAAGCCGAGTAGGATACCATATATTGTTTAATTGCTTGTCAAGTACTAAAGGCTGGCCACCTTCTGTACTAACTATGCGATATAACAAGTGTTCATGATCATAGTGATCTCTCAACAAATTCCTTTACTTCTATTTGATTGATCAAATTTTGGAAAATAGAAACAACTGAAAAAGGAGTAATAAAGTGGTGGTAGTATGCGGAATGGAAACACATTCGTGATACTAAGGTTGACGTGGTTATTAAAAGGTTATAGAACGCTAACGAGCAAACGTATAACCAGTATAATATTAGGAACGGAAGGTAGTAGCGATTAAGAACTGGAAAAGAATGGGTATTGAGAAGCAGAAGCTCTAATGCTAAAAGCAATAATGAGAGTCTGTGCAATAGACTTGAAAGAATTTAGAATGATCACTTAACGCGGATTTAGTTATATCACGACAATAGATCATATGTCATTATCGAGATGTCGCCTTATGAGATCCTTGAGGGAAGACAATGTCGATCTCCCTTATGTTAGGATGAAGTTGTAGAGCGCAAGATGCTCGGACCCGCAGTAGTCCAAAGGACCAAGGATATGATAGATCTAATCAGAGGACGGCTGGTAGTAGCCCAAGAGGGACATGATAAGTATGTTGATTTGACACGAAAGGATAAAGAATATGAAATAGGGGACCTAGTAATGTTATAGGTATCCCTTGGAAAGGATTGATGAGGTTCGGAAAGAAAGGAAAGCTAAGTCTACAATTTGTTGGACCCTTGGATATATTAAGACGTTTGGGAAGTTAGCATATGAGCTAGCCCTAACCCCGAACATGTAGCAGGTCGTAACGTGTTTCACGTATCAATGTTAAGGAAGTGTAATTCAGATGCCAGATAAATAGAGGCATATGAGCGCATAGATATGCAACCCGACGTAACCTATATGGAGCAACCAGGAAGGGTTATAGAGTGAAAAGGAACAAGTGCTTAGGGGAAGGATTATCAAACTAGGCAGAGTTTGGTGGTAGAACCACAATGTGGGAAAATTGACTCGAGAGTTAGAAAGTGTAATGCTAAGAAAGTATCCCCATTTGTTTTCTATCTGATTCCGGGACGGAATCCTTTTAACGAGGGGAGACTGTAATAACCCCAATTTTTGAGAAATTTTAAAACCCTTATGAATAGTGTTTTTGCTGAACGAGAAAACTTTTCATGCCACGCTATGTAGGGGTTCTGTTATTGATCTTATGGGATATTATTAGTACTCTATATGGTATATAAGTGTATGTAAAGATCGTCAGAATCCAATTCCGAACACTTTGATTTTTCCCGGAAATCCACTAGATACGGAAAGAATTGAGAAAAAGGTAACAGGATAAAAAGGATTTAAATTAAAGGATTATAAGAGAGGATCATAGAAGGAATACAATATATTGAGAAAGGTTAAGGGAACCTAAGTAATAAGATCCCGGGTATGATCCCTCAAACGATAAACGAGAACGAAAGATAAGCGAACCGTAAAACAAATAAGTGACCAAGAGACAAGCTTGTACAAGAAGCCAGGGACTGTGACATCATCAAACCACAAGGTGTGGACAAGTGGGAGCATTATGACATGTGCGAGGTGACATAGGCATGACAAAAAAGGAAGGAGATGTGGTGACTTTTTAACCATACAAAATCAAGGGCAACTAGGTAATTTACTAAATCAAACACAAAAACAAGCCAACCAAGCCAAGCAAAATCATTTTCATCAAAATCAAAAAGAAACCAAGGCATGGTTCATCATGCTCTCGGCTTTTACTATTGCAAATGGAGGAGAAATTCAAAATCAAAGATCCAAGCTTCCTAAATTGGTGAGTTAATTCCCTAATCATCTTCATGCTTAGTTAGAGCTATATCATGAGTTTAAGCCATCAATTCCTTCTCCATCTTCTTCATTTAATCAAAGAAGAAGACTATGAATAGTGTTTTCAAGTTTTTAACTTGAAGTTTTTCTTGTTTTTCTTGAAGATCTAAGCTTTCCTAAGACTTCTCAAAGCTTCTTAAGGCTTCCTAGCTCCTCCCACCACTTCAAGGAAGGTATACCATCTCCAAACCCTAGATTCCTATATATTATAAGACGATTTTGATTAGTAGGATGATATTGTAGCTTGTTGTTGTGATTAGAGTTTGGGATTTGAATTGGTAGTGAAATGGAATGGTAAATGTTGAGGTTTTGATGAAAAGAACTTAAGTATGATTAAAGTTACGCTTAGGCATAAGTATGAATGATTAAATTGAATTGGTTGGGGTTGTTATGATGTGATGAGGATGGATGTTGGTTGTATGTTGGATTTGAGGTTGATTTGGAATGGGTTTGAATGGTTTAAAATATTGGAAATCGCGTAAACATAGCCGTCGTAACGTCCGATTTTCTTTGGACTATTTTTGTGCATAGCATTAGGACCCGAGAACCCCCTGCTAGATTATGACCACTGCCATGTTTAGATAGCTCATGTTACGAGCTTCGTTTTGATATGTAGTTCGTTCGATTCCGATGCACGGTTTAGGAGAAACGACCGTTTCAAGTAACGGCGTTTCGCGAACGAAACTTTTTCCCTCGCCTTACTTTGAAACATAGGTTAAAGACCAAAAAGGGTTAATTAATGTATGAAACATTTATGGTAAGTGTGTTAGGCAGTTGGTAAGATACTCGCAAAAGAATCGCCTTAAAACCCTTAATGGTTAATTTATTAAAAATGGTGGAGCTGAGGGTACTCGAGCGACTTAAGTAAATCGTTAAGCGCGAAAGCGAACGTTAGGACTCTAAATGGTTAAAGTCTAGTTTCTTAAGCGACCGGGGTTTAATTCCGACTTATGTTGTTGTTCATAGGTTATCGGACCCACTCTAAGCTTAAGCCTATCCGGGAGCGCTCAGGCAAGTATTCTATCCGTTATACTGTTGTTGTGATGTATACATTTGTATATGCATGATCTTGCGATAAATGCATATTGGTTATTTAGCAAATTCTTGCGATATATTGTAGCATGTGATATGGTATATATGCATGCCTGTTTCATATTCTTGAAATATATATCTGTTGGTTCAGTTGATAATACCTATGCTAGAGAATAGCGGTAACTTGCATATACCCTTAGTATAGGGACCCAAAGGTGAAAATATTTTCTAAAACCGGGAGTCGAGGATCCCGAGTAGATTTTGTATATATGGATATGGATATATATATATATATGGTTATAGTTTTCCAAACTATTAATCGAATAAGGTTTATTCGATAACTTTAACTTTATTTTATTATTGAATATTATTTCGAATATTATTCGAAGGCGTATGACTCCTTTTATTTATTTATCTGAATATTATTTTGAATATTCATTCGAGGACTTATGACTCCTTTTATTTTATTATCTGAATATTATTTGAATATTCATTCGAGGACTTATGACTCCTTTTATTTTATTATCTGAATATTACTTGAATATTCATTCGAGGGCTTATGACTCTTTTATATTATTTATTGAATATTATTTGAATATTCATTCGAGGGCTTATGACTCAGTTTATATTATTTAATGAATATTATTTGAATATTCATTTGAGGATCTATGACTCCGATTATTTGCTGAGATATATTCTTTATTTTATTAAAGAATAAGGTGTTAATAATCAAACTTATTTTCGATTATTCAAATAAAGATAATACTTTCATATAAGTATATCTTTGGTTATTTAATACTCGTTTCAAGTATAAGTTTTAATACTTCTACTTCAATTATTTTTATAAAGATTATTCTTTATGGGAATATTATTTAAATAATAATATTCAGTCATTTTCTAAATATTCTGGGGACTGATTTACTTCATTAAATCAGCTTTACTCCAAACACTCTATAAAGTGTTTTCGAGTCTTCAAAATGATTTTTAAAGTCAGAGCGGATCCCAAAACTCATTTTTATATTTAAGATCTTCCTTTTTAAGGGGATTTAAATACTCGCTCAAAACCTGGGGAATCCGGCTCTATGGTGTATTTTATATTCGAAACAAGGTTGCTGTTTTGATGAATGAATTGATTACTTGCCCAATGTTCGGGAAGTAAGCCCATCTAATTGAGTCGGCATAAGCGATAGGCCGGGGTACGGTCTATCAATGTGTAAGTGGCTGGGTGGCAGTCAATCAACGCGTAAGAGGCCGGGTGGCGGTCCAGCACAAGGTCCTTATGTGGCCAGGGTGATGACCGGTGGGGGATTCATCCATCTACTAGTAGAAAAGGTTACTTATTGGTATCTTTGCCTGATCAGCAAGATATCGGGTTTATGCCAAAATTCTTTTCCTTTCCAAATTTATTGGATATTGCAATTCTGTTCATACTTTACATGACAGAGGTTTCAGGAAATGTATGGGAGATATATATGAATATATATATATATCAGAACTTAATGAAGTATGTCATAACTTCATTTCCTTTAATAATATTTTAAAGATTTAATCTATTCAAATCTTGTCTTGTAGTCTCATCTATGTGATGAACTTTTGAAACTGATTATAACTTGAACGGTGGTAGTTCAAGTAGTATTGGGAAAGATATAAGTATATTGGGGTATTTGGTAACCTCATCTTTTAAACTTATATCTAATTAATAATTGTCTTATGAATGACAAAGATTTTCAGAAAAACGTTGAGACAAGGTTAGATATATGAGATCACCTTGCAACGATATTTTTATACAGTTATACACTGGGACTTTGTGTATATTATGCATGGAAGAGGACTTCCAATATTTTGAAAAGTATATATGTATATATACTGAATATTTTGCGACTTCATCGCATTAAGATATCAAACTTGGTTCATTTCTTTTGACCAAGACTTTCATGAGTATTATGAGTAGGCTCATATACTATTAATCATTATACATATTATTTTGGTGGGCTTGCTGCTCACCCTTGCTTTCTTCTTTCATCACACAACAATAGATAGAAAAGATGAACAGAACCAAGCTCCCGATTCGCAAGCGATTAGGAGACATTCCGCAGTTTTCTAGAAGCATTGATGCCGCCGTAGCTGAGGTAGGAACTACCAATAGGCTAGGCTTTCAACTTTTAATGTACCAGATTTATTTATATTTATGAATTGTAATAATGGCAAAGAAATGTAAATTTATTCAGAAAACCTTTTAAGGTGTATTGGCAGATAATTGTGGAATAAAATGACTTGTGGTTATTTTTGGATGATCATCTCTGAGACTATAACGTGTGGTGTGTGTGTTTATTGTGGGGTCACAGTACAGAGTAGTTGAGTAATTATTAAGATTAGGTGTTATTAAGGGAAATGGAACTCGTGACGACCCGGATCCCCGACCCCGGATCTGGGGGTGTTACAGCATAGTTGTCTCTTATAATAGTAGCTTTCAAATCCCAACTTCCAGGAAGAGCTAAAAGGAATTTTAGATTTGAATCTTCAATGTCATATTCCTTGTCCACCAGTGATATATCATTCAAGAGTTTGACAAATCTGTCATATAAGTTAGTTAATGACTCATCACTTTTTGAGTCAAAGTGCTCATACTCTTGAGTGAGTATAGTCCTCCTGTTTTTCCTGATTGCATCAGTTCCCTGACACCTTGTCTCCAAAGTATCCCATATCTCCTTTGCAGTCTTGCATTGAATTACCATATTTGACATGACATTATCAATGGCACTATGCAGCAAATGCCTTACCTTTGCATCCTTGGTGATATATGAGATATCTTCAACTGTGTATTCACTTTTCTCCTTTGTTATGGTCTTTGCTGGCTGATCTACAACTACAACAGAGAGCTTGGTTGGTTTATACGGTCCTTCATAAATTCTGTCAAGGTATTCTGGATCTGTAGCTTCCAAAAACATAGCCATCTTCACATTCCATATGGGATACTCAGAAGGTCTCAGTATGGGAACCTTGATAGTCTCATATCGACTATGGGTTTGAGTCTTTGGAGTTTCTTCAGTTTTGGCGGGCTTGGTTGGATTTTCTGCTTCTTCAGACATGATTGTTTTGGATCTTTACTGTATGTGTGTTAACAGATAGGCTCTGATACCACTTGTTAGGTCACACAACACTGTAGAAGGGAGTTGAATACAGTGTAGAATACAATCAAATCGATTTAAAGCACAAGTAACAGAAAACAGATGTATTCGATATAATAAACACTGTTACAATGGAACTGTTCTCTCTCAGTGATGAACAAATATCACAAGAGCTACTAAGTTACAATTGTATGATCTTCTCAATGATCGTAAATGTAACGACCGTAAAATTTTAATATAATGATTATTTGTTTATGTGCTATTTATGTGAAAGTAGAGAATAAATATATATAATTATATATTTATTCCAGTCTGATGTATTTCAGAGGAATTGTGATAAAGTGAATTGTGAATTTATTGATGCTATAATAGCATTATAAAATTTAAAGATGAAAATTTAAATGTGAAAGTGAAATGTGATAGTGGAAATTGAAAAGTCGAAAAGTGGGAATTATGGAAATATGAGAACTTAGTTGAAAAAATAAAATATGTGATATTTATATGCTAAAGTGTGGTTTAAGTGATTATTAGTATTTTTGAAATTTATTTATGTGATTATTAAAGTGCTTGGAAATTTATTTATGAAATTCTAAGTGAATATTGAAAAACAAAGTGTGAATAAATGTTTATTTAAATTTCTGAAAAATAGTGGGAAAATAATAAATTTTTTATTATTGTTCTACAATCATTATTTTGGTATTGAAAACTTTATAATAATGTGAAAGTGAGTATTTTGGGCTATTTCCTATTTTTAATTCGAATTAAGAACTGTTTTTGCACGTTTCGTAGTCAAACTTGTAAAATTCATACAAAAATAACTGTGTATCAGAAAAATATTTGAAAAATATGCACGCAAAGCTAGTTTCATGCTCTTTATTTTAAAAATATAATTTGCATCTTTTCCAGAATTTACTGAACTGCTTTCTAATTATCAAAAAACGATTTCAGCATTACTAGAATTAAAAGTAGAATAGTTTTAAATGGTGAAAAGACTGTTTTGCCCTTGTATTTGTTTATAACAGCAGCACCCACTTCTCTTTCCTTTCATTTCAGCCGAATTCCATCTCTCTCTTGTTCTTCTCAATCAAACTTTCTCTCTCTAAAAGATTCATCACATGCAAAGCCTTAATTTACATTAATTTCAAGGATTTAGATAGCAGTCTCTTCCTTTCTCTCTCCTAAAACCATCTGCACCATTAAAGTAAGTGTTTGTCACTTGTCATACTAAAGTTCTGAATTGGTTTCTTGGGGTTTTGATTCAATATGATGGTATATATGTATGTAATGACCTAAAGCAAATATGAAGGTAGTGGTTTTGTGTGTGTGTGTAACCTCTGCAGCCCGGGGGCTTTTTATCATGGCTGCCACCACCCACACTCGGCCGAGAGCTTGTAGTGTGGAGATGGTTTAATTTTTTGTTAGTTTATATAATTACTTTTATTGTTGTATGATTAATCATAATTGCATGTTGAGTTAAAGGCTTGCATGTTAGATTATTTTGTGTTTGTTAATCGACTTGAATACATATTCTTTTTTATGATAAAACTGAAGATATGCTAGTAAAATGATTGTTTGAATGCTATGGTATGCTTGATGTTTAGTCGAATTATTTGTCTCGGATTTATGAAATCGGAACTTGATTTCTGTGGTTTTAGCCGATAGGAAGGAGATAGTGATGTTGTTAAATGAATTTAAGTTCTAAACATAATTATGGTAATAAATTAGTAATGTATGCTAAGATATCTTGATGTATATTAGTTTTGATATATGCATGTCATTGTTTTGTTGTTGCTGAGAGAAATATGTGTTTAAATGGCTTTTCTGTGTGAAATTGATTGTTAATATAGTTATAAAGATATAAGGTTTGATTTCAAAGTATAAGGTTCTGTTTTCTTGCTAAATTTGTATAAAATTCATTACAGGTCGGAATGTTATGATTTCAGAGTCTCTAGAAAGATAATTCAATTATCTACAACTTTGATTCTTTAAGTTTTTCGAAATTCTACTTATAAGGAGATGATTTCTGCAGTTTTTGTAACCTACTAGAAAATTTTCAAAACTGAGAGACAGACTTTGAAACTTTATAGTAAATTAAGTATTTATCAGAAAATTTTGAAGAATACCATTCTGAAAAGATCTTTTCAAACTCTACATTTTGTGTTCACAACTCAGAGTCATATTCTGGGATTTAGGAGTCTTAAATGTCAAATTACTTCTTTGATCAGGGCCTGACTCTGTTCAGGCAGCCCACATTTATCTAATTTTCGAATTCGTTATTTATCCGTTTTTAATGACCCTTACCCTTTTGGAAAGATCTCAGAAGTATCTACAACTTTCATGTTTTATGATTTTTCAATTGACTTTAAATTAACAGAGTAAATTGGCATTCTTTCGAGATGGTCTGGTTATACTTTAAACTCTTAATAGTCTATATATAAGACATTTTGATAAGTAATCTTGTATCTAGCTTTAATATGGTAAATACGATAGAATATGTGTGTTTGTATGATGGTGTGTGCTAGTATGTACCTTATTGAAATTGGTTTATGTCCTTGGTTGTTAAATGTGTTTGGCTATTTGGTATGTTTTGATTGTAAACTAGTATCCATAATAATGTACTAGTTGTGTAAAGTGTTTATAAGTCAATGTACTTAGTTTTTATAGAATGTTTTATTATTTACTTGTTTATTCTTGAAATAGTATAAAGAGCAAGTAAGTTGAATGGTATGTTTGTGATGAAGTTTGTATAGTAGTATTATACTACCATAATATAGTATTGTGATTGTATATGAGGCTGGTTGCTTGTGTTTGGGTGTCAACAATGGTCGACTGGTATGTTGGACATACAGAGGATATGCTGCCCAAATTTTGTTAAAATCTTTTAAAGATCTAACGTAGTTTGGCTAGCTATCTAATGTTATTTAACTTGTCGAGTAACTAGACTATCTTCGAAAAGCGATTACGTTTTCAAGATACTTAAATACTATTATAGTTTCACTAGGTTAGTTGCTAGTCGAATTAAGTTATCGAATGACGATCAGTTATTCGAATTAACATAGTTTGAATTACAGTTAATTCGTCAAACTATAATATGAATTTCAAATTATTTTAAACTTAAAGTTTGTTTTCTAAACATGATCAAATAATTTGCAAGAGAGTTTTAAATTTAAAATTTTATTTCAAATAAGGAATTATTTCCTAAGTTTGAAATTGAAGATCGGATAGTGACTATATGTGCAATATGTGTTATGTGCTATGTGATCTGTTTATGATATGTGTGCTATATATATATATGAAATAATAGTACATATATAAGTATAATGTAGGTATCGCGAAAGGGGTATTTAAGGTAGACGTTTAAAGTGAACGTCGAACTGTATTTAGAATGATTCTGAAATAGAGTTCTTACCCGTGTAGATATAAAGAGCGAGGACGAATCTTTAGGGAAAGGCAATGCAAAAGATGAGATTCAGTAAAGTGTTAATCCTTAGACAGGACATCTAGCTATTGTACTTTTGGGAGGCAAGTAACGAAACCTCAATTGCTCTCTCTCTTACTTATATTCCTGCCTGTTGATTTAAATTTTAAATACCATATCTCAGCCATTGATAAATAAGCCTGTTTCCTTTATATTTTCAAATGCTCACAATTTCATTCATTATGAGAACCTTTTGGTTCATTGTTGATAATACATAGGCTTGAACCCATTGCGTTCTTTTTGATACCTGATACTTGACATGATATCCCTGAGTTTCAAAAATGAACTTAAATATGATTTGAGACTTTCCAATAAGGTCTTATTTCATCAAAAGGTTGGTAAAGCTTAAAATTGAAAGATATTTTCATAAATGATATAGGAATTCCGTCAAAAAAATGTTTTCTATGGATTCCTATAGATTGGAGGCGTAAGTGGCCGAGTGACGCTGGTCCAGCATTTTTTTTTATGATGGTAAGCTAGCAATGTCAATAAGTCTAGCGCTAGCAATGATAATAAGTCTAGCTGACTAGTTTTGGAACTAGTCTTAGGGGACCCTATATACATGGAAGCTCAGAAGGACGATTAGGTCCTGATGGGAGGCATTACGTGGCTGATCACCCGTATTGTCTATGACGTTGTGGCAAAACTCCAATCAAAAGATATGTTTTGAAATAAAGATTTTCTTAGAAAATGTTTGCTTGAAAAGGTTTTTGAAAAGATGTTAGAAAGAATTTTATGAAGAGTTTTGAAAGAAAACTTGAAATTTTGAACTGACGATAAGGAATTTTTCTATAATTCCTTTCCTTATTCCTTATATTGGATTTCCATTTGAATATCATAGTTGGCCTTGATACCTATTAATCCCTGATAGCTTAACTGTTTTAATGTTATTATTACTTGCTGAGCTTTTGTAGCTCACGTTACTTTGTTATCTAAATTTTACTGGTTAAGCTTGAGTATGGTTAAATTTAGAAGGTCAGCTAGGAAGAACGCTAACTTTGGACCTTCGCGCACAGTTAGATTAGCTATAACGTCGCAGGTAACTAGAAAGGGGGTAGATCAGTGGCAGCTTCTATATGAAATTATGTTTTGTATTTAGAAAAGATTGTAATAGCATCATGTTGTGTAGTTAGATGTAACTTGTTTCATACCTTAACCTGTATTAGATCCTGTAGCAGTGCAAGGGGCCATGGCGTTATATATTTGATTCTGTTTTATATTATTGTAATTTGTAGCATGGTGACTCCACAATCTAGGCCCCTGATTGTGAGGGTGTCACAGTTTGGTATCAGAGCTACAGGTTTTGGTCACTGAAACAAGTCAAGATTAGGTAGGTTGTAGGAATGTTAAGTTAAGAATTAAGTTTTTAACTATATAGAGTTTGGGTTGGGATTGTAGGATATAGTTTTGACTTTAAGATCTCTACGATACGATGGCGTTAGAATTTAAGATAACCTTTTTTGTTTCACCTTGCATACCTATATTATCGCAGATGCCAGATAGCAGTAGCAGTGATGATGAATCAGATAGGACTTCTCCTACCGACCCCTCAGCCTTAGCGTCTAGTCATGGGTACGAGTCTGAGATTGATTTTGAGTAAGAAATTGTATGGCAGCCGGTCAGATCGACTACCGGGACTCTTGTCTTACCAGCTATGGAACCTGTTTTGGCCCCTGTGATAATTCTAATTCCACAAATTCCCTACTACATTTATGCGGAGCTATCACACGACCGAGAAATGGTGTTTGGACAAGGTTCAGAATTAAGATCCTTAGTTGATCATATGTCTAATGAGACTAGGCAACGGGTAGACGTTTCTGAAAGTGAGTGGGTATCTAGGATTGAATGTCTAGAAGAGATGGCATGTGGTCGTCTTCGGGAAGGATCATTTGTTTACACTTCTTGGGAAAGGACTGGGAGACTGATGAAGTTGGAAAGATGGATGTGGACTGTGTTAAGAATTGCTTGACAAAGGAGATATTAAGCTATTGGGAAAAGAAGTTGTTGGCGTGGTACTCAGCTCAGTTAGTAGAACTTGTTTAGATACTATTTTACGTTAGTATCAGATGGTTCTAAGTTAATCTTTTCAGATGTTTAGGTCACCATTAATTTCAATAATTTCCTTGTTGTTGTCTAGCAGCTTGTGACAGTTGGGGTTGTTTTTCCCATTATTTTACCCCTTTGACTAATCGTCGGACTGCTGTTTTCTCTCCTGTTATTTTTGAACTCAAGTGTTGGACCCATAACTTTTACCTTAACAGATGAACGCCTTTTTTTCATATTCGTTGAACACCTTACTATTTCCTCCATATACAACTGTTTATACACCCACCTTAACATTCCAAAATTGTTTTATTACCAATAAACCATACCTTGTTATTTCCTTGAGGAAAGCGAGCAACTTATAGGGTAATAAGGCTGCATGAGTTAAATCTTTTTATTGTACTAAAAAGATAGAATTAAATCCTTTTACAAGGATAGAAATTACATGGTTTCTTAAGCATGTAGCATATTGCTTAGTAAGTTGCTTGTTTACTTGTCAAGAGGATATCGCTCTCAAGCCAATTTCTCAAACCTATAACACTGGAAGTTTGGAGTCAAACTGACCCTACCATAACCCAAATTTTATAACCAGTCTGACAATAACTGCTGCTTTGACACAACAATAACAACAGCGTCAAGCCGTAATTGGTAAGTTTTATATCCTCATAAGATGCCAAATTCCCATAGGCTCAGGAAACTGTGGAACTGACCAAAGCCAGAGTTTGGCTTAAGTAAATAGATAAAACTTTTGGCATGGTTAATGTTGGTGAAGACCAAAAGACAGAGTTTTCAAGTTGGTTTCTACTGGAAATCAGTTAGAGAAATGGAAAGAGAAAGTACGATGACATGGTAGAGATTTACGGAGCCGTTTCTAGTAAAGGATACACAAGACTGTATAAAGGAGCACTTGGGGTTAAGACTTTGAAGTTGAAAATAAGAAAATCTAAGCAAAGCGGTTATAAGCCCAAGATTACTGATTTAATATAAATGGTGTCAGAAATAGGCTTTTAAGGATGTAAAAAGAGCCAAGAGCTTCTAGCATCGGATTAAGCAGCAGGTTATAAGCTGGATGGCTGTATTTGAACTTCGAACTTATGTGAGCAGTGGTTTATAAGGCTATAAAAGGAAAAAGTAAGTGATCTAGGGAAGAAAATAAATATAGATAAAGTTGAAGAAAATAAAATGCATTACTTTACTGAGAAATGCACGAGTATAAGTGTAAGAGTGGATCCGGATTTTACTTGTAACAAGTGTGGTATGGTGGGCTATTCTATAAGGTATTTTAAGGAACTACTCCAAACAACAAAAATTTCAAGGTGTCATAAGACCATCACGAGCATCGGAATTTTTAGGTAAGGACCTTCATTATATCTAAGAAAGATATAGTTCAAAATGTGGAAGTGGTAATAGGAACGCTATAATTTAAGATCAACCGTTATGACCAAATTTGGTTATAAGAGTAGTCGATCAGGACAGAGTTCACGTTGGTCAGGTATGTTAACATTTTGACATTAAGATAACAGATTGTTCTTTCATCGTGAATATGATATCTTCCAAATTAAGAAAAATTTGATAGAACCCTAGGAATGGATTTGTTATAGGATTACGATGCACAAATAAGTACAAGAAGAAACAGATTAACATGAAGTCTATGAATGACGAGGAAGTTATGCTTCAAGGACAAAAGCACGTTAAGAAATTCAGACCCTTATTTTAAGTTAAAAGGATTTTGAAGACGAGGATGTGAAGCCTATGTGTGTCACACATGTAGTGAATATCCGTCGAGAAATACTCAAGATTGAAGAAATCCTCATGATTAAAGAGGTCAAGGTGTGTTTACAGATAAGCAACTTTGCTTATCTCATAGTAGAGAAGTGAATTTTTAGTGCGATACCTAGAATTAAATCAGTGGCAAAAGACTACACAGAGTGATACTAGTTGAAATGAGAAGACTGGCAATTCGAATGCCAGAAATTTTGGATAAAGGAGTTATAAGGCTTAGTGTATCGATTATGGAAAGCTCAATTAGACAATCAAGCATAAGTAACTGAAATGATGATTGAGTTGAACTGTTGGGAAAAGCAACATACTTCTCTATGGTTGATTTAAGAATGGAGTTACTATCAATTAGAAATTAAGTTTGAAAATCTGCTAGAGACAGTAATTTATACAAGGCTTTAATAATGTGTTATTTATTCAAATACGAAGGATGAGTACACCAAACACTGGAAGGACGACTTGATGATCCTAAGAAAAGAAATGAATACATGTATGTGAAGTTTATAAATTTTGAGTTATTAAAGAAATAGGTAGCCGTGAAGGAATCAACGTAAATTCCACAAGTGTTGAAATTTAAATGAAGTGGGAAATGATAGAGATATCTACGGAAACAAGGAACTTTAGTAATGGCCAACTCTTATAAGGAAATTGTTTAAGAAAGATAATGACATCAGTGACAATGACAATAAGGATGAGGGAAAAGTTTGATTAGAAAGATAAGCATGAGAGAAATTTTTTTTTAGTTAAGGAAAGGGTTAGTGTCCTAACCATGTTGGTTCTACTTGGTGATCGAGAACAATCTTGCGATTTATAATAGTATTTCTTATAATGGGTTAGAATGCATTTTGGTACAATATGGTCAGGTTATTGAGTATAGTTACCGAACAGCGAAAGTCTTGCAAGTAAAATCAGTTAGCAAATGATTTGAAACTAACAGAAACTTGAGTGCCCCAAGATTTGGAGACATTTATTCGTATAGAAACAAGTAAGAAAACCCATATGGATTAAAGGAGCTAGAAGTTTTGTCTTTATATATAAAGGACTTAATATAAGACAAGAACGATGGTAGAAATTGATCAAGTTAGTACACTTCTAATTGGTTAATGAAACGTTTCTACAAGACAACTAGATGAGGATAATAGTCATGTGGTATGGGGTTTCAGAGTGTATTGCGAAAGGTATAGGCAAAGAATTACTCAAAGAATTTGGAATAAGTTCCAATTTTGTGTAGACACTAAAATGTAGATGAGAACAATTCATCGTCAATGAGTGCATCTTCAAAAGAAAGGATGATTCAGACAGGGGATGATATACTAAGAGTGGACGTCTTATACAGTAAATAAAACTAAGGATAAACATCCGTTGTTAGTGGATTTATGCTGTAGCAAATGTAATGCGAATATTGGTATATCACCTTATGGGCTCTATATGTAAGAAGACCATTAATGTCATCAAACGAACCTAGATAGATTTTGATCTATGAGTGTATTACGAGGAAAGAGCGATTCAGAAGCTCCGAATGTGAATAACGTGGAAAGAGGTTATTGCTGCAAATATTCATGTTGGTGAGTTTCCGTGATTGATGGAAAAGAAGTAATGAATCTGGTATGAAAAGCTACATTGATGTGGATGTGTAATCCACTCTCGACATACGAAAGAATGGGTTACAGTTGTTATACGAGTACGTGTATAAGAAACCTATGAAAATGACCAATGATAAATTTCTCTTCTACCACTCTAAAATGTAATTTTTATTGTTTTCTAAAAGTATCCAGAATCTGTTCTATACTTCCAACTCCCTTCGAACATCTTTTGTTTCCTTGAAAATTTGGTCATCTGATTGAGAAAAACAATACACGTACTGTGGCTGTTTGTCTTCGTGACAAATAGTTTGGTGGGACGCCACCTAAATGTGTGTTGTGAACTGTATGGTACTAAGACTGGCCATCTTAAGTACTAATATGGTTGTTCTCAATCATGTAAATATCATTTTCATTCTTTTCTTCTTGATCATTGAACCTTAGTTCCAATCAACTATTCTGAAACAATGTGTTTCATCGACAAACTTTTGAATCAAGAATTGGTGCAAGTGAGAATTTTGCATTTTATATTCCTTACCTTCAATCTAAATATGTTGGAGTATAGACGAACCATCAGACGAGATTCCGTGTATCAGGATTTATGCAAAGTTTTGAAGGATAAGATAAGTCGTGTTTGAGATGATATTATCTCTGCACATACCCCATGTTCACATTATATTGTGCAATGGTTCATAAACTTTAGGATTCCAATTGCAGACCATGAAATAGAATATGGATACTTAAGGATTTAGCTTGTCTTATGAGGAATATCCGATAAAGATGGTAGATCGGAGAGAAAGGCACTTAGGAATAAATCTGTGTCCCTCGTCAAAGTTTTGTGGAGAAATCCTCTTGTGGAAGAGTTCACATGGGAACTTGAGAGTGAAATGCTCGAGAAGTATCCCTAATTGTTTACTTATGCATGATTCTGGGGACATAATCCTTTAAGGGGGGAAGAATGTAACGACCGTAAAATTTTAATATAATGATTATTTATTTATGTGCTATTTATGTGAAAGTAGAGAATAAATATATATAATTATATATTTATTCCAGTCTGATGTATTTCAGAGGAATTGTGATAAAGTGAATTATGAATTTATTGATGCTATAATAGCATTATAAAATTTAAAGATGGAAATTTAAATGTGAAAGTGAAATGTGATAGTGGAAATTGAAAAGGGGAAAAGTGGGAATTATGGAAATATGAGAACTTAGTTGAAAAAATAAAATATGTGATATTTATATGCTAAAGTGTGGTTTAAGTGATTATTAGTATTTTTGAAATTTATTTATGTGATTATTAAAGTGCTTGGAAATTTATTTATGAAATTCTAAGTGAATATTGAAAAATAAAGTGTGAATAAATGTTTATTTAAATTTCAGAAAAATAGTGGGAAAACAATAAATTTTTTATTATTGTTCTACAATCATTATTTTGGTATTAAAAACTATATAATAATGTGAAAGTGAGTATTTTGGGCTATTTCCTATTTTTAATTCGAATTAAGAACTGTTTTTGTACTTTTCGTAGTCAAACTTGTAAAATTCATACAAAAATAACTGTGCATCAGAAAAATATTTTAAAAATATGCACGCAAAGCTAGTTTCATGCTCTTTATTTTAAAAATATAATTTGCATCTTTTTCAGAATTTACTGAACTGCTTTCTAATTATCAAAAAACGATTTCAGCATTACTAGAATTAAAAGTAGATTAGTTTTAAATGGTGAAAAGACTATTTTGCCCTTGTATTTGTTTATAACAGCAGCACCCACTTCTCTTCCCTTTCATTTCAGCCGAACTCCATCTCTCTCTTGTTCTTCCCAATCAAACTTTCTCTCTCTAAAAGATTCATCACATGCAAAGCCTTAATTTACATTAATTTCAAGGATTTAGCTAGCAATCTCTTCCTTTCTCTCTCCTAAAACCATCTGCACCATTAAAGTAAGTGTTTGTCACTTGTCGTACTAAAGTTCTGAATTGGTTTCTTGGGGTTTTGATTCAATATGATGGTATATATGTATGTAATGACTTAAAGCAAATATGAAGGTAGTGGTTTTGTGTGTGTGTGTAACCTCAGCAGCCCGGGGACTTTTTATCATGGCTGCCACCACCCACACTCGGCCGAGAGCTTGTAGTGTGGAGATGGTTTAATTTCTTGTTAGTTTATATAATTACTTTTATTGTTGTATGATTAATCATAATTGCATGTTGAGTTAAAGGCTTGCATGTTAGATTATTTTGTGTTTGTTAATCGACTAGAATACATATTTTTTTTATGATAAAACTGAAGATATGCTAGTAAAATGATTGTTTGAATGCTATGGTATGCTTGATGTTTAGTCGAATTATTTGTCTCGGATTTATGAAATCGGAACTTGATTTCTGTGGTTTTAGCCAATAGGAAGGAGATAGTGATGTTGTTAAATGAATTTAAGTTCTAAACATAATTATGGCAATAAATTAGTAATGCATGCTAAGATATCTTGATGTATATTAGTTTTGATATATGCATGTCATTGTTTTGTTGTTGCTGAGAGAAACATGTGTTTAAATGGCTTTTCTGTATGAAATTGATTGTTAATATAGTTATAAAGATATAAGGTTTCATTTCAAAGTATTAGGTTCTGTTTTCTTGCTAAATTCATATAAAATTCATTACAGGTCGGAATATTATGATTTTAGAGGCTCTAGAAAGATAATTCAATTTTCTACAACTTTGATTCTTTAAGTTTTTTGAAATTCTGCTTATAAGGAGATGATTTCTGCAGTTTTTGTAACCTGCTAGAAAATTTTCAAAACTGAGATGCAGACTTTGAAAATTTATAGTAAATTAAGTATTTATCATAAAATTTTGAAGAATACCATTCTGAAAAGATCTTTTCAAACTCTACATTTTGTGTTCACAACTCAGAGTCATATTCTGGGATTTAGGAGTCTTAAATGTCAAATTACTTCTGTGATCAGGGCCTGACTCTGTTCAGGCAGCCCACATTTATCTAATTTTCGAATTCATTATTTATCTGTTTTTAATGACCCTTACCCTTTTGGAAAGATCTCAGAAGTATCTACAACTTTCATGTTTTATGATTTTTCATTTGACTTTAATATAACAGAGTAAATTGGCATTCTTTCGAGATGGTCTGGTTATACTTTAAACTCTTAATAGTCCATGTATAAGACATTTTGATGAGTAATCTTGTATCTAGCTTTAATATGGTAAATACGATAGAATATGTGTGTTTGTGTGATGGTGTGTGCTAGTATGTGCCTTATTGAAATTGGTTTATGTCCTTGGTTGTTAAATGTGTTTGGCTATTTGGTCAATTTTGATTGTAAACTAGTATCCATAATAATGTACTTAGTTTTTATAAAATGTTTTATTATTTACTTTTTTATTCTTGAAATAGTATAAAGAGCAAGTAAGTTGAATGGTATATTTGTGATGAAGTTTGTATAGTAGTATTATACTACCATAATATAGTATTGTGATTGTATATGAGGCTGATTGCTTGTGTTTGGGTGTCGACAATGGTCGACTGGTATGTTGGAAATACAGAGGATATGCTGCCCAAATTTCGTTAAAATCTTTTAAAGATCTAACGTAGTTTGGCTAGCTATCTAATGTTGTTTCACTTGTCGAGTAACTAGACTATCTTCGAAAAGCTATTACATTTTCAAGATACTTAAATACTATTATAGTTTCACTAGGTTAGTTGCTAGTCGAATTAAGTTATCGAATGACGATCAGTTATTCGAATTAACATAGTTTGAATTACAATTAATTCGTCAAACTATAATATGAATTTCAAATTATTTTAAACTTAAAGTTTATTTTCTAAACATGATCAAATAATTTGCAAGAGAGTTTTAAATTTAAAATTTTATTTCAAATAAGGAATTATTTCCTAAGTTTGAAATTGAAGATCGGATAGTGACTATATGTGCAATATGTGTTATGTGCTATGTGATCTATTTATGATATGTGTGCTATATATATATATGAAATAATAGTACATATATAAGTATAATGTAGGTATCGCGAAAGGGGTATTTAAGGTAGACGTTTAAAGTGAACGTCGAACTGTATTTAGAATGATTCTGAAATAGAGTTCTTACCCGTGTAGATATAAAGAGTGAGGACGCATCTTTAGGGAAAGGCAATGCAAAAGATGAGATTCAGTGAAGTGTTAATCCTTAGGCAGGACATCTAGCTATTGTACTTTTGAGAGGCAAGTAACGAAATCTCAACTGCTCTCTCTCTTACTTATATTCCTGCCTGTTGATTTAAATTTTGAATACCATATCTCAGCCATTGATAAATAAGCCTGTTTCCTTTATATTTTCAAATGCTCACAATTTCATTCATTATGAGAACCTTTTGGTTCATTGTTGATAATACATATGCTTGAACCCATTGCGTTCTTTTTGATACCTGATACTTGACATGATATCCCTGAGTTTCAAAAATGAACTTAAATATGATTTGAGACTTTCCAATAAGGTCTTATTTCATCAAAAGGTTGGTAAAGCTTAAAATTGAAAGATATTTTCATAAATGATATAGGAATTCCGTCAAAAAAATGTTTTCTACGGATTCCTATAGATTGGAGGCGTAAGTGGCCGAGTGACGCCGGTCCAGCATTTTTTGTTGTGATGGTAAGCTAGCAATGGCAATAAGTCTAGTGCTAGCAATGACAATAAGTCTAGCTGACTAGTTTTGGAACTAGTCTTAGGGGACCCTATATACATGGAAGCTCAGAAGGACGATTAGGTCCTGATGGGAGGCATTACGTGGCTGATCACCCGTTTTGTCTATGACGTTGTGGGAAAACTCCAATCAAAAGATATGTTTTGAAATAAAGATTTTCTTAGAAAATGTTTGCTTGAAAAGGTTTTTGAAAAGATGTTAGAAAGAATTTTATGAAGAGTTTTGAAAGAAAACTTGAAATTTTGAATTGACGATAAGGAATTTTTCTATAATTCCTTTCCTTATTCCTTATATTGGATTTCCATTTGAATATCATAGTTGGCCTTGATACCTATTGATCCCTGATAGCTTAACTATTTTAATGTTATTGTTACTTGCTGAGCTTTTGTAGCTCACGTTGCTTTGTTATCTAAATTTTACAGTTAAGCTTGAGTATGGTTGAATTTAGAAGGTCAGCTAGGAAGAACGCTAACTTTGGACCTTCGCGCACAGTTAGATTAGCTATAACATCGCAGGTAACTAGAAAGGGGGTAGATCAGTGGCAGCTTCTATATGAAGTTATCTTTTGTATTTAGAAAAGATTGTAATAGCATCATGTTGTGTAGTTAGATGTAACTTGTTTCATACCTTAACCTGTATTAGATCCTGTAGCAGTGCAAGGGGCCATGGCATTATATATATGATTCTGTTTTATATTATTGTAATTTGTAGCATGGTGACTCCACAATCTAGGCCCCTGATTGTGAGGGTGTCACAGTAAATCTTAAAGAGTAAACCTATGTTTGTGTTTATATATACACACAGTTACAAGATAACTTCTAGTTGATATGGAATATAATTCTGTCTCCTAAAATATATCAACCAGATATCTTATATAATTCTTCTAGTCCTCTAACTCTTTCCATGCATATCTTCTTCTTGTATAAGTCTCGATCTTCTTTCCTATAAATCAGCTTCCTTCCTTAACTGTTAGTCCTCCAGTACTTAAGTTCTGATATCCATCTTCTGATATTATCTTCTGATAATCTAAGTCCTGATATCCTTAAGTCCTGACTTCCAGTGAGTCCTGATTCCAGTAAGAACTGATATTTCCTGTTAGTTAAGATCTGAAAACTAAACATGAAACATATTAGACATGACATCTCAAATATATCCAACACTTCTAAATTCAGTCGGGGTCTTCGGCCTTTCCCAATTCATTACAACTTCTGTCTTCACGGGATCAACTCGAATACCTTCACTTCCGACGATATGCCCTAGAAATTGAACTTCTCGTAGCCAGAATTCACACTTCTTAAACTTGGCATATAACTTCTCCTTTCTTAGAGTCTGCAAGGCTATTCTCAGATGTTCAGCATGTTCTTCCTCGGTCTTTGAGTACATTAGAATATCGTCGATGAACACAATGACTAATTTGTCCAAATACTCCTTGAATACTCGGTTCATCAGATCCATAAAGGTGGCTGGCGCATTTGTCTGTAATGCCATAACTTCTCCTTGAATACTCCTTGAATGCCATAACTAGAAACTCGTAATGTCTGTATCTGGTTCTGAAAGCAGTCTTTGGTATGTCTTCCGGCTTAATCTTTAACTGATGATATCCTGATCGCATGTCAATCTTCGAGAAGTAAGCTGCTCCCTTAAGTTGATCAAACAAATCATCAATACGAGGTAAAGG
Source organism: Apium graveolens (assembly GCF_009905375.1). Classification (NCBI taxonomy): domain Eukaryota; kingdom Viridiplantae; phylum Streptophyta; class Magnoliopsida; order Apiales; family Apiaceae; genus Apium; species Apium graveolens. The sequence goes on from NC_133657.1 coordinate 113,687,685, forward strand.
GTACCTATTCTTAATTGTCAATTTGTTCAACTCTCTATAGTCGATGCACAGTCTCATACTTCCATCTTTCTTTTTCACAAAAAGAACTGGAGCACCCTACGGAGATACACTCGACCTTATAACTCCTTTATCCAATAACTCTTATAGTTGCTTGGCCAATTCCTTCATTCTCCTGGTGCCATATGATAAGGTGCCTTCGATACAGGTTCCACACCAGGCGCTAAGTCGATAGAAAACTCAATTTTACGGTCAGGCGGCAATCCAGGAAGTTCGTTCGGAAATACATCGGGAAATTTGCTAACTATCAGGATACTTTCTATATTCGGCATTTCCTTAGATCTATCGATTACATGAGCCAAATACCCTTCACATCCTTGTCTTAACAACTTTTTAGCTTGAATCATTGTCAAAAATGTTTTAACTTGTTTCTGTCCTGTGAACTCTACTTTCTTTCCTTGAGGGGACTTAAGAATCACTTTCTTCTTCTTATAATCTATTTGAGCACCATGCTCTGCTAGCCAATCAATTCCTAATATAACATCAAATTCTCCTAGTCGAAAAGGTATAAGGGAAGCAGGGAAACTATAGCCTGAAATCTCTACTTTACATCGGGGGGCAAATACTTTTAACATATACTTGTTCTTGATTAGCCACAATGATAGATAGAGGTTCAACTAAAAGTTCAATTTCACAATTTAACTTGCCAACTGTAACACCCCGAAATCCGGGGTCGGGGATCCGGGTTGTCACGAGTTCCATTTCCCTTAATAACACCCAATCTTAATAAATAATCAACCATTCTATACTGTGACCCCACCATAAGCACACACACCACAAGTTATAGTCTCAGAGATGAATATTCAAAAATAATCACAAGTCATTTTATTCCACAATTATATGCCAATATACCTTAAAAGGGTTTCTGAATAAATTTACATTTCTTTGCCATTATTATAATTCATAAATATACATAAATCTGGTTCATCAATAGTTGAAAACCTAGCCTATTGGTAGCTCCTACCTCAGCTATGATGGCATCAACGCTTCCAGAAAAATACGGAACATTTTCTAACCGCTTGCAAATTGGAAGCTTGGTCCTGTTCATCTTGTCTAGCTGATGTTGTGTGATGAAAGAAGAAAGCAAGGGTGAGCAACAAGCCCACCAAAATAATATGTATAATGATTAACAATATATGAGCATTCTCATAGTACTCATGAAAGTCTTGGTCAAGAAGAAATGAACCAAGTTTGATATCTTACCGCGACCAAGTCTTAAAATATTCAGTATGTATGTACATATATACTTTTCACAATCTTTGAAATCCTCTAACATGTAAAATATACACAGAGTTCCCGTTTATAACTATATAAAATATCGTTGCAAGGTGATCTCATATATCTAACCTTGTCTCAACGTTTTTCCGAAAATCTTTGACATGCACAAGATAATCATTTACTAGATATAAGTTTAAAAGATGAAGTTACAAGATACTCCAATATACTTATATCCGAATACTACTTGAACTACCACCGTTCAAGTTATAATCAGTTTCAAAAGTTCATCACACTGATGAGACTACAAGATAAGACTTGAATATATTCAATCTTTGAAATATCATTAAATGAAATGAAGTTATGATATACTTCATTAAGTCTCGATATATATATCCACATATATATCTCTTTATACATTTCCTGAAAACCTCTGTCATGTAAAGTATGAACAGAGTTTGTAACATCCAATGAATTTTTAGAAAGGAAAAGAATTGTGGCATAAACCCGGTATCTTGCTGATCAGGCAAAGATACCAATAAGTAACCTTTTCTACTAGTAGATGGACGAATTTCCCACTGGTCATCACCCTGGTCGCAATATGACCTTATGTTGGACTGCCACTCAGCCACTTACGCATTTGTTGGACTCCCACTGAGCCACTTACACTTTCATGGATGCCCACTGAGCCCATGTTGCTTATGTCGACTCGATAGATGGACTTACTTCCCGAACATTGGGTAAGTAATCAATTCATTTACCAAAACAGCAACCTTGTTGCGAATATAAAATACACCACAGAGCCGGATCCCTCCGGTTTTGAGCGAGTATTTAAATCCCTTTTAAAAGAAAGATCTTAAATATATAAAAAAATGAGTTTTGGGATCCGCTCTAACTTTTAAAAATCATTTTAAAGACTCGAAAACACTTTAAAGAGTATTTGGAGTAATGCTGATTTAATAAAGTAAATCAGTCCCAATATGTTAGAAAATATCTGAATATTATTATTTAAATAACATTCCCATAAAGAATAATCTTTATAAAAATAATTGAAGTAGAAGTTGTAAAACTTATACTTGAAATGAATAGTAAATAACCAAAGATATACTTATACGAAAGTAATATCTTTATTTGAATAATCAAAAGTAAGTTTGATTATCGACACATTATTCTTTAATAAAATAAAGAATATTATTCAGTAAATAATCGGAGTCATAGGTCCTCAAATGAATATTCAAATAATATTCATTAAATAATATAAACTGAGTCATAAGTCCTCAAATGAATATTCAAGTAATATTCAATTAATAAAATAAACTGAGTCATAAGCCCTCGAATGAATATTCAAATAATATTCAATTAATAAAATAAAAAGAGTCATAAGTCCTCGAATGAATATTCAAGTAATATTCATTAAATAATATAAACTTATCGAATAAACCTTATTCGATTAATAGTTTTAAAAATTATTCACATATATATATATATATATATATATTATACTCGGGAACCTCGCCTCCCGGTTTTAGAAAAAAGTTCACCTTTTGCTCCCCTATACTAAGGGTATACGCAAATACCGCTTATCTCTAGCATAGGTATTATGCAACTAATAAGCATTTGAACCAACAGATATATAAATCAATAATATGAAACATGCATGCATATATACCATATCACAAGCTACAATATATCGCAAGAATTTGCTAATAACAAGTATGCATTTATCATAAGATCATGCATATACACATATACATCACAACAACAGTTATACGGGTAGAAAACTTGCCTGAGCGACTGGGGGTTACAAATGGCTTGGGACGAGTCTGGTAACCTATAAACAACATATAAGTTGGAATAAAACCAAAGCCACTTATAAATCTATAATTTAACCAATTTAGACTCTAACGCTCGCTTTGCGCTTAACGATTCACTTAAGTCGCTCAAGTACCCTCGGCTCCACCATTTTTAATAAATTAACCATTACGAGTTTTAAGGCGATTCTTTCGCGAGTGTCTTAACAACTGCCTATTACACTTTACATAAATGTTTCATACTCCAATTAGTCCTTTAAGTCTTTAACCTATGTTTCAAAGTAAGGCGAGGGGTAATGGTTCGTTCGCGAAATGTCGTTACTTAAAACGGCCGTTTCTCCTAAACCGTACATCGGAATCAAATGAACCACATATCAAAACGAAGCTCGTAACATGAAATATCTAATCATGGCAATAGTCAAAACCTAGCAGGGAGTTCTCGGGTCCTAATGTTAAGAACAAAACAGCCTAAAGTAAATCGGACATTACGACGGCTATGTTTACGCGATTTCCCAAATTTATACCACTCCAAATCATATCAATTCAACTACCAATCAACAACAACTCAAGATACACATCAATACTACTGATTTCAGTCATAATAAGCTCAATAATCTCAATCCAATCAAATATTATAATATCTCCAAATTCAACTAAACTACTTTAACAATTAAGCTCGAGTCATGTTTATCATTCAAATTACTACTCATCCATGCAAACCATCTCCAACTTCAACATTCAAACTTGTTACTAAAGGGTGTGAAGATTTATACCTTTCTTGGAGGGTGGAAAGTCACTAGGGAGCCTCAAAGAACCTTGATCTATCCTTATATAACCTTGATCTTGCAAATGAAATCAAGAAATATAAAGTTAAAATTTGAAAACACTATTCACCCTAATCTTTGGTGAATTAATTAGCTATGAATCCAATTGAATAAAGAGCTTAAAATCATACCCAATCTAAGTTATGAAATGTAGAATCCATAAAAACAAACCATGGAATTTATGCTTGAGTGGAGCTTGGACTTTGGATTTTTCTTCCTTGCTTTTTCCTTGAAAGTCGAGAGCAAGATGAAAATGGGGAGAGCTTTTGTGTTTTTTTGTGATTTGTTTTGATTTTTCCTTGGTTGGTTGATTTTGTTTTTGATTAATTACCTTTTTACCCATGAAAATTTGTGTGGTTATTAATCAACCACATCTCCTTCCCTTATGTCATGCTTATGTCACCTTTCCTATGTCATCTTGTTACACTTGTCTTCCTCTTGTTGGTGTGATGACATCATCATCCACTAACCCCTTGATTAACTCCTAATTACTTGGCTATTGACCGCTGATCTGTTATGCGGTTCGCTTAACTTTCGTTTTTGTTTGTCGTTTGAGGGATCATACCCGGGATCTTATTACTTAGGTTTCCTTAACCTTTCTCAATACATTATTTTCCTTTTTATGATCCTCTCTTATAATCCTTGAATTTAAATCCTTTTTATTCTGTTACCTTATACTCAATTTTTTCTGTATCTGGTAGATTTCTGGGAAAAATCAAAGTGTTCGGATTTGGATTCTGATGATCTTTACATACACTTATATATCACATAGAGTACTAATAATATCCCAGAAGATCAATAAAAGAACCCCTTCATAGTGTGGCATGAAAAGTTTTCTTAATTAGCATAATCAGCAAAACACTATTCATAAGGGTTTCAAAAATTCCAAAAATTGGGGTTATTACAGTCTCCCCTCCTTAAAAGGATTCCGTCCCGGAATCAGATAGAAAATGAGTAGGGATACTTTCTTAGCATTGCACTTTCTAACTTATACATAATTTTCCCACATTGTGGTTCTACCATCAAACTCTAACTAGTTTGATAACTCTTCTCCTAAGCATTTGTCCATTTTTGATCTATAACCCTTCCTGGTTGCTCCATGTAGGTTACGTCTAGTTGCATGTCTATGCACTCATATGCCCCTATTTGTCTGGCATCCGAATTACACTTCCTTAACATTGATATGTGGAACACGTTATGAACTTACTACATGTTCGGGGGTAAAGCTAGCTCATATGCTAACTTTCCAATACGTCTTATTACCTCAAAGGGTCCAACAATTCATAGGCTTAGCTTTCCTTTCTTTTTGAACCTCATCAATCCTTTCCAAGGGATACCTTTAACATTATTAGGTCCCCTATTTCCTATTCTTTGTCCTTTCGTGCCAAATTAACATATTTCTCATGTCCATCTTGGGCTACTACCAGCCGTCCTCTGATTAGATCTATCATATCCTTGGTCCTTTGGACCACTGCTGGTCCGAGCATCTTGCGCTCTACAACTTCATCCTACCATAAGGGAGATCGACATTATCTTCCCTCAAGGATCTCATAAGGCGACATCTCGATACCTGACATAAGATCTATTATCGTGAGAAAACTCAATCCGCGTTAAGTGATTATTCCAAATTCTCTCAAGTCTATTGCACAGACTCTCATTATAGCTTTTAGCATTAGAGCTTTTGCTTCTCAATACCCATTCTTTTCCAGTTCGTAATCGCTACTACCTTCCGTTCCTAATATTATACTGGTTATACTTTTGCTCGTTAGCGTTCTATAAGCTTTTAATAACCACGTCAACCTTAGTATCACTAACGCGTTAGAATCGGAATACTACCATACTTGGTACCACTTCCTCTCTAGCTGCCTCCATCTTCGAAAGCTTGGTCCTTCATATAGAAGTAAAAGAATTTATTGAGAGATCACTATGATCATGAACACTTGTTTTATTGCATAGTTAGTACAGAAGGTGGCCAGGCTTTAGTACTTGACAAGCAATTAAACAATAGATGGTATCCTACTCTGCTTCTATCATACAGATAGATAGTCATTCGGCAATACCTCCCCTTCTGGAAGGGTTGTTCTTCTCAGCTTACATGAAATGAAAAGAAGAGAAAAGAACGGACTGAAGAGAATTGTATATATGTAAAAAAATATTGCCATAAAATATCTGGCTTGGAATCTACCTCTGAACTATAGAGGTTTGTTATAGGAGAACAAAACATATGTGTATATATATCAACATCAAGTATTATAACATCGTATTTCACATGCCTAAATATTTTTTCTATTCCGTCCATCATTCTATGGACCCATACTCTTCCTCGAGCTTATACATAATCACCTTTGAAACTCCCTCGACATCGAAAATCGAATCTGGGATCTCATTCTAGACACCATCGTTACTGGAATTCTATGCTTGCATCACAACCTTCCTCGTATAGTAATACGACTCCCTATTGATAAGAAGGAATAAATATTCAATAGGTAGATAATCTACTTAACCAGTCTATTCAACGACAACTTATACATCACCACAACCCGATTAGGGGTACCCAATCTCAACATCCATTACACTACAACTCTCACGGTTGTAATCGGCTCATTATTCAAAGAATCGTTGCTGCATTACTATGGTCCACCACTGACCTACTGTCGTCATTCATTTTCCTTGGAATCTTAATAGCTAACCATACGGAGTCCATACCTGTCGTATCAAATTCTTCTAAGGAGTTAACATAATTACCATTCATAATTCATGAAGAACACTCCAGATCCTGACGTACTTTCAAGGCATGAAGCAGATAAAATTGCAGAAGAGTTTCAATCAAAGCAACGATAGCAGGTTAATACCATTCTTAATCATATGCCTTCAATAGAAGACTTAACTCAAAGGTTCGTCTAGTCCTTTTTGAAACATGGTCCTGGCTTATCTCAAGATAGTACCTTTTGAGATAGATAGCCCGCTCATGGCGATTACACGAATTAAACCTTTACCAACTACTATTACGGTTGGGTATTGCACAACCATCAGAAGGAATGTCAATTTTCCAAACCATAATACAACCTTCACAGCTTTAACCATCATCACTGTATTCCTTTGGCATAAGCGCCTATAATTATCCTATTACCTTTAAAGTGTCGGCCACCTCTTTGGCCTTTCCTGATAGTAAAATTTCCTTACAGTCAATGTCATTTTAACCACCTCCAAATAAATTTTCTACCTCATTTCAATCACTGCTTATGTGAAGATGTTTTCCTTAAAATCTGATGAGTATAAAAAAATATATCACCATTTTTCCATAAGTTATTGCCTCAGTCTTTAGAGGTTAATCACTGTCACGACTGACTCTCAATCATACTTAGAACATTTTTTATCTTAGGTCCTAATTTCCCTGAACAATTTCGACCTTTACTGGTTCGATCCATACTTTCTCGTGGTTTAACACGTGCCCCACTTGGCATCATTATAATTACATCATATTTCCTTTATCAATATTTCTATTCTTGAGAATTTTGAATATTACCTTTCTCCTTGTAAAACCTCTAAGGTTATCCTTGAATCGTTCCTCCTGTATTCCCTAGATACAGGGCATATCAAAATACCATTTACTAATACTAGAACCATTGTCTATGTACTTCTGAAAAATTTCTTTACTGATCTTTAAAGGTTGTTGTTACCTTGATCCTTTCCAATTCATACTTGTCAAAACTCATGCTGTCCCTATTAAGGGTGAAATGCCAACCTTTATGCATTCCCCTAGGATTTGTTTTAAGTTACCGATGTTCTATCCTTAATTCCACCTTTAAAAAGGTACATGCATCCTTCCATGGATAAATCAAGTCATATATCCCTGATGAGGGTGTCTTTATTCAATCATTCCCACCTCGATAGTATATGCGTACTTTCATAATAATATCCTTATCCAAAATGAGGTCAATCCTTATGGCCTCCAAAAGACAATAACGGTTATCCACTTTTCTTGCCTGATTCGGTAATGATAACAAGGATGTTCTGGAAGATATTGGTCCTGTTCAACGTGAACTTCTTCTTAATAATTCCGTATTTACTTTTGTTGTCTATCTCAACAGTCATCTCAATGTTGGGATATCTCTCATTCCTGGCGTCTTCCTTCCTGGGTATCAAGTCACCGGTCTCCCACTCCATATTCTTGAAGGTCACTTCCTTCATCCAATTTTCCTAATTTCTTACTTTCTTGTCTCCTCGGTCTATCCGCGTCTCATTATTTATCCTTCAAACTATCTCAAGGTTTCCCGAATCCTTCCAACTTGAAGGGGGTACAACATATATGTATCTCTTATGCCTTCAACCATCAATTTAACTCATGGTGAATCACCCTCATCCTGACGATTACTTACTTTTCTATTTCTATTGCTACGAGTCTTTAGGGTTTCCTTATACCCAAATTCCTTATTATTCCTCAAACTCTATTGCCTTTATATTCATTTCCACTTCAGTTTCTTTTTATTTTCCTTTCTCTTATCATTATTTCCTGAACTAACACAACATAAGCATTGATTTCAAACATCCCGTCATTCTGGATTCGTGTCCTCAGAACGAATCTTGACAACTTAGATTCATAATTCATCATACTCGTCCGCCTTGTTCTGGCTCTAAAGCTTTTACACTATCTCCATAACCTTGGGAAGTACTTTCCTGAAAACAATTGACTGAACTGTAATCAGTTTATCATAACCTCTTGCTCCGTGCCTTTCTTGGTCTTTCACCAGTGGGTGGTCTCTCTCTTAGGAGGGTAAGTGACAAAAACACTATTTTCTGATTCGTCAATCATTTAGAATCTCAAATGATTCCTTTATTTCCTTTAGCCAGGCTCTTGCCTCGGCTGGGTTAGCTATTCCCTTGGAACTCTGAGAGCTTAGCGACTTAAAGGTCCTGAAAGAATTTCACACGACATTGTTTCCTCAAGGTGGTGGTTAGGGTAAAAGTATAAGTTTTGTTTTAGGCAGGTCCATGGATTGCCCAATAGGAGTACCATCCTGGTTCTTCCTATCTTGCTCGACTTCTGTTTTCTCAGTCTAAATATTTCTTCCCACTCCCCATAATTGAGGTCATCTTTAATTTAAAATCTTCATTTTCCACTTCATTATATTCTGGGTTCCTTATATCTTAATTACGACCTCCCTAATTATCACATTCAAGGTTTGCCCCTAATCTTATTCCTCATGGGGGCATAATGCTCGGAAAATTTTTAAGAATCTCTAGATATTTATTTTACTTACTTTGCTTAAGTCTTTCCCTCGTTCTGTCATTGCATAATTGCAAATTATGAATTCTCAAGTTCTATAAACTTCATGACACTCTCTTAAGTGTTAATAGTGCAATTAACAATATGAACTTATCACAAACAACTAATCGAACTGAAAATAACGAATATATACATAACCATTTGTTCGAGGGTACAACTACTGAACACATTAAAGAGAATTATATCATTTGATCTGATCGCTTATATCCCAAAAGTACTATCATAGATAATCATCTCATCATTAAAACTAATCATTCATAACTTAGGCTAATCCTCCAAAAGCGGTGCTACATGAAACCCTTATCTGATCGCTCTGGCTCTGCACACTACTATGGATCAAGAAATGCGGGCACGCACGACATGCCTAACCTGCTCCATCACAGAGGTGATGAGGTCTAAGATAGTGGCAAGTAGAGCTGGATCAATCTGACCCTCAAGATGGCCTCTAGCTGTAACACGGGTGGTAGCCTCAATCCTTTCCATGCTATGAGCTAATCCTGCCAGAAGTACCGCGCCCTCAATCCTTGGTGCAGTAAGTCGATCCAACAGATCACTCCTAACATTACGGGCCTCAGACAGGCCACCCAAAGTCATGTAATAATCGGCAATAAGAGAAGCCTGAGTGGTTGCATCTAGCAGTCCGTGGGGTGCAGGTGGTGCAGGCCCAGGGGATCCAAATGGATAACTTAGCACGGTATCAGGTGACAATGGTGCAGGAGATAAAGGTGGCATTTCCTCAGTAGGTGTTGGGCTCTGTACAGGGGAGGGAACAGGAATTGGTGGAACCTCATGGATGTCTTCAGGAACCTCGGGAAGAGAGTCTGATACTGGTATAATTGGTTCCGTGGAAGGCCCCACTCCTTCTGCCCTCATTAACCTTTGTGCCCTTGGTAACTCTTCATCCTCTAGTGCCACCCTCGCGGCCATTCTTGCTCTGGTAGTCGCCCTGACTACGGTCATCAATTCCTCAGCGGTCCTCTCTTCATTCTCGTCAGGATCCTCCACGAGATCCTCCTCAGCAACAATCCCTTCTGGGATAACATCCTCAACCGCAACATTCTCAATATGAATCTCATCCGGTCCCTCATTAGGGTACTCTATCGGATTCACAATTTGATTTGCAACATGTAGTAAAACATCCTCATGCTGATGCTCCTGAACCTCAGGGTTCGGTGCCCCGCTGCCCTATACGAGAACGAACCATGTTACTATCATAATATTTATAAGGGTTCCCGTAAGGGTTTTAACTGTCAGTACTACGTTAGGTAGCCCGACTATGAACTTGGCAAGAGTTCTTATTATCTTAGTGAACTTATTATCTTAACGTCACATCATCTCTGAGGTTTATAACGCTTAGCTCTGATACCATTTCTGTAACACCCCCAAATCCGGATTCGGGGATCCGGGTTGTCACGAGTTCCATTTCCCTTAATAACAATCTTAATAAATAATCAACTATTCTATACTGTGACCCCACCATAAGTACACACACCACAAGTTATAGTCTCAGAGATGAATATCCAAAAATAATCACAAGTCATTTTATTCCACAATTATATGCCAATATACCTTAAAAGGGTTTCTGAATAAATTTACATTTCTTTGCCATTATTACAATTCATAAATATACATAAATCTGGTTCATCAATAGTTAAAAACCTAGCCTATTGGTAGCTCCTACCTCAGCTACGGCGGCATCAACGCTTCCAGAAAACTGCGGAACATTTTCTAACCGCTTGCGAATTGGAAGCTTGGTCCTGTTCATCTTGTCTAGCTGATGTTGTGTGATGAAAGAAGAAAGCAAGGGTGAGCAACAAGCCCACCAAAATAATATGTATAATGATTTACAATATATGAGCATTCTCATAGTACTCATGAAAGTCTTGGTCAAGAAGAAATGAACCAAGTTTGATATCTTACCGCAACCAAGTCGCAAAATACTTAGTATGTATGTACATATATACTTTTCACAATCTTTAAAATCCTCTGACATGTAAAATATACATAGAGTTCCCGTTTATAACTGTATAAAATATCGTTGCAAGGTGATCTCATATATCTAACCTTGTCTCAACGTTTTTCCGAAAATCTTTGACATGCACAAGATAATCATTTACTAGATATAAGTTTAAAAGATGAAGTTACAAGATACTCTAATATACTTATATCCGAATACTACTTGAACTACCACCGTTCAAGTTATAATCAGTTTCAAAAGTTCATCACACAGATGAGACTACAAGATAAGACTTGAATATATTCAATCTTTGAAATATCATTAAATGAAATGAAGTTATGATATACTTCATTAAGTCCCGATATATATATCCACATATATATCTCTTTATACATTTCCTGAAAACCTCTGTCATGTAAAGTATGAACAGAGTTTGTAACATCCAATGAATTTTTAGAAAGGAAAAGAATTGTGGCATAAACCCGGTATCTTGCTGATCAGGCAAAGATACCAATAAGTAACCTTTTCTACTAGTAGATGGACGAATTCCCCACTGGTCATCACCCTGGTCACAATATGACCTTATGCTGGACTGCCACTCAGCCACTTACGCATTTGATGGACTCCCACTGAGCCACTTACACTTTCATGGACGCCCACTGAGCCCATGTTGCTTATGTCGACTCGATAGATGGACTTACTTCCCGAACGTTGGGTAAGTAATCAATTCATTTACCAAAACAGCAACCTTGTTGCGAATATAAAATACACCACAGAGCCGGATCCCTCCGGTTTTGAGCGAGTATTTAAATCGCTTTTAAAAGGAAGATCTTAAATATATAAAAAAATGAGTTTTGGGATCCACTCTAACTTTTAAAAATCATTTTAAAGACTCGAAAACACTTTAAAGGGTGTTTGGAGTAATGCTGATTTAATAAAGTAAATCAGTCCCAATATGTTAGAAAATATCTGAATATTATTATTTAAATAACATTCCCATAAAGAATAATCTTTATAAAAATAATTGAAGTAGAAGTTGTAAAACTTATACTTGAAATGAATAGTAAATAACCAAAGATATACTTATACGAAAGTAATATCTTTATTTGAATAATCAAAAGTAAGTTTGATTATCGACACATTATTCTTTAATAAAATAAAGAATATTATTCAGTAAATAATCAGAGTCATAGGTCCTCAAATGAATATTCAAATAATATTCATTAAATAATATAAACTGAGTCATAAGTCCTCGAATGAATATTCAAGTAATATTCAATTAATAAAATAAACTGAGTCATAAGCCCTCAAATGAATATTCAAATAATATTCAATTAATAAAATAAAAGGAGTCATAAGTCCTCGAATGAATATTCAAGTAATATTCATTAAATAATATAAACTTATCGAATAAACCTTATTCGATTAATAGTTTTAAAAATTATTCATATATATATATATTATACTCGGGAGCCTCGCCTCCCGATTTTAGAAAAAAGTTCACCTTTTGCTCCCCTATACTAAGGGTATACGCAAATACCGCTTATCTCTAGCATAGGTATTATGCAACTAATAAGCATTTGAACCAACAGATATATAAATCAAGAATATGAAACAGGCATGCATATATACCATATCACATGCTACAATATATCGCAATAATTTGCTAATAACAAATATGCATTTATCACAAGATCATGCATATACACATGTACATCACAACAACAGTTATACGGGTAGAAAACTTGCCTGAGCGATTGGGGGTTATAAATGGCTTGGGACGAGTCTGGTAACCTATAAACAACATATAAGTTGGAATTAAACCAAAGCCACTTATAAATCTATACTTTAACCAATTTAGACTCTAACGCTCGCTTTACGCTTAATGATTCACGCTCGAGTACCCTCGGCTCCACTATTTTTAATAAATTAACCATTACGAGTTTTAAGGCGATTCTTTCGCGTTTGTCTTACCAACTTGCTATTACACTTTACATAAATGTTTCATACTCCAATTAGTCCTTTAAGGTCTTTAACCTATGTTTCAAAGTAAGGCGAGGGGTAATGGTTCGTTCGCGAAACGTCGTTACTTAAAACGGCCGTTTGTCCTAAACAGTAAATCGGAATCAAACGAACCACATATCAAAACGAAGCTCGTAACATGAAATATCTAATAATGGAAATGGTCAAAACCTAGCAGGGAGTTCTTGGGTCCTAATGTTAAGAACAAAACAGCCTAAAATAAATCGGACATTACGACGGCTATGTTTACGCGATTTCCCAAATTTATACCACTTCAAATCATATCAATTCAACTACCAATCAACAACAACTCAAGATAAACATCAATACTACTGATTTTAGTCATAATAAGCTCAATGATCTCAATCCAATCAAATATTATAACATCTCCAAATTCAACTAAACTACTTTAACAATTAAGCTCGAATCATGTTTATCATTCAAATTACTACTCATCCATCCAAACCATCTCCAACTTCAACATTCAAACTTGTTACTAAAGGGTATGAAGATTTATACCTTTCTTGGAGGGTAGAAAGTCACTAGGGAGCCTCAAAGAACCTTGATCTATCCTTATATAATCTTGATCTTGCAAATGAAATCAAGAAACACAAAGTTAAAATTTGAAAACACTGTTCACCCTAATCTTTGGTGAATTAATTAGCTATGAATCCATTTGAATCAAGAGCTTAAAATCATACCCAAGCTAAGTTATGAAATGTTGAATCCATAAAAACAAACCATGGAATTTATGCTTGAGTGGAGCTTGGACTTTGGATTTTTCTTCCTTGCTTTTTCCATGAAAGCCGAGAGCAAGATAAAAATGGGGAGAGCTTTTGTGTTTATTTGTGATTTGTTTTGATTTTGCCTTGGTTGGTTGATTTTGTTTTTGATTAATTACCTTTTTACCCATGAAAATTTGTGTGGTTATTAATCAACCACACCTCCTTCCCTTATGTCATGCTTATGTCACCTTTCCTATGTCATCTTGTTACACTTGTCTTCCTCTTGTTGGTGTGATGACATCATCATCCACTAACCCCTTGATTAACTCCTAATTACTTGGCTAATGACCGCTGATCTGTTATGCGGTTCGCTTAACTTTCGTTTTCATTTATCGTTTGAGGGATCATACCCGGGATCTTATTACTTAGGTTTCCTTAACCTTTCTCAATACATTATTTTCCTTTTTATGATCCTTTCTTATAATCCTTGAATTTAAATCCTTTTTATTCTGTTATCTTATACTCAATTCTTTCTGTATCTGGTAGATTTCTGGGAAAAATCAAAGTGTTCGGATTTGGATTCTGATGATCTTTACATACACTTATATACCATATAGAGTACTCATAATATCCCAGAAGATCAATAAAAGAACCCCTTCATAGTGTGGCATGAAAAGTTTTCTTAATTAGCATAATCAGCAAAACACTATTCATAAGGGTTTCAAAAATTCCAAAAATTGGGGTTATTACAGTAACAAAAGATTCAAATATGAAAGATCTAGTGGCTCCAGAATCAAATAGCACTTTAGCATTGACGTTGTTGACAGAAAGCGTACCTGCCACAACTTCAGAACTCTGAACAACATCCTTGATATTCATGTTGAATGTCCGGGCCTAAGCAGGATAGGAAGGAGGAAACACTGGAGTTGCAGATTCAGAAGGTTGATTTGAAGGTAGTTGAAGAATTGGAACATAATATGTCATTGCTTGATTGTAAGGGGTGGCCGTCAATTGCATCAACTTATTGGTTCCGGGGGCCTTGCAATCCCTCGATAAGTGTCCGATCTTTCCACATTTAAAGCATGTAACAGGAGGCTTCGGGTTTTGGCACTCATTCCCATAATGTCCTTTTGAATTGCACTTGTAACAAACGATGTCAGCCTTATTGCAGTTACCCATGTGTCTCTTGTGGCAGAATTTACACTCCTGAGTTGTTGATTGCTGGGGTCTTTGTCAACTTGGCCCTTGAATCCTATTCTTCTGACTCTTATTATCACCCTTCTTAAAGCTTCACGGTCCTCCTTGATTCTGATATCCAAACTTCTTGAAATTCCTTCCACTTTGGCTCCCTTGAGCCAATCCTTCTCCATTACTGCCGAACTTCCTTTTCTTACTCTCTTTCTCTTTCAAATTTTGATCGCTTTCTCCTTCAATTACCATTGCCTTCTGGATCACTTCAGCATATGTGGTCAATTCAAAGGCAGCCACTCTGCTTCGTAACCAAGGCTTCAATTCTTGTTGAAACCTCTTCGTTCTTTTCTCATCCGTGTCCACATAATCTCTGACAAACCTAGCCAATTCAGTGAATTTCTTCTCGTACTCTCCTACGGTCATTCTTTCTTGCTTCAATTCAAAGAACTTTAATTCCATTTAATTCTGTATATACCTCATGAAATACTTGCCTAAGAAAATCTTCTTGAATCTATCCCAAGTAATAACTTCCTCTTCTTCTAAAGCACGCGCTGATTCCCACCAATAGTTCGCTTCGTCTTTCAAGAAATAAGACACATAGTCGACCTTCTTTTCTTCACTTACAACCACTAGCATGAAAGCTTTCTCCATCTCTTTAAGCCAAGATTGGGCTTCTAAAGGGTCTTGAGTTCCACGGAACTCTGGTGGTTTCACAGCTTGGAATGATTTGAAAGTTGGAGGGGTTGGTGGTGGTGGAGGTGATTGTTGTTAAAGCTGAAGGAGTTGTTATTGAGCAAGGTAATAGATTGTTGGTGAAGTATTTGCATGAGTTGAGTCAATTTGGGTGGTGGATCTTTATGATCCCTGGTATTGGTGTTGCGAGTTCTATGAGGAGGCATGATTCTGAATATAGACAAGAAAGGTTTATTCACAGTTCAATATTTGCAAACATAGGTTATAACAAAGGTAAATATCAAGTAAGAAGGTCTCATTCAAGGAATATTTTAGGGAAAGCTTTGACATGATCAAGTCTAAAGGAATTGCCAGAATTTAAACAACAAGGTTCTTATTTAAGCAAGTATATAGCATGGCAATGAGATGGCAATATTATGGCGATAATCAAAGTGCGAATTTAATATTAGTTTGAATGAAAAGTGCGAATAAAGTATGAACAGGAAATAAAGTGTAAATAAAGTATTCCCGAAACAATCTGGGTACAAAGTACAAATGGAAATCAAGGTACTAATCAACAATGATACTGGAAATAAGTGGACTATATGATAGTCTAAGAGGATGGTGGTGGGGGAACAGGAGCACGAAGACGACTAATCACTTGGCGGAGCTCGTCGGCAATGGCGGTAAGAGTGATCTGACTCTCTCTCTCACGGTGGGGAATCATCAATGTCAATCGGTTCTCAACCATCTGGATGATCTCCTCAAGCCTAGCTATCAGTCGGGGTCGGTTTGGCTCGTCATTCGAGTTCTCGCGGTACAACTAGTGCACCCTATGTTGAAGATTCGCGTTCTCGCCCTCCAGTCATCAACCATCAATACCATATGCTCGTAAAGAGGGAATGGCACAGTAGAAGGGAATCCAGGAGTCAATGAGGATGATGTCTGCCAAACAGTTATATATATATATATGCGGTTATAAATAAAAGGGTCAGAGAAGCTATATATTCTAACGTCCCAAAACCCAAATGATCTAAGTTCATCCTATTCTCTAATTTCCTATCTTATATTTATTTATCCTATGTTGTTCAGTGACTCAAACCTGTGGCTCTGATACCAACCTGTGACGGACCCTCACTACCAACTAGCAGAAATATGCATAATAATAATTAAACATTAAAGTACTACAAAAGATAGAATATTAAGGCTACACCACTTATCTACAATCCCCGAATACACAGGAATGAGTTTGAACAACATCTAACATCTTCATTATTACAAACCAAATATATCTTAAGTCAAATTACTACCAAATTTTAAACCCAAAGTTTACAACCCTTGGGGAACTACTAGTTCCCTACCTGCTCCAACATCTGACGGTAGGCATACCCCGAGTCCCCAGAAGTCTTACGCGCGGTTTTCTTGAAACGAACCATCTTCGGGTTTCACTGAAGGGATAACATCAATAACAATATTAATGAGCAAAACTCTCAGCAAGTGAATAACAATATATAACAAGGCATCATAACCGTGATAAAACGATAACAGAAGATAAATCAACAATATGAAATCTCAAATAGAAGATCAAGTTATAATGAGTGAATGGAATTGAAAATCACACAGCGCTATGAGCAATGAGGGATGATCAACCCACATCAAAGCGCTGAACCACATAACAAGTGATTCACAACCTTTGAGGATCCTTTGCACACATTGGCCATATAAAAACCATCAGGCTCCCTGCTACTGAAGTTTTAACAGTGACTGGCGCCTCAGTCTTATCAAAACATACCATCCAATTCCTTTTAATCAATTCAATTTAATTTAAAAAGGATTCTTAATCAACTACATGATAACAAGGGTTGGTATTGTCAAAATTCAAATGAAGGAAATGATACTAGTGTTTGGGATGGAAATGATTATAGGTTTTGAGGGTATTAGGATTCACATGATTTATTCAGGAACTATTGTAGGGTATTCACATGGATATGAGGTAATATGTGAGGAAAAAGGAATCAATTCAAGTATGAAAGAGATGGGCTCCTTTCCTGGCCTCCTACTCGAACCTATGATAAATATTATCCTCATTACAACTCTTACTACTACCCTTTTGCGTATACTATAATACACACATATATATATACACTTAAATTCTACTAATTACAAAAAATGTATATGCACCATATAAACCACATAACATGTAGCAAGAAATGACATGGCAATTTATTACTTATTTAATAGTACACATTTAGATTCTATTTACGACCTTAGTCATTTAGGCATTTAATCACATACATACAACTATCATGACCAATACCCCTAATCCACCTTAACAGACCTTAACTCAACCTAAATTTAGTAAGGCAAACTTATGCCTCACCTCAAATGACTCACAAATGCAATGCATACTACTAAACTTTACCAAATGCACACCTTGGCACCAATTGTGTGCCTTGGCAAAAATATGAAGTTCTACCCTGGGCCATTGCTATATTATGACTCCTATGACTTATTATGACTTCAATATAACTTTAACAACTGTTTTGACATCAAGGCCTCACTTAAAAGACACACAAATGCAACGCACCTCTCTAAAGCTTCTAAATGCAACTCTAATGGTGACTCTCGGGTGTTTTGGTGGAAATAAGGTATCTCCACCTTGGGCCTACAGTCCAAACCAACTTACAAAGGTTATTAAGACTCTAAACTGACTCTCAAGGTTGGAATGACTCAAAGGCCTCATTCAGGCCTCCTTAGGCCTCAAGTGGAAGTTGACACAAAACTGCCTTCCGTGATTTCCAAACTGCCTTGCATTTACCAACTTAAACTCACTTATTTAGTTCAATTATTGGTTTTAATGACTTGTTAAGCTTTCTAAGACTTCATTACATCTATTTAGACCAAGGACCCATGAAGGCCTAACCTATGACATGATGATAATCAACCAAAAGTCAATTTTATCCAAATCTGCCCTGTTTTGAGTTGCTCTCGGGTTTGTGTGTATGTGCATAACCAAATGTAAGCTTTTATGCAATCTAAAGCTACTGGACTCGAATATGAACCAAGTCCCAAATCCCTTGAGCACAGGCCTATCAAGGCCTTTCTAAAACTCACCTAAAGTGACCTAAACTTCTAGTACAAAAATATGCCCAACTAAGATTAATGCGACTCCTTCCACCTTAACTCCCTTTACTACACCAAAACCAAATAACATTCAACAACCAACCAATGAAAGTCCTAAAATAAACTAATACCTACTGACTATCAACATATAATGCTCAATTGCAATTTTATTTATCATGAAGATCTCTTATAAAAACAAGTAAGGTAACACATCACAAGACAAGCCATCACTTAGCATTTTTAAGCAAGAATTTGAAGTATACATGCATGGTAACTTCATAACACCTACTGACCTTAAGCTCATTTCATCATATATAACTTAAACTATCATTTTATCAAAGGGATCATATCATGCAACTCACAAAAATAAAGTATCAAGAGGTTAAAAGATCAACTATAATAGTAACATCATGTCCTCGAGTTTTTAAGAAAAATTCGAACTATAACCCCAAAATAATCACTTGATATCTACTGAATATAATCACTTATCATCTTGGAATACTTTATCTAGCATTTTATAAAAAAAACTACAGCATGCAATCTCTTACAAGTCAAGTATCAAGGCACACAATCAACAAGTATGGTCTCTACATTGAAAATCACTTTTGAGTCGACATGCAAGTATTATATCCAACATGAAAGTGATTAAATCAATATGCAAGTACTAAACTTAAGATATCTTGAGGAAAAATAGCATGCAAGGGTTTAGAATTAACAAAATAACATTTATAAAGAGCAAGACTTCAAAAATCAACATGCATGGTCTTTTTTCATAAAAACTTCTCAAAATTAACACTTTACATACGGCTTTTAAGAAATCATTTCCAAATGTTTATGAACAGTGAGTATGACTTGGTTAAATAGAAGTGTAACACCTCCCCGAGATCATATCTTGTTCATTCTATAAGCCATCATGGTTGCAACCTTAAGTTCATAAGAACCAAGGTCTCAACCTCGGTTTCTTCAACATGCAAGCATAAAACTCACCTCAAAATGATGCTACTCCACTAAATGATGAAGTTATTGGCTTGACTAACTTGAAAAGTAAAAGAAGATGAAGAAAAATGAAGAAAATGGCAAGAATGGGGGTGGAGATGGGCTTCGGCCGAGAGGGAGGAAAGAGAGGAGAGGAGATGGTATTTGAGTGGGTGTGTTGATGAAAATGAGGGCACTCACTTGGTTTTTGTCTCTTTAATTTGACTAGAAAGGTAGTGGAATGAGGAATGTACAATAATGTCCTTTTTTCTAATAGTGACAAAAATGCATGCAAGGTTAAAGAGGTAATCTTACAAGTTTGTGGGGGTTGAAACGGACAATACTAGCCTTGGACTCTCTTATAAGCTTAAATGAATGCAAGGCTATACTAGTAATTCAATAATTAATAAAAGTATGGTTAAAAAGAATGAATTTTAGTAAATAAAATATAGCTTCATAAATCACAAAATTAATACCATAAATACTATGAAATTTTGAAAGTTTTATAAAAGTGTTTTCAAAAATTTTAAACAAGAATATATTCGAGAAGAATTTTTCTAAGGTCAACACCCTATTAAACAAACCATAATAAATATTCTAAGCCTCATAAGAAAATTCAAATAATTTGATTTTAAGCCGAATAATAATCTATCGCTTAATCACAACTACAAAAACTCAAATATTATTTACTCGCGTACTGAAATTAGCTTGCGTATGCTAAATTATACGCTTAAATAACCTAGTGATATTCGGAATGCCATACAACGAAGAATATATATGAACACATTGGATTCACACAAAAATTTTATAGTACAAAACAAATTATCAAATTACATTCTTATCAAATATTTATAAGTGTTACAGTATAAATAGTGCCTCCAAATCTTAAGAGCAAACACTATTGCTGCTAATTACAAATCATGCGTATGATACTTCTGTTCGTGCGACTTTAACTGCCTTAATGCATATGCTATTTCCTTTCCATATTGCATTAGCACACAACCTAGTCCTTTATACGAAGCATCGCTGTAGATCACAAACTCGCCTTTTTTATCAGGTAGAACCAACACTGCTGCGGTTACTAACCTTTTCTTTAGCTCTTGAAACTTTCCTCGCACTTGTCTGTCCAAACAACTTCTCGTTCTTCCTTGTCAACTTAGTCAATTGGACAACGATCTTAGAAAAATCTTGCACAAATCTTCTATAATATCCCGCTAGTCCAAGAAAACTTCTTACTTCCGTAGGAGTCTTTGGCCTATTCCAATTCATCACAACTTCTATCTTTGCGGGATCAACTTTAATACCTTCACTGTTAACTACATGTCCAAGAAACTAAACTTCCTTTAGCCAAAATTCACACTTAGAAAACTTCGCGTATAACTTCTCTTTTCGTATGATTCAGAAAAGGATCCTCAGATATTCCATATGTTCGGCTTCCGACTTGGAGTATATCAAGATATCATCGATAAACACTATTACGAACTTGTCCAAATATTATTTGAACACTCTATTCATGAGATCCATAAACGTAGCTGGTGCATTCGTCAAACCAAACTCCATTACCAAGAACTCATAGTGTCCATATCTCATTCGAAATGTCGTCTTGGGTATATCTTCCGCTTTAATCTTTAGTTGATGATACCCAGATCTCAAATCAATCTTCGACAAACAAGTAGCTCCTTTCAGCTAATCAAATAAATCATCGATTCATGGTAGAGGGTACTTATTCTTAATCGTCAACTTATTCAATTCGTGATAATCAATGCACAACCTCATACTTCCGTCTTTCTTCTTCGTAAATAACACTGGTGCACTCCACGGGAATACAGCTGGGCGTATTACTCCTTTATCCAACAATTCTTGCAATTGCGTTGCTAATTCATTCTCAACTGGCGCCATTCGATAGGGAGCTTTCGATACTGGTTCTGTTCCAGGAGCCAAATCAATCATGAACTCGATCTCTCGATCTGGAGGTAGTCCAGGTAATTCATCTGGAAACACATCGGGAAAATCTCTTACTACTGGGATATCCCCAATCCTTACGGATTCTTTCTCTATATATTTGACATGAGCCAAATAAGCTTCGCATCCTTAACGTAGCAATCTCCTCGTCTGAATAGTCGTTAGAAACCTCTTTACTTGTCTTTTTCCCTTGAATACCACTTCAACACCATCCTTGATCTTTAACTTTACCTTCTTAATTTTACACTCAATTTGCGCCTCGTGGTTTGACAACCAATCCATTCCTAATATAATGTCGAATTCTCCTAACTTAAAAGGAATTAAGTCAGCAGAAAAGTGCCGACCTTCTATAATCAAATCGCAATTGAGATAAATCCTATTAGCAGTAACTCTATCTTGATTTGCTACTTCTATAATCAAATTGGGTTCAAGAGGGTACGCAACATATTTTAGTTTATCAAGGATACTTTCTGCAATAAATGATCTAGTTGCTCCAGAATTTATTAATATTTTTACTTCTACTAAGTTTATAACGAGCGTACCTGCCACCACATCCACATCTTGCACAACATCTTTCATTATCATATTGAAGGTTCTAGCTCTGGGCTGAGCTGTTGGTGCTGGGAGAGGCGGTGGTCCAGCAATCCTAAGAACATTTGCCTTTTAAACAGGCTCTTTACAACTTCTAGCCATATGGCCCACATTTCCACACTTAAAACAAGTTACTTATGGCTTTCTTTCTCCACTTGGGCACTCTGTTGAATAATGCCCTTTCTGATTACACCTAAAACAGGTCACATCCGGCTTGTTACATCTTCTCGGGTGTCTCTTCCCACAAACTTTACACTCTTGAATCTGAGGTCTACTATCCTTTCCCGGCTGTCCTGTCTTCTGAAAACGATTCTTCTCGTTTCCATTCCCGGGCTTGAACTTTTGAAACTTTTGATTCTGACCTCCACCATTCTTTCCAAACTTCCCTCTAAACTTTGAACTTCCTTGTTCTTGCTCTAAGTTCTCAAACTTCCTTTTCCTACCTTCATTCTCTCTTTTTCCAGCTTCTCGCTCCCCTTCCACTATCATTGCTTTCTGCACCAAGGCGGCATAGTTCTTGATCTCCAATAGTGCCACTTGACTTCGTATCCATGGCCTAAGTCCCTGTTGGAACCTTTTGGCCTTCTTTGCTTCGGTATTCACATACTCATGTACAAACTTAGATAACTTTGAGAATTTTACTTCATATTCTTCCACCGACATATCCTCTTGTTTAAGATCCAAAAATTTCATCTCTAACTGGTTCCGCATATTGCTTGGCAAGTACTTCTCCAGAAATATCTCGGTAAACTTTTCCCACGATAAGTCTCTTCGTTCAAGTAAAGCCTTTGAAGATTCCCACCAGAAACTTGCCTCGTCTTTAAGGTAATAACTCGCATACTAAGCTTTTTTTTCATCCTTAAATTCTGCTAACTCAAACGCTTTCTCCATTTCTCTTAACCACAACTGAGCTTTAATCGGGTCGGGAAAACCTAAGAACTCCGGGGGATGTACAGACTGAAAATGTTTGAAGTTTCCAACCTTAGGGGCTACGGGTTGTTACAAAAGCTGAGCAAGTCGGTTCATCATAGTGGTATCTTGGTTTAGTTATTGGTCTTGGGTTTGAGTTTCTTCTTCTTGGTGATCTGGTGAGTTGGCCATTTCTTACAAACCCGATTGAGCAATTATTTAGCAATACGATAGCAAGGCATTGACATATAAAAATAACATTTCTTCTTCGAAATAACTTTTACGGGTTTTAAGCCTTACCCAATTTTGCACATGCAATCCTATTACTATATAATTTCTCTTATCAGTTGTGTGTTTTCACATGGTACATGGTATGATTTGCGAAATGTTAAACACGTTTATAAATAAAAATGGTATGTAAATTAGTTTATAAAGATTTTTAGGGTACCAAGTGTAAAACAATCATAAAAGGTTATGTATGAACTGAACAGTGGATAAATAGAGAAGTTTTAAGTGCATTAAGTTCTGGAATAAGGTACAATAACATAATAGGGTTAAATAGAGGAAAAACTGGAAAATATCCCCCTATCTACCCTTAAATTCTAACAACTACTACGGTACCAAGTTCTGAAAATACAATACAATATAACAAATGAAAAAGGGATCCCAGCATCTGACCAAGTATCCCAAGCCTATTGGCGCTGAAAAGCAACAACCATTACGGGCTCCACCAGATGTCCCGCTTGATCAACATGATCTAACTGTCCAGAATCTCTCTTAACACAACCAACATCCAGCGAATGATCTTATGCAGCCTCCGGGCCTCAGCATCAGCATCACTAGTGGACGGTCCCTCGTCCAATCTCCTCTGGGCAACCTGCTCCACCATCTGAATCCGGACTCTCCACTCATCCTCCATAATTGAAGTCCTCTGCCTAGACTCTCGAGCTAGCCTATCCACCAAAGCTCCCAAATTAGGAATGCAGGAGTAAACAAAATCTCGATCCTGGGCTAACTTGCCTCCAATCTGGGCACAATCCTAACAGGCATAGTAGGCTCTCGCTCAGGGGATGAAATTTCTGGAATGGGTCTTAGGGGAGACACATGTATAGGGGCCTCTTTGCTCTCAGATGGGTCCTCCTCAGGGTCTGAACTAACATACACAGGCTCCTCTGAAGAGGGTAGAATATGGTCCACTGGGTACCGGTCAAACTGATGTCTGAGTCGGAATCACTACCATTACTGGGGTCCTGAGATAAAAAATAAACAATAACCAATATATAGCATTAGGGTTGAGTAAGACTTCAAATTATTTCACAACCTAACTCTAGTTTCTACCTTGACCTAATCACTTTGCTTAGACTATACCTAATAGTCTAACTCATGTCTATATGAGTCGAAACACTCTCGCAATATATATACACCCAAATACCCTTTTATCCTAACTTGTCTGAGGGACTAGATCCTGTAGCTCTGATACCAACTTGTGACGCCCTCAATCTCGGGGTTAGAAAATGAGGACCCACACACCATTAAACTAATAATAAATATGCATAAACCCCGATTAACTAATAATATGATCTAAACAAGATTAAGTTTGAGACAAGATAAAACTGCCAACCAGAATAAATATATTACAACCCAAAATAATAATAAATTCAAATTTATTCAATTCCGACATGGAACCGACAGATAACCCATTTTATCTAAACCAACTTATACAATCCTTCCAACTTATACGCTTGCTCATACACACAGCTACCTGCTCTGGAATCTGGAAACCTACGACATGGTAGGGACCGCCAGGGACGCTCTGGAGAGCGGTGCGCCTAAGTTTGGCCATCTTCTTTCTTAACTGCCATGATTAGCAAAATATATGAGTAAAGAAGCTCAGCAAGTAACTATATAAATAGTTCTATAATGCAGAACAATATTAATATCAACATACGAGGCATTCTATTTTACATATCTAGGTGGCAAATTTCTATTTCTGGCTATGAAAGGGTTATGAAGAAGGATTTGGGATTTCAGGAATCAAGGCTCATGTTAGGGTGAAAGCAGACATTCATCTCAAATCATTAGCAGGACTTCAAAGTGTTTGAAGGAAACAATCAATCAAACTTTGAATCTTATTATCAATGTAAAGTGACAGGGTTCACAACATTACAATCAAAACGAATACTTGAGTTATTCCATTTTATTTTATTTGATCTTTTAAAGAATAAGGAGCAACTGTTCAAAGTATATAAAAATTTTCATCTTTATAGAATATAAGGGAACCCTTGATTGGAATATCCATCTTTAAATTATAATACGGGTGATCAACCCGTACTGACCTCCATCTGGTCGTTATGGTGCCTATGGCATTATAGCCTTAAATTGGACTAACCCCGCTAGCCTCTTATATGACTGGACTAGTCCCACTAGCCTCTTACGTCTCTATCCAATCCATCAAAAATTTGTTTGGAAAATATTGTATTGGAAGAAGGAACTGAATCAAATGATAAACAGGGTTAACTAGTTCCAATTCAAGAGAGTTTCAACAATCAACTCATGAAAGGGTTCACTGGTCAATGAAGAATTTAGATTGATCAAGACATTAAGTAAGGAAGAATGTAAAAGTTTTTGTAGGGTTTACGGTATCATAAGATAACAAATAAAATAATACGATATTCAAGGTACGAATCAACAGGGTCACTATAAAAGATCAAACATGGTCTGATATCAAATTGTCAAAAGAATAATATCAGGGTTTCTCAGAATCAATAACAGGTATATCACAATTCCAATAAAAATCCTCTATTTAATCATGGCATCAATAATTTCGTCTCTATAAACAATTCACAAGAGAAGGCAGAGTTACTTGCCTTAAATCGCTTTCCTGCTTTATTGAAACTGAACCACTGCCACCTAGGATTCCTTTCCCTATTCTATCCTGAATGCCTCTGCTAACCGAATCTACAATCCAAAACAGAATCCAAAATCAGTAACTTACTCGACACCCGACGTTTCTCATAGCGCCTAACGATTACCCCATATCGCGATAACACTTAACTCATATACTCATGCATAATCATAGTATACTCACATAACACATAGCAAGTATGTAATTGATCATATTCTCATAGCATGCATTACGATATACTCGTATACTCCAAATTTACAATTAATCATCGAATCTCATCGTACGACTCAACGATATCACATAACATATTATACATTAATACTCCAAACCCTAATTATATAACCTTATGTCGAAACGACTCATCACTTTCTTTTTAATCCCAAAATTCGAACCAAAACACATAGTAAACCAAACAAATAACTCGACAACCAAACAACTTATTCCTTTTTTTTAACTCAAAAATTCGAACCAAAATAATGGAACCAAGCCAAGAAATCAACATGCAACCACTTATTGTCATCATGCATTCACTTAATCTTTACATGCAACTTTATAAATCATATATCACTTAATAATAATCATCTTGCAAGTTCAAAAGCAAGCATAACATATAGTTCAAATCAAAAATTACCCATTCGAGTTCTTTCCTTCAAAAACCGAACTTCACTACAACTTAAATTCAATAAATCATTTCATAACGATCATTTATCACAAAGACTCAAATCAAACAAGTTATTTGATCTACTTGTTTCCTAAAAACAAGAACCATTCGGCCCTAATTAACAAGACAACATGCAACTCTTAAATTAACATGCAAAGTCATTTTTTACCTTTAAAGCTCATCTTCACTTAATTCTTAACAAGAAAACCTTTTAAACTCTTTTTCTTTTGCATAAAATCGAACCAAAATCCAGTCATCAACATGCAAGTCTGAAAATTATCTATTAAATAGCATTGATCAACATGCATGCCTAAAAATTAACTATTAACTAACAATGATTAACATGCAAGTTCAAGAATCAAACATAAACTCAAGTTCAAGTCACAACTCATCCATTCAAATCATTTAAAAGAAAAATTAAACCAAAAATTGGATTTTTAAACCAAAACCCTTTGCAAAACTTGAATCAAAATCAAACCCTCCTTTTTACTAGAAAAATTTGAACCAACATCAAAACAAAACCATATAAAAGCACATAATTTAGTCCACCATACTCTCTTAAGATCACACACTAAGAAATTATATTTTCTTAGATATAATCAAGAGATATTGATACAAAAACCTTCTTAAAAACTTACATGCAAAGAGTATATAGATAGAGGATTGAAAATGATGAAGATCAATGGCAAGATCTTTAAATTCCAAGTATAATTTAGTGTTGCATGTAGGTGAAAGAGAGAGAGAGAGAACTCGGGTGAGAGAGGAAGAAAGAATTCGGGAGAGAGAGGAGAAAAGAAAAGAGAAAGAAAGAGTGATCCAAGAGGAAGAAGAGAGTGGGGAGAAGGATGGAAGAGTGGGTATATTTATAAGTGAGTGAAGGGGCAAAATGGTCTTTTGCCAACTAATTCTAGAAACTTCTTTTATTTTATTCAAAAACTCCAAAAAAATGAAATTGGATAATACATAGCTCTCTCAGAAAAGGTGAAAATGATATGAATAACAATTTTAAAATATAGATCTTGAAATTAGATTTCTATCCATATTTTTAAAATAATTTTTTAGCGTACGGTTTATTTTATATGAATTTTACAAGGTTACGCCCAAAATAGAAATATAACCAAATAAAATCATTTTAAAATACGTCGATCACGAAATAATTTCATCTATCATTTTTAGAAAGTCTCTAGGACTATTTCTAAGATAATAAATCAAATTTCCACTCCTCGACCATATTCAGATAATTTTATAAAAATATATAAAGGTTCAATAAACCATATTTAAATCAAATAAATCCCTTAAAATCATTTAAAAATTTCCAGATCACATAATCATGCACATTATCAGGAAACAACATAAACTCACATATCACGACTCATATTGCAACATACTCAAGCATTAAAATTCCGCCTTTTTATTAATATTCATTTTTCGCGTAAAGGGTCGCGTCTTGACTGATGGCCCGACGCTGAGCGTTTTCAACTACGCTTCACAATCTTACTCTCTATACTAGCTGATACGTCAAACTGGAATATAATATTCATTTAAACATTTCTATTTAACACATAATTCATATTCATATGCTTAAACACCTTAATCCCTTTTTAAGACGGGTTCCGTTCAACTTGACGGCCTGACAACACAGCTTAGCCTTTTTGTTGACTTATAAAACTGGAACGAGTTACTTTACGTTCCCAGTTACTATTATACAACGATAACAATTAATCTACATAATCATTTAACCTTTTATTTTATTCACATAAATTCACAATTACAACATAAAATTATACTTTATTCACTTAATCACGTTGCAAAATTCCCAGTCACTACAAGAAACACATAGTAGCAATAATCAAGATTAGCAGAAACTAATAAAGCTCATTCACTACTATGGCCTCATATAAGCTGATCAACGGGTGTCCTTATCAACTGATGTCCTTATCAACGGATGTCGTGATCAACGGATGTCCTCATCAACGAATGTCCTGATCAACGGATGTCCTCATTAATAGATGTCCTGATCAACGGATGTCCTGATCAACGTCCTTCAAATTTTTTTGAAAATCTCTGAGAGCCCGGTTGAACGCCTAAACAACCTCAGAACGACTTGAAAACTGGGGCAATAGATCTTAGATGTATTGTACCATCTTCCTCTCGTTCTGCCTTTTTCGAAAAGGTATTGTAAGCCCAAATCGGACATCGTATGCAATATCTGCATCCAAAATAGCGAAGCTCCCCGAAAATAGAATGCAGTAGCGGAAAATCTTTGTTTCTTACTGTTAGTTGCTAAACACGCGCTAATAATTCATGCAAATATACGCGATCGCAAGTAATATAGAATTATTTCTGGTTCGTTCCCACAGAGACTGGTTTAGGTTAACTTTGTGATTTATGCACTTATGCAGTAATAATATGGCTATTATTCAATGCTAAGATGAATAATAAATTGGGTTTTGATTATATTACGATTAACTATTAAGAATTATACTAAAGAACATTAACTAAGAGATTAAAGAGAGTTGAATAATATATGACACAAACATGGGATTCTAACTTCATTAAATACTTCATTCAATAGCCTTTTTGTTCATAACCTTAGCATGTAATGGTGATGACACTAATCTGATAACACGAAACTAGTAAACGACAACTTCCGTTGTACGAATACCCTACTACCAAGCATCCACAAAAGAGATAGAAGTTGAATAGACACCAATTATGCTTAGTCCTTATATGTCTATAAGAATTGAAAACATAACAGTTTAATGCGCAAGTTATCTATCATGATTACATAAGGCAAGTAAGATGGTTAAAATTACCTACGTCTCATGCATATCAAATACATGAACCTATGCTAGCATGGCAAGTTCTAAACCCTTAAATTCACTTTCACTTCATTAAAGATTAACGCACTATCTTATAAGTTCGCGACGCTCACAAGATGAATAAGCGCAACCAAAATTAGGTTATTATACAATTGCCACACACTAAGGCATCGAAATAAATTAACTAAAGAAAACCATAAATAAATCCGCTAAACCCCACGATAACGATTAGCTCATAATCGAACTCATCATCAACGTGGGTTCCGATGAAAGCATGGTATATTAAACGTAGTCTTTACACTTAATAAATCCAAGTATGAAACAAAAGTAAAGGTTCGAGAATAAGAAAACTAGCATCCAAAGTTACAACTTAAAACAAAGAATCACAAGTATAAACTAGATCTTCTTCGACTTCGTTAAATTGTGCTCTACGGTCTTCTTATGCCTTCTCCTTAGCTCTGGTACATCTCCTTATGAAAAAACGACCTTTATTTATGTATATATAGCAGCCCATGCATAGTAAAAGTCCATCCAATCAAAATTCCACAAGAATCAGGATTTTAATTTCCGTCCTGGCGCAGGCGCGCGCTTGACCAGCGCGGGCGTGCGGTGTTTCTGTTCCTCCGGCGCGGGCGCGTGCTATTAAAGCGCGGGCGCGTCGGTCTTCTGGAAAAACTTCTTTTGCTTCTTTACTTGCTGCAATGAGTTGGTCTTCACGAGGCTTTATTCCTTGGACACCAGCTTAACACCATATTAACATCAAATCAATGCTAATTCACCTGAATTCCAGATTAATGCCTGAAATACAAAAACACTAGAAAACACATTAAAACACCAATAATTTGAGTACAAAAATACCAATTCAAAGCTTAATGGAGCGTTATAAGTGTAATAAATGTCACTCAACATACCCCCAAACTTGAATCGATGTTTGTCCTCAAGAATAAACATGCTCAAAGAACAAGAAACAAAAATGCATGAATGCAACTATATGAATGCAACGATCCTCATAGAATAACTAAACCAATCAACAAGCAACATCTCAACAAATGTAGTTATTCACATAAAGATCAATCAAACCCCACAAATCAACCTACAAACCCGGCACTACTAGAAAAAGTAGAATAGACATCGGCTAAAAACCGATGTTTATGAACAAAAAAATCCGATATCTTCGTGGGTGATGTTAAAGACCCCCCATTTAACATCGGTTTTAAACTGATGTTAAAGAAGACATATAATATCAGTTTTTAAAGATGTTAAATTTCTAATGTTTATCTAATCTTAATATATTATCATACTATGATATTTTTATCAATTTAAACATATGTGAGATAAGCAAAATATTTCCATTTATCCATTAAACTGATGTTACTAATACCAGTAACAACGATTTTCAAGATAAACCAATGTAAACATAACTTTTAACATCGGTTCTTTATTTCAAACCGATATCTATTGGTGAAAAACCGATGTCTATAAAGCTTAATAACATTGGTTTTCTATTTTAAGATTTTTTTGTTATAGTATTTAACATCGGTTTTATTCGATATTACTGATGTCAATGTTCCACTAAAACTGATGTATTAAGTTTTGATAGACATCAATTTTTTATTTTATAACAGTTGCTAAAGTGTTAAATTAACATCACTTTCCATTGTAGTGATGTCTGAATACCTTGAATACCTGTTTTATTAATGTACATTTTATAAATATAGATGCCAAAAATTTGCCAAACCAATAAACTAACAAAACTAATTGCTGCATAATACCAATTGTCTATATATCCAATAACAATATCCAAACATCAGGTACAACACTTTTATCTAATCCAAACATCAAGTACTACACATATTTATGTAGCATACTGTTTGTAAACATACTGTATCACCAGATTTTGGATCTTTGGCTACATAGGCAGTCAATCGAACAACAGAGCTCCCTCGTCCACTTGTGTGAATTCCGCAAGGGGATAGCTTATGTGTGTAAGTCAGCAGCAACTGTGAATTGCTAGTTCCAGGATCGCTAAGAAGAAAGATGTTGATATCTCCTCGAAATATAGCCTCAGATTGCAATGTCAATGCACTCCCACCAAAAAGCTGCAATTTGTCAATCAACCAAAACTCAGAGTCTGGAATTTATATGACTAAATTATATAGGACTGTGCCAACCGTAAAGAAGAGCAATAAAACAGAAAGTTCGGAAAACTAGCTGTAGAATCAGGTAGTTGTATGAAATATATCGTTCCTGATAACTGTAATCAAGGATGGGTAGTTGTTGCCAAAAATATCTAGGATGGGTATATTGTTCAACTTTACACTAAATTATATAGGACTATGCCAACTGTAAAGAAATGTATTGGCTAGAAGAACTCACACACAATCCAAAAATGAATCAAGATAATCGAGAGCAAGAAAGAAGAAAATTTAAAATCAAGTTTGGGAGCGGTACCTTTGTTGCTTCCAAATTATAGGATTTAAATGATGTAGCGGCTTCATTCCTTCAAGAACAACCAAGCCATAGAAACACAGCCAAAACCCAGTATTCAATCCATCCAAACCAAGTAAACATATGATATATCTACACACACAAAGTCTGCACATACATGCACACACCTATTTTAAGATAAACAAGCATCATCCTACTAGTAGAGCATAAATGATTCTGTGATAGGTGTAATGTTGGGCGAACTATGGCATAGTATCGACATATACTCATAATGTTACATCATCTGTAGAAGGCCCAAACTTTCCACTAAACAGTGTTAGAAATCAGATATTTAGGTTGTGTACAGGTGTTTGATCCAGAATTACAAAGCAGCAGAAGTAATCACCTGTAATATAAGTACTTCTCATATAAATCAAATGAAACAATCACCTGTAAGACTTCTTTCAGTATTATTTTACTATATTAATCATTAGGTACATCTTGTCTTTTAACATAGCTCTTCCATATCTGTAAAAAAAGTATTAGTACTATAGTCCATAGACATGTGAGGCAGCTCAAGAATACATATATTTTTATCTCACCTTCAATTTCTGCCTCTTAGCAGACTGCTCAGCATGTGCAAGCTGGTGAAAATTTGTTATCATGTCTGTGTTAAATGAAGTTTGAAGCTTTGCTATACCATGTTCAAGAAGTGTCACTGCCACGTTAGACTCTGACACCCATAAAGAACCTAAGAAAGTCCCATATCTATCAACAGTTTCCACTTCAATCTGGGGACAATCCAAGAATATGGTTATATAACAAACATCGAAGTAAATGAAGATATTTACAGACATGTGTTTGTTACAAACCAAAAGAAATACCTCAACATCCCTCTGCATAATTATCCTTCTCGCTAGTTCAGTCGTTTCACTAAAAAACGAGGCATCTCGTCCAGGACATCTAACCCTTGAAAGAGAATAAGTAATGTAGGATGCTTTTTATGGTATATACCGTTTATAACGGTGACCACTGAACACATATTCCACAACAACATTTATCTTCCTATCCTGATGTAGTTCGGGCAAGAGATTACTGGCTTTCTTTGATTGTGACTGAAGTAACAAATAAGAGTACGGTCAATAACAAAAGAACTTTATAAAGCCTTCGCTAAAATAGTTTAGGGCGTATAATTTCTAACCGTTAAAAAGTATGTGATCACTCGAGCATCTTTGCCAGAGTGCATCCCTTTTCTTGCACCTCTAGCATGAAATTCAGCCGCAAAAAGTGCTTCATAATGATTTGATCTAGCTTAGACAGATCCCATTGTTAACCTTAGACAACCATCAGTGCTTAGGATATATCAGAACAAACTATGGATGAAGGACCTGACAACAGATCCCTATTATTTTGGTCTTATTTATTTCCCTTGACATTTTTGTCTAACATATTTCAGCACTCTCATAGAAGAGTGAGCAATCCATCGATCCCATCCCATTTCAATTAGTATATGCCAGGTTAGCTCTCACCTGCGCAAGTTTTGTGTAGTCTACTCTGTTGTTCATTATATATTGACACTGTTTATCTCAACAGGTCAGTTAAGTTGTTTCTTTAGTTAAGAAATTACTATTGTCTAGAAACCATCTTAAGGGTCTGATAAAATTTTAAACTGGTGATAATGTATGGACATATGCATAATAAATAGTCAATATATAAGGAGTTGGGAGAATCGCCATAGTCGGGGACAAAGATAGAGTTTGTGAGCCATACTCAAGCCTCAAGGTCTGATCAAATACTTTATATTTGTATGCCATACTCAAGCCTCAGGTGATGATCTGGTCAACTGCTTTCTGCTTGTTCATACTCAAGGCTCGATGGTTATGATGTGATTAACTACTTTCTGATTTCTATGTGAGTATTACCATTTATTTTTATAAGTATGAATGCATTTAGCTTTTTAGGTGTATGATGATAGTTGATGTTTAAATCTATCATTATTGATGTATTTTAAATCTACACTAATCGAGGAATTTTAAGGTAGCTCGCATCTTTCTTGTGAGGCAGCTCATGTCAGAGCTTTTATTTTTTACCATTACCACATTCCAGACAATGAAGCCCATTTTATGGTGCTTTACATGTATGTAATAACCAGGTGTATACTAAATGTCATATAATTATAAAATTTTATGTTCTAGGTAAGTAGTGTCTATGCATAATTTACCATGCCTAGCAATCAAAGATCAGAACATGTCTAGCACAAGGAATAACGATACTTCTGTTTATTACCTCCAAAAAGTTGTCATGTCTAAGGTATTTGCATGTTACCACTTTCCCCAATAGACAAGTTTTCGTTCCAACTGCACGCTTGACCATCCAATATCCCTTTCAATAAAATACATAATTAGCATAACAGAATACATAATACTTGAGCAGAGAAACAAACAGAACTGGTAATCCTCAAAACTAATAATATAATGTCAGACTAATATAATATGTTTAAATAGCATAAGGAGATGAGAAATTTATTTTGTTGTTCATTGTGCTTTGATCAAGAAGTATGATACTTTCATCGCGATTTCATAAATTATTACAGAAATTGATCCCAAGTTAAACCTTTCTATGTTTTGCAAGTCCAATTGATCTTATGTGCAAAAGATTAGTTGTGGTTTAAAATGCTCATCCTACCTCTTTTATACTTGGAATGAGTTTGAATCTTGAATCACGAAACAAGTCAGTCTCGTCCACAAATTGACCTAGCAATGAACTTCCATTTATAGGCATGTTGTCAGCAAAGTAGAGTACCAGACTGTAGTTTGGTTTAGCAGGAACCTGAAAGAAGCAAAACTGTTAATAGGGGTTTTACGACATGCTATACGCTATAAACACACACTAGAGAAACTCGTTCTATGTATAGAGAAATACAAACATACCTAACACATGAAAAATAGAGCTCAAGACAGCTCTCAAGGTATTCTACACAGTCTGAAAATAGCAGAAAATGCAGGACATATTTTTGCTAAATCGACCAAAAACCTCAAGACAGCATTTGCTGAAGCAGGGGTTGATGCTTATCTACCCATAAGCCGATAAATTACATAAAATAAACACATAAATACAAACACACACACATATATATATACATTAATAATAACTCAACTTAGAAAAATATTAACATGCTCAATTTAAATAATTATTCAACTAATTAAAAAACTAGGGTTCAAACTGAAACCCCCAATATAAAAATTAGGGTTTCAAGCTTACTTAATTCAAGATTGACCTAAGACTTGAGCTTTAAACTCTGATTTGAGCTTTAAGTTTTCACATCTTTAACCTTTAAACCCAATTCAACCGCCGTCCTTTTCAAACTCCGACGAAAAGAGAGAGCAGAGCGAGCAGAGAAAGCAGAGAACACAAAGAGAGCAGTCGAGAGAGACGAGCGAGCCTTCCGTAGAGCACAATATCGAGAGAGAAAGAGAGAGAGAGAGAGAGAGAGAGAGAGAGAGAGAGAGAGAGAGTTGTTCTTCGAGACTTAGAGAGATGAAATTTGTTCTTTTTTATTTTGGGTTTTAAGTTTTTAGATCTGCATATATCTAATTTTGATTTCAATTTTTTAGTGTTAAGCTGAAAAAAAGGGAAAGGGGGAAATGAGTACTTAAAATTTTAGAAGGTAAAAAATGGGGGAAGTTTTAAGAGGGAATGAAGTATTTGGCTAAGGAAGGGAAATGGGGGGCGTGACGAGTCATTATTTTAAAACAGACTTATAACATCGGTTGATACAAAAAAAACCAATTTTTATTTTATTCAAAGACATCGGTTGAGCAAAACCGATGTAAAAAACACTTTTTACATCAGTGATAACATCAACCGATGTCTAAGAGGCGATGTATATTCTACTTTTTCTTGTAGTGCGAGACATGCGTATGTGCAAATGCTTACATATATACCATCACAACTAGATCAATAATCATGACTCACTACTTATCAAAGGAATCGCAAGGTTATAGATAAAATAAAAGCTAGACTCAAAATAACTTATAACATTTTAATTCTTATATTGAAGTTTTATATGGATTCATACTTTTATTCTCAACAAAACAACACAGATATGTTTATTTGACCGTGCAATAAGTGAGGTCCACAAAAGACTTGTACAATAGTACCCATGTAGCGAGCGTTAGGTTAGCGGATCCCAGACTATAAAAGCCTTAGGTCACTAGGCACAAAGTCCCCTAAGAACTTAATAACTTGAGTACTAAAGAGCCCACTCGTGATCAATTATACATAAAACTTATTATTTTTTCTTTTCCTTTTTCTCCTTTTTCTTTTCTTTTTTCTTTCACAAATTTCTGAACGAGTACGTTTCACTCCATCTCGTTCAACCCTATACTACTCATATAAATATGAGCCGGCTACTAGCCATTTGACACCTAGCCACAACAACTAGCAATGAAATACGATTTTCCCCATTTTTTTAAAAAAATCCATGTTATTTTATTATTAAGAGAATATCCTAAATTTTAAATATAAACAAGCGATTAAACCTCGACAAACAAATAAACCATAACCATGATCTAGCACTCAAATAACCTATAAGACTTAGTGAAATACAATTGTCTCTAGCATGCAAATCAACTTGATAAGGCTTAACATCACTAAATACGACATCACTACACTAACATCAATATCACAAATCAATAGGAAAAGTCATCTACAGGATCATGTTATCATGCAAATACATGAAACTATATGAACAAACTATCATAAAAAACTACAAAAATAAAAAAAAACTACTACATGGCAAACATGCAACTATATGCGCTAGACTATCATGATTGTGCAACTATATGCGACTCACACAAAACATATTCTTTCAACTACTACCCCCAAACTTAAAATTTTCACTATCCTCAGTGAAGGTAATAGTAAGGAATCAAACATACCTAATCCGAATCAGGATCCTCACCCGCAACGGGTAGAGTGTCAGGCATGTCTGGAGGTGGATACACAGAGTCCTCACCAAATACTGGTCACTGGATGTCAAGACCCGTGGCTCTGAATACAGTCCCTAATGCCTGGGTGAGATCACATGCAAACCGACTATGGATGTCATGCATCGCATCCATCCTCCTGGCTAAACGCCTATACTGCGCCATGCTCATATTAACTCCAACATCTGCTTCTGCTTCCTCCCACTACACCATAAAATTCCTACTATAACACCAAAAAAACGTTGCATTAGGGGGTAAATATGTTGCTCTTGCCCCACTTTTAAGCTAAGGTAACATTTTCTTAAAGATAGGTTTTTCCATGTTGCCTTAGGGGTCTAAGGTAACATCTTTGGTGCCTAAGGCAACATCGTATTTTAACTTGTTTATATGTTGCCTTAGCTTGCTAATGCAACATAATGAGAGATCAGTTGTAACTTGTTTTTTATGTTACCTTAGAGTTCTAAAATGTTTTTAAAAAAGTGGGACCCACATTGGGGCACACACGGGGTCCCACATTGGGTCCCACTTTTTATGGCCCACTGCAGTTGGTAACATTTTTAACGACGACAACATTTAAAGTATCTAGTGCAACATTTCAGAGTAGCTAGTGCAATGTTTACAACAGCTAAGGCAATATTTTTATGGTAAAAACTGGAAAAAAGGTACACAGAAATTACGAATTGCCAAAATAACCATCATCCAATAGCAAAGCAATTCACCAGATCATTATACAGTCATCAACAATACTGGACCAAACAATCTTTGGACTTAAATAAAGTTCCGAATAAACAGACTTAAACCAACTTCTTACCCCCAGTACTTAGATTAGTCTATATCATACTTCAAAGTAGTAGCAAAAGACCTTTAAATCAAGACACATGCATAGACATCGCATTGTCATGCTAGAAGGTACTGCCGCCAGCCATAGATGTACCATTGTTATCGCTTGAAAAAGCTAAACACAGATCCTTAATGTCGACAGTGATGTTTGGGTTTGCTTCGGCAAGTTTTTTAAGGACCAATGCCATGTTCTGTTGCACTTTCTTGTTCACCTAGTCATCCACTTCGGCCTGTACTTGCCTCAACTTCTCTTGAACTTCATCAGCAAGGCTTTACCTTATCTTGGTTATCAGCTCTTGCACGCAGGTGCCTGTAGGAGCAGTTGAGGTGGTAATTTGTGAAGGATTTGCACATCTCCCTAAGAGACAAGTCGGGCAGTGTGATTTTCCATCTGTATGCAGTTCACTTACATTATCTCCAGTGCTGAGCTTTTTGCTAATTTTTTCCTAAAAATAAAGCCACGTGAACAAATGAGATTAAATATAAAATACAAAAAGCCATCTTTTCGTCAATTATAGATAACCGATTATTAAATAAAATACTTACAAGTTTGGATTTCATAATTGTATGATCGATCTTGTACTCACGGTTGTCACTTCGCTCCCGGGTTTCAAAATAAATCTCAGCATCACAAGGTGCAGAGCTATTTGGTGCCTTTTTTTCTAGCAAAAAATAAGGTACATGTCATGTTACAAAGACAAGATTTATCTGAATAGAGATGCACATTATAAGGATAATTATTCATGTAAAACAAGTGAGTACTATCTATAAAATCAGATAAATAAATCAAACATGATTTATTTTTTTGTAAGAAAATAAACAGTGAGTACTTCGAAGGATAATTATTCCTGATAAATATTTTATGCACTGCAAAATCTGATAAATAATTATAAGGATAATTATTCATGTAAAAACGATGAGTACTATCTGAATAAAGAATGAACATAGTGCGGTCAGTTCATAAATAATTATAAATAAATCACATACCATCTTATTTCGAACTTGTGCAAAGCTTTTCAGACCAGCAGTGTGAGTGTCGAGATATGATTTACGACTCGCCGCATTTTTCTTAGCTCTCGCCTACAAAAGACATGAAAATAAATATACCGAGATTATTATCAATTCTCAAAATTATAAGTTGTATACCTGAACAAAATCATCATTCCTGTACTCTAAGAGCATTTTGAACCTCTCCAACGGAATATCATCTGGCCTACTCTGTAGTCTGTTGTCATCATTTGTGTAGGCTGTATAATGTGCCGCCTTGATTCGACACTTATACCCCTTCCAAGCAGCACGAATATAATCCTCCACCCACTTTTCACATTCATCAGGAATAATATACCGAGCCTTAAAAATTAACGAGTTCAATATTAATACGGAATTCAGTTTAAGTCTAGTATGTCACCATAAAATGTTTTAGAAGATATCCAAGTAGATTATTGGTCATAAAGGGCATAAAATACCTTCATATAATTCCATAAAGTTTTTTTCAAGTTTTCAGGAACATGACGCCAAGTAACATACGTAAGAGACACACAGCTTTGCAAGTGTTCCTAAAAAGTTACTTAGTTCTGATAATACACCATCACTATCTGTAATAGGCTGGAAAAACTCGTTCACTTGAATGACAATTCTATTGTCATAACTTCTTCTATGAACTTTATCCATTTTTGTTTTTCCTCTGAGCCTTTTAGGAGCTACAACTGATTAAGAAGTATATAAAATATCATAAGAAAAAGCACAGTACACGCAATTGTAATATAATCGCGAGAATTTTTTTAGTTAATCCACTATTTGGTTCTAGAATATAGTAGTAGTATATTGCTATTAATTTGTAATATTCCCTGATGATTAGCGAAACAGAGTAAGTGTTTGGTAAGTCTAATTACCAAGCTTGGTTTTAATTCACATAGTACTCGTAAAATCCCAATTGAACTGCAGATAAGCGTCAAGCATTTTGTGATTATCCATAAAATCAAGTTTTACGAGACTGAACCCAACTGTTAGTACTATATCATAATACTCTCACCAAAAAATTAAAGATTCAGTAGATAAATATAGTACTCATTTTTTTATGTGATGTGATTTTGTGTAATACTAATGATTTATATCATCAATCGACACTATATTTATATTGAACAACAATAAAAATAAATAAATATAAAAAAATGTATATAACCACTCAAGTTTTGGATAAAAGAGGCGAAAGAGAACCTAAAGTTAGAATCTGTAATTAATATAATATTATGGTTAAGGGAAAATATGCAAGATGTGCTTATATATGCAAGATAAAGTCCAGTTTATATGGTTAAGGGAAAAATCAGAGTAAACGCAGTTGTATTAAACTTATATATGCAAGATGTGCTAACCTGCTTCACCACCTTCTTCAATATATTGTAAGGCATTTTCTTCGACAACTCTATTATAACTTGCATTTGCAGCAGCTACAATAGCTTTTTCCCGTTCAGCTTTTTTCCGTTGGCGTTTCCTCATAGCAATAAATGCAGCCATTGAACCATTTCCATCATCTGCTTGTGGTAACTCAATGTTAGGTACCGCAGAGTTTGTATCTTGTACAGGTGGACATGTTTCTTTCTGGATTGCTTCCTCAATTGCTGGCGTTTTCGATGCAGCATTGGCTCGGGAACGTGTTGTTGCCCCACGTCCCATAAGAAGCTTTTTTTTCATCCGCTTTCTAGGTTCTCTGCAAAATATCTTGCTTTAGTACTAGAATATGATTTTATTGGTTCTCTGCAAATTATGCTTTAGGTTTGACAAACCTTCAACGGAGTAACTGATACATCACCATCACTGCCATCGTCCTTTCCTGGATCATAATCATGATCACTTAAGTCCTACAGCTTCTCTTTTTCACTATTTTTCTTCTGGACAGAAGATCTAAGTTCAGCAGACAATGTAGGTAAATTTAGAGCCATATAAACTTTATTATTTCTCTCAACTGTTATAGCTCTTTGAATTTCATACTCTGTTAGAGGCGGTGGAGGAGGTAGGATGGTAGACTGCAAGATGAATATACATGGCATAATTTAAAATTATCTAGAAAACATATACAAAATTTAAAATTCAACCAATAACAACTTATAGTGGAATGTGCCTGAGGTGGTGGAGGGGGTGGAAGGGGTAGGATAGTACCCTGTATGACAGGACATCTAACCTCTAGGTCATTTTCTCCGATGTTTTCATCTTGATGTGGTTGACTCTGCAAATTTAATTTCCTCTTAGCAGTTCCAGACTTGTTTCTCACAGTTGCATCATTATCTTGTTTCAGGTTGTTCAATCGCGGAGACTTGCGAGTAACTACCTGGGCCATATCCACTTCCACTATTTTTTTGTTCCTTTGCTTTTGTTGTAGTTGATGAGTCGT
Source organism: Apium graveolens (assembly GCF_009905375.1). Classification (NCBI taxonomy): domain Eukaryota; kingdom Viridiplantae; phylum Streptophyta; class Magnoliopsida; order Apiales; family Apiaceae; genus Apium; species Apium graveolens. The sequence goes on from NC_133657.1 coordinate 113,729,037, forward strand.
AACAAATGTGTGCTTGACTTGTTTTTTTTTCAAAAAAAATATAATGGCAGTTACTAAGAAGCGATACATAAAAATATAAGTCCAATTTACAAAAAATTTCGAAGAAGTACCTTCCAGTATATTATGCCTTGGCCTCATGATAACATGGGGCTGCATTTGCTTAACTAGCTCAATCTTGTTATCAACAATGTCGTCCATGTAAAAGTGAATATGGTCACCACTGCTAACTTCTCCAATTAGTGTAAACATGTCAGAATCATTTGTTACCAATTTCCAGTCTCCCAACTTTTCTTGGATATAAATTCCTCCAAATTCTGAGTAATGAAGATCGTCTTTGACATGCTCCAACAGGACAGTAAAAGAAAACTTATCAGGATCGACACCCCTTACAAGAAACTCTTTCCCACCAGTATATCTTGTTCTTTGAAATTCTCCCTCGTGGTGGATTGTGATATGAAATCCTCCCATCCTATACAAAAAAAACAAGTTAAGTTTCTGGCAATTCTTGCAAGTAATGAATAATAAAATAAGAAGAAAAAATGTAATAAGATATACGAACACAATGGCATAATATATACGGCAGCAAGCATGGTAAAATATAATACAAACACAATAACAGATAATATGCGGCAATAATCACAGTAAAATTACAATACGAACACAATTACTAGAAGAAACAAGTTGAGTTTACATAAATTAAAGAGCAACATAAAAAGATGAATGTACTGAGTTCACTAAGTGAAAATTTAGGGTATTACAATAAGAGTACAATGCTAAGTTCACTGAATGACTAATTAGGCAGGTTCATTCACTTCATCTGGCTGAATGGGGACTTGTCTTTTTGGGACATCATCCCTGCACTAACTATCTTCATCAATCTGACTTTCAAGGTGTATATCATGTAAAACAGGATCATCTTGGCCTTCATTTGCATTCTCATTTTTAACATCACACCAGTCCCGTGGTAGGTGCTTGATAACATTATACAACATCTTATAAACCGGGTCTTCTATGTAGAAAATCTGTTGTACTTGTGAAGCCAATATGTAAGGATCTGACTATTGGCATAATTTATTAAAATTAACCCTAGTCAGCCCATACACATCGTTTTCTTCTTGATACCAACAACACTTAAATACGACAACTGAAAATTCACCCCAGTAGTCGACTCCTACTATCTCTTCAATTGCTCCATAGTAATTAACATTGCCAACTGTTGGGTTCTCGTCTTTTGAACTAGCAAAACTTGTAGTCAAAGCCGTCAAAAAAACACCACTGTTCTGTGTTTTACATTTGGCATCTCTATTCTTTGAATGGAATCTATATCTATTGATTACATATCCACGGTACTCCTTAGTTGCTCTATTAGGCCCCATCGCAAGCACTTCTAGTTCTCTCAAAATGTTCAGTTTATTTGTAACCTGTTCCTTCATCCACTTCCAGAAATCGTCATTATGTTCTCTCTCCCTTTTATACTTTTTCAATTTTGCTTGACCAGCAACTAAAGCACGATGCTCCCTACATTAATTATTTAGTTTAAAAAACTTGGAACAGAACGCTAGTTCTATAATAAGTAAAATAAAGAATAAGTAAATACTTACTCAATTAAAGACTTTATCTCTTTATTTCCGCAGTTAAATAGAATGTAGCGATGAATTGCCATCCATTGAGATTCTTTCAAATGAATTGATTTTCCAACTTTATTTCTTCTCGTACCAATATGGTACTCTATTTTTTCTGGACAACTTCCAAATTCTTGTAAATTTGGAGGGGGCCTTCATAATGCCAAGTTCATGTAAATCTAAAAGCGCATTCACATGGTCCTTTGTCTTGCCATCCAAATTTAGCAGAGTGCCAAGAATGTTGTCACAAACATTCTTCTTAATATACATTACGTCGAGGTTGTGTCGATGCAAATTATGACTCCAATATGGTAAATTGAAAAAAACTGACTTTTTCTTAAAGGGGGAATCAACCTTCTTCACCTTTTTTTGTCCTGGTTCCTTATCTGTTTTCCAAACTGATTTTGTAAATTAGGCAGCAAATCTTCTATGTCTGTTCCCGACAGAATTGCAAGGGGTTGTCCCATTTTTATTTATCCGTTGAACCTTCTTTTGTCAAACCTCCACTTATGATCGGGATCGAGAAACTTCCTATGATTTATATAGCACATCTTTTTACTATATTTTAGGTACATGGAAGATGTCTCATAATTATAAACGGGACACCCTAAGTAACCCTTCGTTCTCCATCCTGATAACATCACATATCCCGGGAAATCGCTAATTGTCCAGAGAATACTTGCACGTATGATAAAGGTCTGATCAGTACATGCATCGTAGGTTTGTATGCCTTCATTCCATAATTCTGTCAACTCAACCACTAGAGGTTGCATATAGATATCGATGCTATTTTTAGGAGAATCTGGACCAGAAATAAGAGTTTACAGAATGAGGTTTTCTGGCTTCAAACACAACCAGGGTGGAAGGTTGTAATTGACCAAAACAATTGGCCAAGTATTGTGATTTGTATTCATGGTACGAAAAGGGTTAAAACCGTCAGCTGTTAAACCTAGCCTGATGTTTCTATTTTCTGACGCGAACTGGGATATCTCGCATCCATTGTTTTCCAAGCTTCGGCATCAGCGGGATGTCTAAGTTTCCCATCCCTTTGACGTCCAACTGTGTGCCATACCATAAGTTCCGAAAAATCTTTACACATAAAGAGTCGTTGCAGCCTTGGCTTTAGTGGAAAATACCGCATCACATTCGCCGGGACTTTGTGAATCACCTTCTCCAGATTACTATCTGAAGTGCCTTTCTTCTCGCGTATAATCCATCTTGAAAGGCCGCAAGTTTTGCAAGAGTCCTCTTTTTCATCTTCACCCCAAATACAACATACAATGGTTAGGGCATGCGTTTATTTTTTTATAATCGAGCCCTAACTCTTTAATCACGTTCTTTGCAGCATAGGAAGACAATGGTACGTTTGCCTCTGGAAATGTGTCTCGGATCAGCTCTAGTATATCCCCGAATCTTGACTCCGTAATCCCGTGAACACATTTTAAGGAATAAAGTCGGACAATAAAACTTAATCGTGAGAATTTTTTACAGCCTGGATATAAAGGTTGTTTTCCCTCCTCATAAAATCTTTTAGAATCAACATTTGGTCCATTTGTACGGTCCAACATCTCATCTAAATTATCTCCAAAATGTAGATTATTCTCCCAGTCCATATCTTCATCTTCACTACCGTTATTTGGACTTAAAATCTGTGAAACTTCTACAATCCAGTTAACATATAATGGGTAAGGACCACTACATATGAGATGATCATAGATAAATTCTCGACGCAACCACTTATTATTTTTACAATTGCGGCAAGGGCATGTCATTTCATCACCTACTGCCAATTTGGGGAAGGCATTATCCAAAAATGCATTAACCCATTTCCTATATCCTTGACTATATTTTGGAAGGTATATCCAAATATTTTTATCCTCGTCCATTACTATAATTAAGAAGCATGATAATATTATACTAAAAGGGTAAGAAAGGCACCAAAGTTGCCTAGTTCACGTACAAAGACTAGTGAGCTAAAAGAACAACATTTAATATGTATTCATTAATATCTAACTTAACTAGATTACTAATAACATTGATACAAGACTTAAAAAATAGGCCTGTGTCACAGCACATATCGATACTTATCAATAAACAGGCATTGTATCACAGAATAGTATGAAAATATGATGTTCATACTTTATACATAACAACATAAACAATATATGTACTTATGGTCACGCCCCCGAGTCTAACCCCCTCTCTTCTCTCGTGTTCAACAACAATAAATAATAATGTTCAATAATTATTGCATGCAATTCGTGAATGCTCCCGCCATACTTTTTTCAAATTCTGCCTAATCCTTCATTTACTTGTAACTTGTAAACTTTTGTAGTACACTAGTAATACTTAGGGGCCTGAGCGCTAATAGAAGGAATTACAAGAGCCAAGAAAAGTGCAAAAACAGTAATCACAAACAGATAAATGCAACTATATATATAGAACAAACTGATGTTGCCTCCACTTATTTAAAACAGATAAATGCAACTATTCTGGTCTTAAAACAGATATGCCTATTATAGAGAGTAACAACCTTTCATGGTTGACAAAAAAACACATAACATATAACAAAAAAAACACCCAATAGTAAATACTTCATAACATTCATGTATAACAAAATGACTGAAAAAAACGCAGAACATTCATAACATTATGCAAATACGCATATAACCCAATACCCCCAAATCGATAACATATAACAAAAAAAACCCAATAGTAAACACCCAATAGTAACATATAACAAATACGCATAACATATAACATATAACATGCAAATACGCATAACATTCAATAGCCCCAAATCGATATCCCTAACATTCATGTATAAAAAATATGCCTAACCCGAAGTAACAAAGATTTAATACCTGCAAATCGAAGCTCGACCCGACTGAACAAGCACCAACCCGTCTGAATAAGCTCCAACCCGACTGAACAAGCTCCAAACCCTAATTTAAATCAAAACGAGAGACCAATTAATTAAAATATAAAAAGAATAAATTAAACAAATAGACCTAATTTCAAAAACCCCTGATTTTAAAAAGCCCTAATTTGAAGAACCCAAAGTCTCAATTGTTAATTTGTCTCCATCACATATTTAAAAAGCCCTAATTGGAAGAACCCAAAGCCTCAATCGTTAATCGTTAAATCATTGATTTGCAACAATAAGAGAGAGTTGAGAGCTTTACGAGAGAGTTAGAGCGAGACCGAGAGAGGTAAAGTGGGTTAGAGTGAGAGAGAGTGAGATGGTTAGACTGAGCGGCCCCAAAATAATTGAGAGAAGCGGGTAATTTTGCCGCCCAGCTTTTTCACGGGGTTCCGTGTAAATTTTATTAATTTTTGTTAAATAAAAGATTATATTTATGTTTATGTGATTTAAATATATATTATTTTCATAACAAAATATTAAATTTAAATTTTATAAGGATATATTTTAGCATATTAAAATGAATGAGTCATTTATAAATTAAACTTTTATATTTTATAAAAAAAATCAGTTCATTTGAAAATAAATATAACTTAAATAATTATTTTTAAAATTTTATTAAATTAGTAATAAAATTGTTTATAAATGAACTAAGACAACATATCCTTGCATGTTGCTATATGAAACATATATTTTTTAAAAGTAACACCACTTTGTACCTAAGGTAACATAAAAAATGAAGTGTTTTAGTAGATCAAAACTAGCATACCTAATGTAACATTATTTAGCAACACCTATCTACGAGATGTTCCCGTAGGTCATTTATGGTGTAGTGTCCTGCTGCTGTGATGGCCCAGCCTCTTCATCCAACTGAGATCTCCAAGCTATTCTGCTTGTCTGAGTCGCCCCAGCAGCTGGCCATCCCCCTGTCAGATGGTCAAAAGAGTACCCAAGCTGTTTTAAATCAGGCATACCTCCATCCCACTCTTGTATCATCAACAAAGTGGTACTATCAATCGGTGCACTTGGAATCTGGAGTTGCTCGTGTGCTGGCCAATAAACACCAACTGCCACACACAACTTCATTACAATGGACGCATAGGGTATAGAACCCGTAGTACTCCCTCGCAAAATCTCAAAATCCCTTGGTAAATAACCATACAAAGATCCACATAGTCCCCCTGCAGAATAACCCACAACACCTGTGCACGCTCCACAATAACATCATGCACGTGAGAAGATGGCATGATATTAGCACAAATAAAAGAATTGCATGCACGTGTAAACCTATTCATACACGAAGCAAGGAACGTGGAATAATCAGTTGTGCCCCTCTTGAACTTCCAGTGAGTCTCAGGAACACACAGAGCAACAATTATCAAATCCTCCAGAGTGTTCTCGTTCCAAATATCCTGACCAGGCTTCCTCGCGGGCTGATCAATCACCCTCCTCATCGCTTCTGCATAGTACTCCACTCTCATCCCATAACCATAGTGAAACCATTCTTCTCCTCCTTCGCATTAGCATAAAACTCACGAACCACAGTCATGGGAACAGCAGCGGGTGCCTCGTAAAAAGCAACCCAGCCCATCTCCAAGATCATCTCCAATAACTTACCATCTTTCCCTGATGGCAGAAAACCACACTCCTTGGCTATAGGCTTCGAGAGAAGCCTCGTATACTCCGCTTCAGCCTCGGGAGTTGAAAACCTCGACCTCATACCACCTGCACTCAAAGAATCAGTGGTGCTGCTGCTTACTTGAGTTCGCTGTATTTTGGGTGCCATTGGGATTAAATAAGAGAGAATAAAAGATAAGTGTTTGAGAGAGAATTGTGTTTGAGGATTTGAGAAGTGATGGAGAAGTTTGTGTATAAGTGTGTGTATATATAGGAGGTTGGAAGAGAATTAGATATGGAATAGAAGTGGGAATTGATTATGGGAATAGTGGGAATAATGGGTTTGATTTGGAGAGGGAAATTTGGGATGTGGAAGAGTAAAAATTGGGTAGAAATTGATTTTGTAGTAAAATTCCCCAATTTTCTCTTCTTTTTCTGCTGTTTTTTTTTTCTGGATTCAGGGGGCAGCGCGGGCGCGTGCTACCTCAACGCGGGCACGCCGTGCTTCTGCTTTTTCAGCGCGGCCACCCCGCCAGGCAGCGTGGGTGCGATATATTTCTGAAAAAGTGGCGCGGCCGCCCCGCTTCCTCAGCGCGGGCGTGCCGTGCTACTGTAGTTGGCCCTGAATTTTTTTTATATGCTTTTCTCCTTTCTTTCTTCTTCCTCTATCTACTAATGTACAACAAACTTGGGTTGCCTCCCAAGAAGAGCTTGCTTTACGTCGTTAGCTTGACATAGAAATTCGAGATTAAACGGATAATAAAACGGCACTAACCACCTCATGGTTTGCCATGTCACCATAGTAATGCTTCAACCTCCGACCATTTACCTTGAATGCTTGGCCCAGATCATTCTCAGAAATCTCCACCGCTTCATGTGAAAACACAGTTTTGACAACAAACGACCCTGACCACCTCGACTTCAACTTTCCAGGAAAAAGACGGAGACGAGAGTTAAACAAAAGAACTTGTTGCCCCGAAATAAATGATATGAGCACTAGACCCCTATCGTGCACCCTTTTGAATTTCTCCTTATACATTTTGTTGTTTTCATATGCTTGAAGTCAAAACTCGTCGAGTTCATTCAATTGAAGCATCCTCTTCTTTCCAGCTGCATCCAAATCAAGATTTAACTTCTTCAAAGCCCAATACGCTTTATGCTCTAGCTCCACAGGCAAATGACACCCCTTACCATAAACCAACTGATACGGCGACATACCCAACGAAGTCTTGTATGTTGTTCTACACACCCAAACAGCTTCATCAAGTTTCAAACACCATTTTTTTCTAGATGGACACACAACTTTCTCTAAAATGTGCTTGATCTCTTTGTTAAATACCTCAACTTGACCATTCATCTGAGGACGATAAGCTGTAACAATGTGATGATTCACATTATACCTATGCATCATAGCAATGAATTTGCGATTACAAAAATGCGACCCCTTATCACTGATTATGACTCTCGGAGTCCCAAATCTCGTGAATATATGCTTATGAAGAAAATTAAGCACCACCTTCGCATCATTTGTCGGAAAGGCCTTGACTTCCACCCATTTCGACACATAATCGACCACCAACAAGATATACTGATTATTGCAAGATGAGACAAATGGCCCCATAAAGTCTATTCCCCATACATCAAAGACTTTAACTTCGAGAAGCACATTAAGAGGCATCTCATCCCTCTTGGACATATTACCTACACGCTGGCATCGATCACACTTCAAAAGAAAGTGATGCACATCCTTAAACAATATAGGCCAGAAGAATCCCGATTGAAGGACATGAGCTGATGTCTTCTCTCCACCATAGTGGCCTCCATAAACTGTTGAATGACACCCTTGCAAGATCCCCCCCCGTTTCGCTATACGAAATATATCTCCTGATGATTTGGTTAGCTCCTTGTCTAAACAAATATGGTTCATCCCACATGTACCACTTCACCTCATGAAGAAACTTCTTCCTTTGAGCATACGACAAGTCGGGAGGCATGATATTACTCACAAGGTAGTTCACAATATCTGCAAACCACGGTTTTTCCTCTTGCACTCCAAACAACTACTCATCGGGAAAAGACAAATTTATCAATGTCTTATCCAGTGAAGTTGTACTTGGATCTTCCAAACAAAAGAGATGATCAGCAAATTGATTCTTAGTACCCTTTATGTCCTTGATCTCCGACTCAAATTCTCGAAGAAAAAGAACCCATATGATCAATCTAGGCTTCGAGTCCTTCTTCGAGACGAGATATCGAATCGCAGCGTGATCAGTGAAAACTGTCACCTTCGACCCAAGCAGATAAGATCGAAACTTCTCAAATCCGTAGACAATGGCCAAAAGTTCTTTCTCAATAGTAGTATAATTCAGTTGAGCACCATTTAGGGTCCTACTAGCATAGTAGACCACATGAAATATGTTGTTCTTTCTCTTCCCAAGAACTGCTCCAACTGCATAGTCACTTGCATCGCACATCATCTCAAAAGGTTCACTCCAATCAGGTACAGTTATGACAGGTTCCGTGATTAAACTCTTCTTCAAGAACTCAAAAGAAGATAGGCACTCATAATCAAACTTGAACGGGACATCCTTCTTCAGAAGATTGCACAAAGGCTTCGAAATTTTTAAGAAGTCCTTGATGAACCGCCTATAGAAACCCGCATGACCAAGAAAGCTGCGAACTCCCTTAACAGAAATTGGTGGAGGAAAATTTACAATGACCCCCACCTTGGCTTTGTCCACCTCAAGACCCTTACGAGAGACCTTGTGACCAAGAATAATTTCCTGTCGCACCATAAAGTGACATTTCTCCCAATTGAGAACCAATTGGTCTCAACACACCTTTTAAGAACGTCACCAAGATTTTGCAAGCACTCATCAAATAAATCGCCAAACACAGAGAAATCGTCCATTAACACCTCCACATTCTGACCAATCATGTCAGAGAAGATGGCCATCATACATCTCTAAAATGTGGCAGGTGCCCCACATAAACCAAAACAAACCCTTCTAAAGGTGAAAATACCAAATGGACAAAAAGTAGTCTTCTCCTGATCTTCCGGAGCAATGCAGATTTGATTATAACCCGAATAGCCATCCAGAAGACATTAATACCCATGCCTAACCAATATGTCAAGCATCTGATCAATAAAGGGCAGAGGGAAGTGATCTTTTCTCGTGGCCTTGTTCAGCTTCCTGTAATCCATACAAACGCTCCACCTCATGACTGTTCGAGTAGGAATGAGCTCATTCTTCTCATTAGAAACAACTGTGATACCTCCTTTCTTTGGTACACACTAAACTGGACTCACCCAAGAACTGTCAGAAATGGGATAGATGATCCCTACATCCAGCCACTTAAGAATTCCTTCTACACAACTTCCTTCATGATAGGGTTAAGCCTTCTTTGTTGCTCAACAGTAAGATTGCTACCTTCTTCTAGCAGAATTTTATGCATACAATAAGACGGGCTGATTACCTTAATATCTGCTATTGTCGATCCAATCGCTGATTTGAACTCTCTCAGAATTCTCAAAAGTTTTTCCTCATCACTACCTGAAAGGTCAAATGCAATAATAACAGGAAACGTTGATGCATCACCTAAAAAAGCATACCTTAAGTGTTCAGGAAATGATTTAAGCTCAAGTGTAGGAGCTTTCTCAATAGATGGCTTGAGGTGCTTAAGAGATTTGTTCAGCTCCTCCATTTCAAGAGATTCAAAAGACATATCCATCTTCCTCTTCCAGGGAAAAGCATTCAAATATTGTAACCGCTCATCACTTTCACATCTTCGCTATCAGAATTCCCCAACAAGGCCTTTTCTAAGGCATCAGACCTTAGCAATTTATCAAGTTCTGAAGTCACCACAGAATCGACCAACTCTACCTTTAAGCACTCCTCATTTTCCATAGGGAACTTCATAGTATTCAATACGTTAAAAGTAACATCCTGATCCAGCACTCGCATGGTGAGCTCACCCTTCTGTACATCTATCAAGGTTCAGCCAGTTGCCAAGAAAGGTCTTTCCAAGATTATGGGAATCTTCTTATCCTCCTCGAAATCAATAATTACAAAATCAACAGGAAATAGGAGTTTATCCACCTTGACCAAGACATCCTCCACAATACCTCACGGATATATAATAGAACGATCGGCCAACTGCAAAGTCATATAAGTAGGTTTAGGATCAGGTAAGTCCAACTTCTTGAAGATTGACAGAGGCATCAAATTGATGCTAGCTACCAAGTCACATAAGCATTTGTCAAATGACACTTTTCCAATGGGGCAAGGAATAGTGAAGCTTCCAGGATCTTTAAGCTTCGGAGGCAACTTCTCTTGCAGCACAACACTGCATTCCTCCATGAGAGCAACTGTCTCTAAGTCATCAAGCTTCACCTTTCTAGAGAGAATACCTTTCATAAATTTCGCATAACTAGGCATTTGTTCAAGAGCTTCAGTGAAAGGTATGTTGATGTGAAGTTTCTTGAACACCTCCAGAAACTTCTCAAACTGCTTATCCAGCTTTTTCTTCTGCAGCCTCTTAGGAAAGGGAGGTGGAGGATAGATCTGTTTCTCCTCTATATTACCCTTAGGAGGAGTGTGTTCAACAGTATTCTTCCTTGGTTCCACTTCAGCGTCCTTCTGCACTTCTTCTTCAGCCACAACTTCTTCATTCGAACTATGCGTATATTCGGGGTTTGCAACCTTCCCAGACCTTAATGTAATTGCCTTTACCTACTCTTTTGCTTCCCTCTTTCCTGGTACTTCAGTGTCACTAGGAAGTGTACCAGGTTGACAATTTAACAAGGCATTGGAAATTTGCCCAATTTGATTTTCCAAGGTCTTCATAGAAACCGCTTGGTTCTAACACATGAGCCTCAACTCCTCCAATTCAGATTTTTCATTCGACTGTTGCAGCTGGAGTTGTTGCATTGGTGCATATTGTGGTTGTTGAAAACCAGGGGGGTTGTACTGCTTTGCTGGATACCGCTGATAAGGCTGCTGAACCGCATTCTGAGTGTTGCTCCAACTAAAGTTAGATGATTGTGGTTGTTAGGATGATAGGTGGCTGGTATAGGTTGCTGCGACCTCTGAAAGTTGCTCATAAATTGAGCTGATTCGCTAGAAATAACACACTGCTCAGTCTCATGTGCCCCTACACAAAGTTCACAGACATTAGTGATTTGATTAACTCTATAATTAGCCAGAGAGTCCACTTTCATCGTCAAAGCTTGAAGTTAAGCAGCTATAGCAGTAGTTGTATCCACTTCCGGAATTCCTGCTACCTTACCTTGCAACATTCTTTGCGTAGGATTCTGGTATTCATTAATTGTCATTAGCTCAATCAACTCATAAGCTTCATTATAGCTTTTAGCCCATAAGGCTCCACCAGACGCTGCATCGAGCATAGGTTTAGACTGTGTGCCCAAACCATTGTAGAAATAGTTTATAATCATCCAATCAGGCATGCCATAGTGTGGGCACTTCCTTAGCATCTCCTTATATCGATCCCAAGCCTCACACAGAGATTCTCCAGTTTGCTGTGCAAACTGAGTAAGAGCATTCCTGATTGCAACAGTCTTCGCCATAGGAAAGAATTTAGTTAGAAACTTTTGAGCAAGATCCTCCCATTTGGTGATAGACCCTGGTGGTAAAGAATGTAACTAACACTTTGTTTTATCCCTCAAAGAGAATGGGAAGATTCGCAGCTTGATAACATCTTCAGTCACCCCATTGAACTTGAAAGTGTCGCAGATCTCGATGAAATCCCTGATGTGCATATTGGGGTCTTCTGTAGGAGAACCCCCAAACTGAATTGAGTTCCGTATCATCTGAATCGTGCTTGACTTGATCTCAAAAGTGTTAGCCGAGATGGCTGGTCTGATGATGCTCGACTGAATATCATTGATCTTAGGCTGAGAATAGTCCATCAAAGCCTTAGGAATTTATGCTTGATCTCCCATCACTACTAAAGTTGGTTCCTCTACTTTCTCTTCTTCTTCTACTTTCTCTTCGTCCTCAAAAACTTCCCTTCGAACCACTACAGCTTCTTCATCGGCTTGATCAAAAGTTCTCTTATGAGCCCGCGAACGCGTATGCATACACGCTCGCTAAAGTACCTGAAACACAACAAGGAAAAAAGTAGGTAAGTAACAATGTTTGAGTCAATGAACTTTAACGATCACTCATGACAAACACATAAACTAAAAATTAACACCGAAGTCCCCGGCAACGGCGCCAAAAAATTGTTAGTCGCTAAACACGCGCTAATAATTTACGCAAGTATACACGATCGCAAGTAACATAGAATTATTTCTAGTTCATTCCCACATAGACTGGTTTAGGTTAACTTTATGATTTATGCACTTATGCAACAATGATATGGCTATTATTCAATGCTAAGACGAACAACAAATTAGATTTTGATTATTTAAAATTAACTATTGAGGATTATACTAAAGAGCATTAACTAAGAGATTAAAGAGAGTTGAATAATATATGACACAAACATGTGATTCTAACTTCATTAAATACTTCATTCAATAGCCTTTTTGTTCTTAACCTTAGCATGTAATGGTGATGACACTAATCAGATAAAAACTAGTAAACGCCAACTTTCGTTGTATGAATCTTTACTACCAAGCATCCACAAAAGAGATAGAAGTTGAATAGACACCAATTATGCTTAGTCCTTATATGTCTATAAGAATTGAAAACATAACGGTTTAATGCGCAAGTTATCTATCGTGATTACATAGGGCAAGTAAGATGGTTAAAATTACCTACGCATCATGCATATCAAATACATGAACCTATGCTAGCATGGCAAGTTCTAAACCCTTAAATTTAATTTCGGTTCATTAAAGATTAACGCACTATCTTATAAGTTCGTGATGCTTACAAGATAAATAAGCATAACCAAAACTAGGTCATCATACAATCACCACACACTAAGGCATCGAAACAAATTAACTGTGACGGACCCACACTACTAAATAGCAGAAATATGCATAGTAATAATTAAACATTAAAGTACTGCAAAAGATTGAATATTAAGGCTACAACCCTTATCCACAATCCCCGAATACACAGGAATGAGTTTGAATAACATCTAACATCTTCATTATTACAAACCAAAAATATCTTAAGTCAAATTACTACCAAATTTTAAACCCAAATTTTACAACCCTTAGGGAACTACTAGTTTCCTACCTGCTCCAATATCTGACGGTAGGCATACCCCGAGTCCCCAGAAGTCTTACGCGCGGTTTGCTTGAAACGAACCATCTTCGGGTTTCACTGAAGGGATAACATCAATAACAATATTAATGAGCAAAATGCTCAGCAAGTAAATAACAGTATATAACAATGCATAATAACCGCGATAAAATGATAACAAAAGATAAATCAGCAATATGAAATCTCAAATAGAAGATCAAGTTATAATGAGTGAATAGAATTGGAAATCATACAGCGCTATGAGCAATGAGGGCTGATTAGCCCACATCAAAGCTCCGAACCACATAACAAGTGATTCACAACCTTTGAGGATCCTCAACAGACATTGGCCATATAAAAAACCATCAGGCTCCCTGCTACTGAGGTTTTAACAGTGACTGGCGCCTCAGTCTTATCAAAACATACCATACAATTCCTTTTTAATCAATTCATTTTAATTTAAAAAGGGTTTTTGATCAAGGACAAGATAACAAGGGTTGGTATTGTCAAAGTTCAATTGAAGGAAACGATACTAGTGTTTGGGTTTCCAAAGGAAATGATTCTAGGTTTTGAGGGTATTAAGATTCACATAATTTATTAAGGAACTATTGTAGGGTATTCACATTGATACGAGGTAATATGTGAGGAAAATGAATCAACTCAAGTATGAAAAAGATTAACTAGATTCAAGACTTAATCATTGGGTGATGTCAGGGACTAATTAACCTTATTGAAACTGTAGTCATGCATTCACAGGGTTTTTTAACCACAAGCAAAAGAATTATAGAGGTAAGTTGAGAGTTCACTTGCCTGGACTACGGTTACTGAGTACTTGAATTGAATCGTCTATGGGCTCCTTTCCTGGGCTCCTTTCCTGGCCTCCTACTTGAACCTATGATAAATAGTGTCCTCATTACAACTCTTGCTACTACCCTTTCGCGTATACTATAAATATGCATATACACATATACACACTTATATATATACACTTAAATTCTACTAATTACAAATAATATATGCACCATATATACCACATAACACATAGCAAGAAATGACATGGCAATTTATTACTTAGTTAATAGTACACATTTCGATTCTATTTACGACCTTAGTCACTTAGGCATTTAATCACATACATACAATTATCATGACCAATACTTCTAATCCTCCTTAGCAGACCTCAACTCAACCTAAATTTAGTAAGGCACACTTATGCCTCACCTCCAATGACTCACAAATACAATGTATACTATTTGACTTATCGAATGCACACCTTGGCACCAATTGTGTGCCTTGGAAAAAATATGAAGTTATACCCTGGGCCTTTGCTATATTATGACTCCTATGACTTATTATGACTTTAATATAACTTTAACAATTGGTTTGACATCAAGGCCTCCCTTAAAAGACACACAAATGCAACACACCTTTCTAAAGCTTCTAAAGGCAACTCTAATGGTGACTCTCAGGTGTTTTGTGGAAATAAGGTATCTCCACCTTGGGCCTTCACTCAAAAACAACTATCAAAGGTTATTAAGACTCTAAACGGACTCTCAATGTTGGAATGACTTAAAGGCCTCACTCGGGCCTCCCTAGGCCTCAAGTGGAAGTTGACACAAAACTGCATTCCCTGATTTCCAAACTACCTTGATTTTACCAAAACTCACTTATTTAGTTCAATTATTGGTTTTAATGACTTTTAAGCTTCCTAAGACTTTATTACATTTATTTAGACCAAGGCCCCATGAAGGCCTAACCTATGACATGATGATAATCAACCAAAAGTCAAGTTTACCCAAATCTGCCATGTTTTGAGTTGCTCTCGGGTTTATGTGTGTGCGACTAACCAAGTGCAAACTTTTATGAAATCTAAAGATACTGGACTCAATTGTGAACCAAGTCCCAACTCCCTTGAGCTGAGGCCTATCAAGGCCTTGCTAAAACTCACCTAAAATGACCTAAACTTCTAGTACAAAAATCTGCCCAACTAAGATCAATGCGACTCCTTCCACCTTAACTCCTTTTACTACACCAAAACCAAATAAAATTCAACAACCAACCAAGTAAAGTCCTAAAATAAACTAATACCTACTGACTATCAACATATAGGGCTTAATTGCAATTTTATTTTGCATGAAAATCTCTTATAAAAATAAGTAAGGTAACACATCACAAGACAAGCCATCACTATGCATGGTAACTTCATGACACCTACTGAACTTAAGCTCATTTGAACATATATAACTTATACTAGCATTTTATCAAAGGGATCATAGCATGCAACTCGCAAAAATAAAGTATCAAGAGGTTAAAAGATCAACTATAATAGTAACATCATGTCCTCGAGTTTTTAAGAAAAATTCGAACTATAAACCCAAAATAATCACTTGATATCTACTGAATATAATCACTTATCATCTTGAAATACTTTATCTAGCATTTTATAACCAAAAATCACAGCATGCAATCTCTTATAAGTCAAGTATCAGGGCACAAAATCAACAAGTATGGTCTCTACTTTGAAAATCACTTTTGAGTCGATATGCAAGTATTATATCCAACATGCAAGTGCTTAAATCAACGTGCAAGCAATAAAATCAACATGCAAGTACTAAACTTAAGATATCTTGAAGGAAAAATAGCATGCAAGGGTTTAAACTTAACAAAACAATATTTATAAAGAAAAAGACTTCAAAAATCAACATGCATGGTCCTTTTTTATAAAAACTTCTCAAAATCAACACTTTACATCCGGCTCTTAAGAAATCATTGCCAAATGTTTATGAACAATGAGTATGACTTGGTAAAATAGAAGTGTAACACCTCCCCAAGATCATATATTGTTCATTCTATAAGCCACCATGGTTGCAACCTTAAGTTCATAAGAACCAAGGTCTCAACCTCGGCTTCTTCAACATGCAAGCATAAAACTCACCTCAAAATGATGCTACTCCACTAAATAATGAAGTTCTTGGCTTGACTAACTTGAAAAGTGAAAGAAGATGAAGAAAAATGAAGAAAATGGCAAGAATGGGGGTGGGGATGGGCTTCGGCCGAGAGGGAGTAAAGAGAGGAGAGGAGAGGGTGTTTGAGTGGGCGTGTTGATGAAAATGAGGGAACTCACTTGGTTTTTGTCTCTTTAATTTGACTAGAAAGGTAGTGGAATGAGGAATGTACAATAATATTCTTCTAGCTAATAGTGACAAAAATGCATGCAAGGTTAAAAGTATGATTAAATGCATGCAAGGGTATACTAGTAATTCAATAATTAATAAAAGTATGATAAAAAAAGAATGAATTTTAGTAAATAAAATATAGCTTCATAAATCACAAAATTAATACCATAAATACTATGAAATTTTAGAAGTTTTATAAAAGTGTTTTCAAAAATTTTGAACAAGAATATATTTTAAAAGAATTTTTCTAAGGTCAACACTTTATTAAACAAACCATAATAAATATTCTAAGCCACATAAGAAAATGCAAATAATTTGATTCTAAGCCTAATGATAATCTATCGCTTAATCGTAACTACAACAACTCAAATATTATTTACTTGCATAACGAAATTAGCTTGCGTACGCTAAATTATACGCTTAAATAAGCTAACGATATTCGGAATGCCATATAATGAAAAATATATACGAACACATTGGATTCACACAAAATTTTATAGCACAAAACATATTATCATATTACATTCATATCAATTATTTACAGGCGTTACATTAACTAAAAAAATCAATAAATAAATCCGCTAAAATCCCATGATAACGATTAGCCTATAATCGAACTCATCATCAACGTGGGTTCTGATAAAAGTATGGTATAATAAACGTAGTCTTTATACTTAATAAAACCAAGTATGAAACAAAATAAAGGTTCAAGAATAAGAAAACTAGCATCCAAAGTTACAACTTAGAAGAAAGAATCACAAGTATAAACTAGATCTTCTTCGCCTTCGTTGAATTGTGCTCTATGGTCTTCTTACACCTTCTCCTTAGCTCTGCTACGTCTCCCTTTTAAAAATGACCTTTATTTATGTATATATAGCAGCCCATGCATAGTAGAAGTCCATCCAATCAAAAGTCCACAAGAATCAGGATTTTAATTCCCGTCCTGGCACGGCCTCACGCTTGACCAGCGCGCGGGCGCTGTGTTTCTGTTCCTCGGGAGCGGCCGTGCACTATCACAGCGCGGGCGCGCCGGTCTTCTTTAAAAACTTCTTTTTCTTCTTTACTTGCTGTAATGAGTTGGTCTTCACGAGCCTTTATTCCTTGGACACCATCCTAACACCATATTGGCATCAAATCAATGCTAATTCACCTGAATTCCGGATTAATGCATAAAATTCAAAAATACTAGAAAACACATTAAAACACCAATAACTTGAGTACAAAAACACCAATTCAAAGCTTAATGGAGCGTTATAGATTGTCAGAAATGCCAGTCAACACTTACAGCTTTGTTGATCGAACAATTATATACAACTTAATACAGCTGAATAAGCTTATTCTATTATATAAGATCATAACCTTGATCAATTACAAACTAAGACTACAAGATTAGAAAACTAGAATAGAAAAGACTATCACGATCAACCCTCGTGATTTATAACAAAACCACGATAAACCATGTGAGATCTTAACCATAATAAAATAACCACGATTAAACCACGTGGGGTCCAGAAACATAATTAAAATATGGCGATAATAGTAAATAACAACCTGCATCACAGAATCAATACAAGCATACCACTATACATATGTATATATAATTATGACATGGACTTCATATCATAAAACGCAGAGCCTAGAACCCGGCTATGTTGCCAATTGTTGGGACAACGGATCTCTGCCCTACGTTTTACGATATGAATTTACTATAGAGAGTTCGAACATAACGTTAACCTTAATCGCTACGGCATAAGCGATTCAAATCCACGTCTTCTAATGTATTCCTCGATTCTCCTTGGACGAAGTGTGGGTTTAGATCTCCCAAGGTTTAC
This sequence comes from Apium graveolens, assembly GCF_009905375.1. NCBI lineage: Eukaryota > Viridiplantae > Streptophyta > Magnoliopsida > Apiales > Apiaceae > Apium > Apium graveolens. The sequence goes on from NC_133657.1 coordinate 113,747,424, forward strand.
CTCTCCTGATAGCTCCGAAAATCCAAAACCCTAGCTGGCTCCTTGAGAAAAATGTTTTCCTCTCTCAAACCCTAGGATGTTATTTTCTGTGTTCTCATACACACATGCATGCACGCTTACACACCTCTAGCTTCAGGAGAATTAGAATATTTATAGGCTATAGTAGGGATTATGGATAATTAGGTCGGGCCTCCCAATGACATTCTGGGCCAAGTCCAATGTCATTAAATATTAATTGAATCCACTAAAGAATTAATATTTGCACTACCTTTCCTAATTCCGTAATTTAAATATTTAATTCAGCTCTCATATTATTTGCTTATTAAATTCCCCATATTTAAGATATCGCATGTCCATTGATTAAATTAATTTCTGAAAATCAATTTAATCAATATCTTATATCCTTGATCATCCACTCAACCTTATAATTGTTCAAGAACAAATCTGCCTGCAGGACTAAAGCATAATTATCTTTATGAGCTTTCAAGAGGACATCATCACCCGAAACTATTCTTCAGACATGGTTTCCTTTTATAGTCAATATCCCACTATTTATATAATATCATTGCCCAATACATAAATTCGCAATTTAAAATAAATTACTTAATGTATGAAACAAGGCATGTGCAATAAATAAAAGTGTTAATCACTATATCTATGTTCTTCTTTATTGTCTAAATAAAAGAACTATTTTACTATTTTGATCCCGTTTAATATACACAAGTATTATTCAATATTCAAGATAAACTATTTCTAAATAATACTTCAGTCGTTCTAGTGGTTTGTCTAATACCACTTAGACCGTGCACCTTTACTATATTATATAAGGAGTCAGACAATCTAATCTTCTGCTATCCCATTTGATACTAGATTGTCTACAATATATAATATATAGACATTGTGAAAATATGCATTCAAGATTCTCAAAAGATTATTATATACTTCAAACGAATAGTTCAATATATACCCTAATAGAAAGCTACTGTATAGATAGTCTTCTTGAGTTGCTTTCTTAGTTTGCACTCTTGAAGATGCATCACCAATAATTAGTTTAAATGGGCAATCTTTAGTCCATTTTCTCTTGTTACGTGTTGATTCTCAATGATCAGGAGGAGCTCAGGATCTGGATATTTTGGATGTCATCAGGATTTGATGTGCCATCAGGATTTGATGCATCATCAGTATCTGAAGACAGTCTGTTGTGAAGATTAAGTCTGTTACTTATTTTGAGGGATGGATATATGTTCGTTCTGAGTGATAGGACTTTGTATATTCACTTAGGGATATGTATCATTTTCAGTAAGTAATTGATAATGTATATCCTAGACTGATTTGTAGCAGCTGTGTATTATATAAACACAGTTTAGGTCATCACATAGTGATTAACTCGAGCATTGTACGACCTAGCAGCTCTCAAGAACATCATTATTTCTTGAGAGAGTTTGTAACAATTTTTATCAGAAATATAAAAAACTGTTATATTTTTATACTTGTTCGAAACGTTTATACAATTATATCCAACCCCCCTTAAACAATTATATCTTTACTGGGTAACAATTGGTATCAGAGCTCACTGATAAATTTACAATCAGAGGCGATCTAAACATGTCTTTGAACAAGTATGAAAGTATTAAAATCCCCATTCTGAAAAAGGCTGAATATCCTACATGGAAGGTGAAGATGCTCATGCACCTAGAGGCTACAGATCCATGTTGTGCATATGTTGTGTACTTGATGATTTCATAAACAAAACATCTAAGTAGATTTTACTTAGTGAAATTATGTAGCACTCGACAGATAAGAATTATAGTCCCGACGGATAACTCATTATAGTCCCGACGGATGATTAACTTATTATCCATCGAGTGAGTAACTTATGTAATAATAAGTTTGTAGCACAGTTATGTATGCACCTTTGTATAGAATCTGTAGTAGCATATAAGTCATGTTGACTTTAACTAGATATGCAGAATAAGTTGACTAATTGTACATAAATGATGTCTTGTAATTCTGCATAAGTGATATAGAGTCAAGTGCCAAAATAGCTACCGACGGATGATTAACAAAGTCATCGACGGATGATCAAATGACTATCAACGGATGTTTAATATAGCAGTCGACGGATGATCAATTAAACCATCAACGGATGTTCTGAAAGTCGACGGATGATCATATGAAGAATTCAAACAGCAGTTGAATAGTGAAAGCTGACACACAGCCGTCGAGATGTATACAAACACACTGTGGAAGCCCATTAACTGGGTAATAGAGGACGAAAAGCAGCAAAGCTTAAGACTATTAGATTTTATATTTGTTCAGTCTTTTTGTCTTTGTAATCTTGGTATTATATAAACCAAGAGAGTAGCAAATAGAAAAAAAACTGAGATAGCTGAGAAATACAAAACAGAGAAATCTTTGTAAGCAGAATCATTAGCATTTCCTGTATTCTCAGTAGTTCCATTTGTAAGCAGCTGTGAGCATTTCTGCACACAGAGTCCTCTCGATATATTATATATATCTCTGGTGGAATTGTTTAAATCCACCAGAAAGTTTTTAAAGACTCTTGTTTTTAATTACTTATGTTTTGATTCAATTAAGTTTACATTCCGCATTGTGCTAATCAAAACAAATATATCTATAATCGAGTTGAACATTTTTATTTCAATAAAAAGGTTCAAGAATTCCATTCAACCCCCCTTCTGTAATTCTTGCTATATTGTTAAGGGACTGACAATTGGTATCAGAGCAAGCTCTTAATCTACAAGGAGTTTAAAGATCAAAACAATTCAGCAAGATGAACAAGAAAGATGTTGAAGTCAAGATTCCTTTTCTTGATAAAGATAATTACCATCATTGGAAGGTAAAGATGCATCTTCATATGCTTTCTCAAGATGAGGCCTATGTGGACTGCATAGAAAGAGGCCCTCATGTTCCAATGAGAGCTGCAATAGGAAACGAGCCATCTGTTCCAAAGCCAAGGCATGAATGGTCTGATCCTGACATTGAACAAGTCAGGAAAGATAAAAAGGCCATGAAAATTCTGTTCAATGGTGTTGATGCAGACATGTTTGATAACATCATCAACTGCAAAACTGCCAAGGAAGTTTGAGGCACAATACAGATAATTTGTGATGGCACTGAGCAAGTAAGAGAAAATAAAATACAGCTCCTGATTCAACAATATGAGCATTTTCACAATGAAGAAAGTGAGTCACTCACTGATATTTTTAGTAGATTCCAAAAACTACTAAATTCTCTTAAGTTACATGGAAGAGTCTATCAGACTAAAGACTCCAATCTGAAATTTCTCAGATCTCTTCCAAAGGAATGGAAACCAATGACAGTCTCATTGAGAAACTCACAAGATTATAAGGAGTTTACTTTGGAGAGACTGTATGGCATTCTGAAGACCTATGAGCTTGAGATAGAGCAGGATGAAAGAATGGAGAGAGGAAAGAAGAAAGGAGGATCCATTGCACTAGTTGCTGATCTGGAAAAGGAGAAGGAAGTGAAGATGGAAGCTGTAGAATCAACTTCAAAGGTCTGTGAGAATAAGGTTAAGGGGCTAGCTGCAGAAAGTGAAGATTCATTGAGCCAAGATGACATGGAGGACATTGATGAGCACCTAGCATTTCTTTCAAAAGATTTGCCAAGCTCAAGTTCAAGAAGAACTTTGGAGCAGCCAAGCCAAATAGAAACATGGTGGATAAGTCAAAATTCAAATGTTTCAAATGTGGCTTGGCAGGGCATTTTGCAAATGAGTGTAGAAAGTCAGATTCCAGTAAGAAAAGGTTTGAGTCTGTGGATTATAAGCAAAAATACTTTGATCTACTCAAACAAAAGGAAAGGGCTTTTATTACACAAGAGAATGACTGGGCAGCTGATGGTTTGGATGAAGATGAAGATGTCAGCTACATCAATCTAGCCCTAATGGCCAAGTCTGATGAAACAGAGACAAGTTCCTCAAGCAATCAAGTAATCACTACAAACCTTGCACATTTATCTAAAGCCGAGTGTAATGATGCAATAAATGACATGTCTACAGAATTGTATCATTTGCGTGTTACACTTAAGTCTCTCACTAAAGAAAATGCTAAAATCAAAGAAAATAACTTGTTTTTAAGTGAGAAGAATAATGTGCTTGAGTCTCAGTTTGTTGAGTTTGAGAAACTAAAAATTGAGTGTAAGATTACCAAGGAGGAATTAACCGAGTCCTTGAAAAAGGAAGAAATTTTGAAGAAGCAGCTCGAGCGTGAACAAGAGGTGATTAACGCATGGAAAACAACCAGGGATGTTCATGCTCAAATCACCAAAGTTCAAGGAATTGAGTCTTTTTGTGATGAAGCCTGGAAAAAGAATAAAGAGAAACTAGAACCTATTTTGGTAGTTGGGTTGCTGACAGATGTAGACTCGACAGATGATTAGGACTATCCGTCGGATAACAAAAAGTATTATTCGTTGAATGATAAAAATCCTCATCCGTCAGCTGTAAGCAAACCCATTAGCAAAGCCAAAATAATCAAGCTAAATGATAAGTATGGGTCTGTTTCCAAGAACTTTGTTTCAGGAGAGTCAAGTCAAGCTAAGAAAGGGAAAAAGGAAAATGTTGGTCACATGACTGTCAAACAGTTAAGTGACAGACTTGAGAAAATAGAGGTAAAAATAGATACTAAAAAGAAAAACAATAGGAATGGTAAAGTAGGGATTAACAGACACAATAACTACACACCTGATAAATATGCCCCTAGAAAAATCTGTGTCAAGTGTGGTAGTGTAAATCATTTGTCTATTAATTACAAATCTGCCATGCCTACTCCCATGTCTGTTCAGCCTCAATTTCCTAACATGAATGCCATGCCTCCTATGCCTGTTAATGTTATGCCTACACAGAACATGAATGCACAATTTGCTAATATGTCATTTGCACCTAATCCATATTATGCTGCATACAATATGCCTCAAATGCCATTTAGCATGCCTTACTGGAATAACATGTTTGCACCAAGCATGTCATTTCCTGTTAGCCATAATATGCATGATAATTCTGTTGCATTAAATTGTTTCAAAGGCCCAACCCAAATGACTACGGAAGAATCTGAAATTCCTAAGTCAAATGAGTTAAGACCTAAGAAACAAAAGAAGAAAGCTAACAAGGCAGGACCCAAGGAAACTTGGGTACCAAAATTAACTTGATTTGATTTTGATGTGTGCAGGGAAACAGAAGGAATCTTTGATACTTAGATAGTGGTTGTTCAAGACACATGACTGCTGATTCTACCCTGCTCAAAGAGTTTAAGGAGAGAGTTGGCCCAAGTATCACTTTTGGAGATGACAGCAAAGGTTATACTGTGGGATATGGCTTGATTTCAAAGGATAATGTCATTATTGAAGAGGTTGCCTTAGTGGATGGTCTCAAACACAATCTATTGAGTATCAGCCAACTTTGTGATAAAGGCAACTCAGTAACCTTCAATAAAGAAGCCTGTGTTGTTACTAATAATCAAAACAACAAAGTGGTTCTCACTGGTGTGAGAAGAGGAAATGTGTACCTAGCTAACTTCAACTCAACTAAAGCAGAATCTGTAACTTGTCTTCTCAGTAAAGCAAGTCAAGATGAAAGTTGGCTATGGCACAAGAAGCTATCCCATTTAAAATTCAAGACCATGAATGAGCTGGTAAAGAAAGAACTAGTAAGAGGCATTCCTCTAGTGGAGTTTACAAAGGATGGACTGTGTGATGCCTGCCAAAAAGGGAAGCAGATCAAAGCATCATTCAGGAAGAAACTTGATTCAGCAATTGAAGAGCCTCTGCAACTGCTTCACATGGATTTGTTTGGACCAGTCAATGTATTATCAATTTCAAAGAAAAGATTTTTCCTAGTAATTGTAGATGATTTCTCAAAGTTCTCTTGGACATATTTCCTAAAGTCTAAAGATGAGGCTAGTGAAATCATCATCAATCACATAAGGCAAGTTAACAATCATCCTGATTTCAAAGTTAGAAGAATCAGGAGTGACAATGAAATTGAGTTCAAGAACTATGTCATGAGAGCATTTTGTGAGGAAAATGGGATCTTGCATGAGTTTTCAGCAGCAAGGACTGCACAACAAAATGAAGTAGTGGAAAGAAAGAACATATCTCTTATTGAAGCTGCAAGGACAATGCTTGAAGAATCAAAATTACCAACATATTTCTGGGCTAAAGCTGTAAACACTGCATGCTACACTCAGAACATCTCTCTGATTAATCAAGCAAGATGCATGACTCCTTATCAATTGTTCAAGAACAAGAAGCCAACTCTAAACTTTCTTCATGTCTTTGGCTGTAAATGCTATATTCTGAGAAATCAAACTGATCAAAATGGAAAGTTTGATGCTAAAGCAGATGAAGGAGTTTTTGTTGGATATGTTGTTGGTAAAGCATATAGAGTCTACAATCTAAGAACCAACATTGTTGTGGAATCTATACATGTTGTGTTTGATGATAAAAAGATTGAAGGATTGAAAGATGGAGATTACCATGAGAGCTTCAAATGCAACAATGTTGAGATGGTCAGTGATGGAAGTGATGATGAGAGTGATCAAGAAACAGTGTCTAAGGATAATGCAGACAAATCTACCACCAATGAAGCACAAAACTCAACATCCGTCGAGTTGCAAAATGCTTCATCCATCGGAAGGCAATCTGTGTTATCTGTCGGTAGACAACCTGCCTCATCCGTCGGTACTCAAAATTCACCATCCGCCGGGTTATCCAAAGGAGCAGGAAGTCAAGGCAGATCACCCATAGAAAGTACCCCTTTCTCAAATCAAAGATCCACAAACTCAGGGGGAGTTTCTAGCAATCATAACTCAATCACACATCAAGACAACATTAAGGTCTCTTTATCTAGAGCTAATCTACCTCAACCAAGGAAATGGACAAAAGATCACCCCTTTGAACTGATTATTGGTGATGTTTCTTCTAGAGTTCAAACAAGAAGAGCAACGCAGGAAGAATGTCTATACAACAGCTTTCTGTCAAAAGAAGAACCAAAGAAGGTAGAAGAAGCTTTGTTAGATCCTGATTGGATTTTAGCTATGCAGGAGGAGCTAAACCAATTTGAAAGGAATAAAGTATGGAAGCTGGTACCCAAGCCTAAAGGAAAGAATCCAATACACACCAAATGGGTATTCAGAAACAAGATGGATGAAAATGACATAGTAGTAACGAACAAAGCCAGATTGGTTGCTAAAGGCTATTGCCAGCAAGAAGGAATAGATTTTGATGAAACATTTGCTCCTGTTGCAAGACTTGAAGCCATCAGAATCTTCTTAGCTTATGCAGCCCATGCCAATTTCAAGGTCTATCAAATGGATGTCGAAAGTGCCTTTCTGAATGGAGATTTGGAGGAAGAAGTGTATGTTAGTCAACCTCCTGGCTTTGAAGATCCAAATTTTCCAGAGTATATCTATTATCTACTGAAAGCACTTTATGGACTGAAACAAGCACCTAGAGCCTGGTATGACACTTTATCAAAGTTCCTTTTCGAAAATCACTTCACAAGAGGTACTGTAGATAAAACTTTATTTTTCAGAAATGTTAATGGCTCTAGCATACTTGTTCAAATTTATGTAGATGATATTATTTTTGGCTCTACAAATGAGAAACTTTGTAAAAAGTTTGCCAAACTGATGCAAAGTAAGTATGAAATGAGTATGATGGGAGAAATAACTTACTTTCTTGGTTTACAAGTTAAGCAAGTTAGTGATGGAATATTCATTAGTCAACCTAAATATATTTTTGATCTTTTAAAGAAGTTTGATCTAATGGATTGCACATCTGCAAAAACTCCCATGGCCACTGCAACTAGGCTTGAACTAAACACTACTGAAAAGTCTGTGGATATTTCAAGCTATAGAGGCATGGTTGGCTCACTTCTGTACTTAACAGCTAGTAGGCCAGATATAATGTTTGCTACATGTTTATGTGCTAGATTTCAGGCTGATCCTAGAGAGTCTCACTTGATAGCTATTAAGAGAATTTTCAGATATCTCAAGGGAACACCAAAACTTGGCATTTGGTATCCTAGAGATTCTGGTTTTGATCTAACTGGTTATTCAGATGCAGATTATGTAGGTTGCAGAATTGACAGAAAAAGCATAACAGGAACTTGTCAATTTCTAGGAAACAAGCTTGTATCCTGGTTTAGTAAAAAACAAAATTCAGTTTCTACTTCTACAGCTGAAGCTGAATATATTACTGCTGGCAGTTGCTGTGCACAGATTTTATGGATGAAAAATCAATTGCTAGACTATGGTTTGCAAGTTGAGAGGATTCCTATTTTCTGTGATAACACAAGTGCAATTGCCATCACTGAAAATCCAGTGCAACATTCAAGGACAAAGCACATAGACATCAAGTACCATTTCATAAGGGAACATGTAATGAATGGTACTGTAGAGTTACATTTTGTTCCAAGTGAGAAGCAACTTGCAGATATCTTTACCAAGCCACTGGATGAATCCACCTTTTCTAGGTTGGTAAGTGAGTTAGGTATGCTTAATTACTCTTGAATTTATCTGAGTTATTTTGCAAGTTGAAATGTAGCCAGAAATTTAGCTGATTTTTAGTCATGGATGAAATTTTGGCTAAGTCAAAATTTGCATCTCGACGGATGACCATTATCCATCGAGTTGAGTCATCCGTCGATATACTATTTCCAAATAAAAATCAACTACTTTTCTGGAATCTTTTAAATCTCGACGGATAACAGTTTATTCTCATCCGTTGAATTGTCTAAATCTTAACCGTTAATTTCCCGAACATTATCCATCGAGTATACTTACAGCTTGTAAGCATTACACGACGGATAATGGGTGGAATTTTTACAGTTAATTTTTAAACGGCTATTTTAGGCAATTTCTATTGGGTAATTTATTTTTCTTTATTATTTTCATCCGTTGTTTTTGAGATAGTATAAAAGCTTATTTCATTTCAATTGTTTTCTTTTATCATTCTCAAATTCAACTGCTTTCATTTCATTCTCTCTCAAGAAAATATTCTCTTTCTCTTCAAGCTTTCATTCTCTAACAATGGCACCTGTAGTAAAGATTATGTCTCACACTGGGTTCATTCACAAGAAGAACAACTTCACTGCTTTGGTTAATAAGGGTATTCAGCAATCAGAAGACTATCACAAAATGATGGAATTTGTGAAGAACTGCAAGGTAAGTTATGCCATGCTTGAATCACCCACAATTTTCTGTGAAGTTGTTGAAGAGATGTGGACCTCTGCAATCTACAACTCTACTGACAAAACCATCACTCTAACTATCAAAGGTAATGAGTTCTGTATCAATAGTGATGTGATAAAAGCATGTTTCAAAATTCCTGATGATAATGTAACTTCACCACACACTGACACTGATATTATCAATATGCTTAATTCCATGCATTATGCACTTCCTACTACTAAGCTAAGTGATATTAGAAGATTATGTCTTAGGAAGGAATGGAGTTTCATGTGTGATGTTGTGACTAAAGTTTTCTGTGGAAAAATCAGTAATTTTGATTCTGTGAACATTTCCATGCTTAACATGCTATACATGCTAGTTACAGATAAATTTTACAATTTCAGTGGCCTTGTCTTGCATGAGTTAGGTTTTAAACTAGGTGAGTTAGCCAAAAGGGGAAAGAATGTATATTATGCTAGATTTTTTATGCTATTGGCTAACCATCTTTGTCAAGAGATTGTACTTGAGAACCCAAACAACAAATTAGCTTGTTGGGTTCAAGAGAGAAGAATCATTGCAGATTTGAACAGATCCAACCATCATAGGGATGTGCCAATATTCTACTTTCCTGTAATGCAGACACCTTAGGTAAGTAAGGTAAGTTCATCCATACCCTCAACTATTCCAATCTCCTCAATTTCTTTGAGTTTAGGAGTAGCTATGGCAACTGTGACAATGACCAAACAGTTGCCTACCAAAGCTGCCAAAACAACTGTAATTTCTAAATCCAAGTCATAGAAAACCCCCTCTGGTATCTCTCAAAAGGTACCAGTTGAAATATCCACCAAATCCAAAGAGAGGAGTGTGAAGGAGGGTCAGTTAGGTGATGGAAGGGGTGAACATCAAAGAAACCCCAAGGATAAGGTTGGAGAGTTGAGTGAATCCCAGCCTAGCCACACTGCAGTTTCCCAACAAACTGCAGTGCTTAAAAAGGACAAAAGCTCACTTCTAGCTGCATCCTCCCAAAAGGATGTGGCTATCGAACAAAGCTCTCAGCCAAGAGCACAGGCCAAAAGGGTTAGGGACACAAGCTCACGCCAAACTTACACAAGAAAGAAGAAATCCAAAACAACTGGGGATGCACAGGGCACACACACAGTGCAAACTGGTGCTAAAGACACAGTCCCTGCACTTTCTCAAATTCAGATTGATGTGGCTCCAATAAATGTGGAGTCACAGCCAAAATCTCTTATAATAGAAGCCTCTGAAACACCATACTCAGCAACAAACTCTCTGGAAGTGGATATGATAAACACTTCAATTACTGATTCCCCTTCTTTAACTCTGTCGGGGAAGCCAAAATCTAGTGCAAGTGAACATCATCTTTTAGATGATTTGTTGGCTCACTTGCCAATTCTTTCAGATACTATTATGACATCTGTGCCTCAATTAACTTCAATCAACACAGAGTCAACAATAGTTTCTCTTCCCACCTCATTCATTTCTACTCTCTCGATGGATATTGCTCATCCGTCCAGTAGTGATTATATTCCGACGGATAAGCTTAACATCAGTTATGGATAAGCTTAACAGCAGTTATCCGTCGGATAGCTTTACCACTCACCCGATGGATATCACTTATCCGTCGAGTGTCTCTGCACAACTTCAAACTTCAATTATTTCTAGTGCAGAAGATTTAGTGGTAATACAGTCACTCTTAGGACTGAGAGAGGAGAGTGCATTGAGTGAGAGGCTGGGTTGCTCCCAGGTAAAAGGAGAGGAAAAGAGTGAATCTCAGCAATCCATTTATTCAGGATTGGCAAAAGTGAGTGAGAGGAGTCCCACCTTAGTAGGTGAAGGTGAGGGTGTGAGGGTGGGGAGCCAGGGTGAGACCCTGATGCAACAAAAGAGAGATTTTGAGAGAAAGGTAGGTACATGAGAAATAAGGGTGGATCCGGCCATTGCTAGTGAGTCAATGATTGTGGATGATGCTGAAAAGGGAAGACAATTTCAGCAACATTACAAAGCTGAAATTGATAACATTTTATTGGATGCTGACACTTTTACTCATCTTGTGTCAGCCTATCAATTGTTGGCTGCTCAGGGCAATGTGGAGGCAGAACAGACTTTGAATTTAGTACACACCTCAGAATCTCTTCAAAGAGATAAAGCTGCTGTAAATAGGATGCCTTCTCAAGCTGGTGAGCCATCTAAAGAATTTGGAGTAAATTCTAATGATGATGACTCTGTTTCTTTGGATGGAAGCATGAACTTAGGGGGAGATGAAGGCCCAAGTTCTGTTTTAAATTTACCTGGATGGGCATGGACAAAGGAATTTACACCAGGACAATTTGATGTGTCTTTGGTCAAGCAAGTGATGGCTATTCAAAAGGCCCTTCAGGAAACTTCAGATGCTGGTACCAAGACTATTCTTCAAGCTCACCTAGACTCTCTACATCTCATGAAGATCCAGCACTTAAGATAGAATATGAGTGTGGATGAACTAAAAAGAGATATAGCTGACTTGAAGACATACAATTCTGAGAAGCTAGATTCAGTAATGCCAAATGGTACCATGCAAGATCTATTACTAAGATTGAGGAGAGAATCAGATTCCGAAAAGAAGCTAGCCAAGCTGGAAAATAGAGTTCAAGTTATTGAGAATTCAGTGGCTATCCTTCTTCAAAATCAACAGACTCAGACAAATCTTCTCATGCAACCGGCTAAAGCACAAGGCCTAACTCCTCAACTTGATGATAACAAAAAGGGGTAGAGAGAATCAAGTAAGGGGGAGAAAGGACCAACTGAGGGGGAGAAACTTCAAGTACAAATTAGCAAAGTAATTTTACCTTCAATTACAGTCTCCAAGCCAACAGTTGCAGATGGTATAGATCTAATTAAAGCAGCAGCAACAAATTTGAAATTTGCTGAAAAAGGAAAGTTGAGTTTGATCAACTGGAATAAGATTGATGAGGAGATACAGAAAAAGTTTGAACTAGTCAAGGAGCCAGTTCAGTCAGCCATCCATCACTCTCATGTCAAGACAATCAGTGTGAATGAGATGAGCATGAACTATCTGGAAAAAGGACAATCTTCCTGCATCAAGTCTACACAGGCTGAAACAATTTTTAAACCAAGGGAAAATTATCCAAAATCATCTTGGAAGAACCCTATGGACACTGTGTATGAGACACCCAAGCCTGATGAAAAGAAGCTTCTGTCAAGATCTATTGTCTTCTATAAAGATCCAGCTGATTCAGCTTCAAAAAGGAGAATTGCTAAGATATTAAGAAATTGAAAGAAAATTTGTGTGGTAGCTGGACATCCACAATTTGCTCAAGCAAAGAAAGAAGAAAAAGCCAGATTAAAACAGGAAAAGAGGCAAGCTGCTCTAGATGCAAAGAAGTCTAAACAAAAGAAAGAACAGATTGCTATCTTGGCCAAGCTACAGGCTGTAAACTCTTCTCAACAAATTCCCTCTCAACTATCTGAAGCTGCTGAATCAAAGAAGAAAATTAAAGAACAGAAGAAATCCCCAAGGAAGAAAGAATTGGCTAGAAGAACAAAAAGGAAACTGGATGTTGTTGACAAGGAATTGGAAGATCAATTTCCTAAGGAATCCACACCAGTTACAACTCAAGCATCAAAGCCCTCTGTGGTATTTGAAGACATAAGGGTGATGGATCCCTACAGGAACATACATGGTGAACCTATTGTGCCAAAGGATGAGCCAATAGAGTGGGATAACATACCAATTCCTGACTTCAACTTACCAATCCTTAGCAAGCCAAAAAGGACAAAGTCAAGGGCAGTCAAGAAAGTGAAGCTGTCACCTCTCAAATCCAAGTCAGTAGTTAAAGCTCACCCAAGGTCAATAGGGGAGACTACTTGTACTTGTGTGACATCAAAAAATTTTCAGATCTAAATCTTTATCTGGATGAACTGGATGAAGTAAGGGCAATTGATGCATACAGAAACCTACCTGAAAGGTTGGTGTTCAAGTACAAAGGAGGAAGGGAGATTCAGTGGCCACTTCACAGGATTCTTCAAGAAAGCCAAGATATGCTGATTAAAGTCTATTCATCCTTCAAGAAAAACTTTGGGTTCAATGTAACTGCAAGAAGACTAGTATTGAAGAAGATTGAAGAGCTGAGGAATGTTAGAGCTAAAGATGCACTCCCAAAGACTCTAATCATCCCATATACAGGGAGAAGAGTGCATCTAAGGCCCTACTGGCTGATGGAATTCATGGATGACAAGGGTGTAAGAAGATTCTTCAGATTAGAAGACCAATTGAGTATTTCTAGCAATGAGACTCTCTTGGAAATGCAAGAAAAGCTAGATCTCTCAGAATCTGATGAACTAGAATTCCACAGGCAGCTCCAGAATCAAATTGAAGAAAATAACAGAAAGCTTGGACGAAGATCCAGACCTTCAAGGAACTAGAAAAATCTGTTCAGGCTAGAGGAGCATCTTGAATTGACTGTGAGCCAAACCTTGCACATTTTAATTAATTGAAGCACTTTCAGTTTTATCTACTTATCTTTAAAGATATATGTTCAGGATGTTTTGTTATCATCAAGTATCTCTTAATTTATGGCTACAATTCCAGTAGACATAAATTGGGGGAGATTGTTGTGCATATGTTGTGTACTTGATGATTTCATAAACAAAACATCTAAGTAGATTTTACTTAGTGAAATTATGTAGCACTCGACGGATAAGAATTATAGTCCCGACGGATAACTCATTATAGTCCCGACGGATGATTAACTTATTATCCATCGAGTGAGTAGCTTATGTAATAATAAGTTTATAGCACAGTTATGTATGCACCTTTGTATAGAATCTGTAGTAGCATATAAGTCATGTTGACTTTAACTAGATATGCAGAATAGGTTAATTAATTGTACATAAATGATGTCTTATAATTCTGCATAAGTGATATAGAGTCAAGTGCCAAAATAGCTACCGACGGATGATTAATAAAGCCATCGACGGATGATCAAATGACTATCAACGGATGTGTAATATAGCAGTCGACGGATGATCAATTAAACCATCAACGGATGTTCTGAAAGTCGACGGATGATCATATGAAGAATTCAAACAACATTTGAACAGTGAAAGCTGACACACAGCCGTCGAGATGTATACAAACACACTGTGGAAGCCCATTAACTGGGTAATAGAGGATGAAAAGCAGCAAAGCTTAAGACTATTAGATTTTATATTTGTTCAGTCTTTTTGACTTTGTAATCTTGGTATTATATAAACCAAGAGAGTAGCAAATAGAAAAAACTGAGATAGAGAAACACAAAACAGAGAAATCTTTGTAAGCAGAATCATTAGCATTTCCTGTATTCTCAGTAGTTCCATTTATAAGCAGCTGTGAGCATTTCTGCACACAGAGTCCTCTCGATATATTATATATATCTCTGGTGGAATTGTTTAAATCCACCAGAAAGTTTTTAAAGACTCTTATTTTTAATTACTTATATTTTGATTCAATTAAGTTTACATTCCGCATTGTGCTAATCAAAACAAATATAACTATAATCGAGTTGAACATTTTTATTTCATCAAAAAGGTTCAAGAATTCCATTCAACCCCCCTTCTGTAATTCTTGCTATATTGTGAAGGGACTAACAATCCATACTATCTTGATGTAATCAATAATGGACCCTACATGCCAACAAAACTGGTGTCTGCAACTCCTACTATTGCTGAACACTATCAGTTGAAGGAGAAGAGTCAGTGGACACCAGAAAAGAAAGTATATGTGCTGAAAGATGCAAAGGTAAGAAACATTTTGCATAACAGTCTTGATTCTGTGATGTCAAATAGGGTTATAGCCTACAAGATTTCCAAGGAGATCTGGGATGCTCTTGAAACTCAATGTCAAGGAACCATGGCCATCAAGAAGAACAGAAGGGCTATTCTGATTCAAGAATATGAACACTTTGAGGCCAAGTCTGATGAAAGTCTCACCGACATCTATGAAAAATTTCTCACCCTGCTCAACAATCTGTCCTTGGTGGGAAAGGTGTATGATCGAGATGATTCAAACACTAAGTTTCTGAGAGCCTTGAATGAGGAATGGGAGACTCAGACTTCAATCATAAGACATCAGTATGATTTTAAAATAATCATTCTGGATGAAGTCGATTGCATGCTGAGAACTCATGACTTGGAAGTCCAGCAAAGGAAGGAGAGGAAAAGCAGTAAAGGAAAATCAGTTGCTTTGAAAGTGAATGCTAAAGCTTCAAAAGAAAGGTCTGTTGAAGTTGCAAGGAAAAAGAACAATCTGCCAGAATCAGATACTGATGATTCATCATCAAATCCTGATGATGATACTGATTCTGAAACTGATGAGAACGTGACAGATTCTGATGTCATGCAAATGGCTACATTGCTGGTTAAAGGCTTCAAGAGGATGCAATTCAGGAAATTTTAGAAGAATAGAAGCTTCAGGAAGAAGTTCACTGGAGGGGAAAGGAAGTCAACTGGAAGAAGAGATGGAAATGACTCTAAATCTGGAAAAGTAGAAGTTCGAAAATCAAGTGCTACAATTGTGATGAACCTGGTCACTTTGCTACAGAGTGCAAGAAGATAAAGCATGACAAAGGGAAGAACAAAGCCCTGATTATATTAAGCCAGAATTGGATTGTTACAACCGGCATTTCTGTGTAATATTAATTGTAAATTTAGTACAACTTTAAAAGTCGAATGCCAATATATGCAACTATTGTATGCTTGTGTGAATGAGTACTCTGCATCTTAAATTTTCGTTATGTGGTATATGAATTTTCAAAGCAAAAGTTTATTTATTTCTTTCATTTTTGATTTATAAGAAATATTTTAAACCTTGAATAAATTTCTCTTTAAAAGTTATTTTGTTCACAAATTTCAAAAGTAGTTTTATAAAATTTCTAAAAATCCAAATTATTTTATGGTATAAATTTTATAATTTTTGAACTTGTGTTATATTTTAGAAAAATAAATCTTTATAAATGTTGATTGTTATAATTAGCAAATTACATAGTTGTCCTTGCATGCAAATCCTTTCTATTCAATCAAAAAGGGCTAAAGAGACAATTACCACCCCACTAACTCTTATTTTTCTAGCCAAATTCCTCCTTTACCCTTGCATGCAAAATGATCCAAGTATAAGTGGAAGGGTAGTCATGTCAATTCCTATTCCCACTCACATTTGTCAAAACAAAAACCATAAAACAAGTAAAATACATGATCATTTCACACATCACCCACACCACACTCTTTCTTCTCTCCCTCCTCTCTCTCACTCTCGGCTCCTACCCCCTCACTCTCGGCTTTTTAGCCGAAACCACCCCCTCCCCATTTTCTTTCTTTCTTAATCAAGTTCCCACCTCCTACACAAGTAAATGTTACTTCCCATACCATGATCACATATATTTCAAAGAGTTTTGAGTAGAAAGTTTAAGTTTTAAGGTTGCATATTATGGTTTTAGTTGAAACTCAAAGTATAACCTTGATTCTTGTGAGTTTAAGGTTATTTTTGAGAGGACTACAAGGAATGGTGAAGTGCCAAGTCTTGAGAAAGAAACTCTTGATGTTAAATGGACATTCCCTTCCATTTCATTCGGCCATGACCATAGGGGAGCCGAATGAATGGTTCTTGAGACCATTCTTGTTGCTTTGTTCAATTTTTGCATGTTTATGTGATAATGGCTTGTATTTTGTATTAAAAATTTGATGAAATTCCTTGCATGCTAAGTGATCATCTAGATATAGCTCATGCTAGGCTTGCATGTAAATTTCTTGGTAAAACATATTTAGAAAACATGTTGTTTGGCTTGCAAAACTCGAAGACATGCATGCTTGTGGATTTCACTTAGAATATTATAAGATTTTGATCATTTGGAAAGATTTTATTAGTAAGCTTTAATTCCAGTAGGAATAATGTGTTAATATTGATTTCATTAGGACCTATTGGGCCTTAGTTATAGGGAGTGTCAGAGAAGTTTTTCCAATCATATTTCATAGGATATGAGTTAGAACCATGTGTCACAAGTTAATTCAAGTTAGGGTGTTTTCTGCCCAGGAAAACATGGGAACCATGGACTTTGAGCTTAGGCCCAAGAAGGCCCAAGCCAGGCCATTGAGCCACATCAAGTTTGGGAGATGTCCTTAGGTCAGGAGAGTCTTGTGTAAGAGTTTTGAAGGAAAACCTATAGTTTAAGGGTGTCGAATACACTCAAGAAACCATAGATGTCATTCTGAAATTTGCACCAGTGAACACTTTCACTCATCACATAGTTTTAGAACACTTAGGAGTGAGGTCTTGGTTAACCACCATAGTTGTAAGATAGTATAAGGTCAGTAGAATAAAAGACACAAATGAGGGTCAATAGGTCTTGGACAGTTTAGTAAAGGCACATCGAGTTAGGAAGCCAAAATTTGAAGACTTTGTCTAGTTTAGCGACCAAGTGATTTAAGTTGGGGGATCGAGATCATCCAAGCCTAGTGTTGCATTATGGTGTATATGGTGTTATTTGGTATTAATATATGATATGTGATTATGTGGCTATGTGTGTGCAATTATAAATTAAAGGTGAATATAAATTAAGTGCATATAGGCCTAAGTGCCATCCGTGTTTAAATTCGGGTTGTAAATAGGTTAAGTTGGTGAGAATATATTATAATGAGGATTATTATTATTTATGTAGGATCTCGAGACGAGGGAAAACTTGCCATAAAGGTCGAGTGAAGCTCTAGTTGCTCCTACCAGTCAGACCAGACCAACCTTTCTCAAGGCAAGTCATTCAACTTGTCCTTCATATTTACTGCTAATAGTTCATACATTGCTGCAACTATCCTGTGTCATTTGATATATTAAATCAAGCGTATCTTATGTTTATCTTTGAATTATATAAAAATGCCATGAACCCTCGAGTACGTATTGCAAAGTGCTCTTATCATGATAGTATATTAAAGTAATTCGAATGCCAGGATAAAAGAAAGGGTAGTTATAACTCTTGGTTGATTCTCTTGATTAACATGCTGATGATTCCTAAGTATTGATATCTCATCCTGATACTTGGACCCCTATAGAACATTACCTTGAACCCTAAAAGCCAGATACTTATCAAAGTGATTCCTCATTGATTGATACCCCTCTTTCTTATCCTGAAGCTTGACAATTCTAATATATCCTGAGTTAAAGATCATTTCTGCATACCTTAACTCCCTTAGTATTCATAAAGCTTATCTTCTTGATGATCCAGCACTTGAACCTTGATGAGAAACCATTGCATAAAGCCCAATTTGGCATTACCCTTTATAATATCCTGTAACCTCACTAAATCCCCTTGTCCAATCTTTGATATATGAAAACCATTCAGTTACTTTAATAGAGTATAGTTTTGTGAATCATGGCCCTGAGATTTAGTACCATATTTCCCGTGTTTTGAGTTGATCTGTAATCCCTTGATATAAAAAAAATGTTTACTGGAAAAGAGATTTTGTTATAAATCGGCATCAGTTTTTGAAATAAATAAAATATGGGTTTTCAGTCCCAAAGGGGGATAAATGTTTTCTTTGAATAGTGGATCTGGACTGAGACGCGAGTCCATTAATATTTTAGAACCCAGCGAGGTTCGGGATTACTTCGCGGCTGATCACCGGCTGTAATCCGTAGCGTCATAAAATAATTTTAATTAAGATATGATATTTTTTTAAAATTGTTTTGATACCAACAAAATGATGCCATCACCCAAAGTTTTATCTCTCATTATCATTGGTCATGTCCTCGCATTGACATTCTTTAATATATATCTCTCGATTAATGTTTTGTATCGTATTGTTTAGCACTTGTTGAGTATTTGGCTCACTCCTTGCTTTACCCTGATATTACAGCTAGCAGCTATGGTTAGATTCAAGCAGACTGCCCGTAAAACCTGTGATGCTGATGCCTATGTTCGAGCTCAGGTAGAATAAGTGATAGTAGTTTGTGGGAGGACTCCGTATTTAAAATCAGTTGTAATAGATGGTAGTGTTGGGCTGTTCCAAACCCTAAACTGTAAGATCTTGGATTTGGGTATGTTTATTTATTATTAAATGTTATAATAGTTATATTTAATTTGCTGTTTAAGTTGGGGTGTGACAGGTTTTGGTATCAGAGCGACGATTTAGAGTCCCTGGACAGCCCAAATAGGTTAAAGGGTATATGTGTAGGTTATAGATAATATGCGAGAGAGTAGGTTAAGTAAGTTTATTATTAATACTCCTCTTATTGGTTTGTCAACAAAGGGCACATTCCTCTTCATCCTCTAGTTCGGACGACACTATTGCTTTCACCGTGTATGCTGAGTTGAGACGCGAGTTTGATATGCTTCAGGGAAAGTACGACCGACTGATAGACCGACTGAAGAACGTGTACCCGGACAGCCGAAACTACGAAGGGAAGCCCAAGGAGCAGATGACTGCGAGACTTGAGACCTTGGTTCAGTACGTCAACACTAAGCTTGAGGAGATGCCAGCGCACCAGGACCGCACCAGCCAGTATGTCATTCAGATGGTGGCAGATGAGCTCCAAAGTATTGTGAAGACGCTTTGAGAGGAAAAGACTACCAAGCCCCATTCAGATGGAGTGGAGCCTTAGTTCTTTCCATTTACCTTTCATGTTGTTGTACTATCAGACTCCGTAGAATTTCCCAGTTGTTTCCGTTATTTCCTTTAAATAAGCCTGTTGATCCTGGAATCAGACTTTGTTCTAATCTCATGTATTGTGACCTTTAAATTTCAATAATCATGCTCTATTGTTCCAATTGCTCTCAACTATTATTATACGCTTTTATATGCATCATCATATCTGCTTAATTTGAAACCTGACCTCACATGTAAATAAGAATGCCATGCGATACGCTCGAATTGTTTTATTATTCATATCTGTTTTGACATAACTCTTATTCCAGGATCATGCCTCCCAAAAAGAAGAACCCAACAACCACATCCACCACAGACCTAAATATTTTTCGACTATTGGAAACTTTGCAACAGCAAACCAATGCTATAGCCCAACAACAACTAACTCTTCAACAGCGAATTGAGAACCAAGATAACCGTGAACCACACCAACCACCTGAACCACCAGTACCACCTAGACAAATTGTCACTTTCAAGGCTTTCCATAATATGAATCCACCTACATTTCATGATACCACTGATCCAGTAATAGCTAACACATGGATCAAGGAGATGGAAAGGGCTTTTGAGTTGGTACAGTTAGGAGACGATCAGAAGACGCCGTATGCTACTTACTTCTTGAAGGGCGAAGTCATCTATGGTTGGGAATCAGTAAAAGATATGGAAGCAACTCAACAGGTTTCTTAGGAGAGATTTAAGAAGTTATTTCTGGACAAGTATTACCCTAAGTACATGCAGAATCAGATGGAGCTTAAATTTTTGGAGCTGAAGCAAGGGAACATGACTGTACTGGAGTATGAGAAGAAGTTCACTGAGTTGTCAAGGTTTGTGACAAAGTATACCAGCACCGAGGAGGAAAAAGCGAAGAAATTTCAGCAAGGATTGGAGCCTTGGATCAGAGATAGAGTGGCTATGTTTGAGCTTGAAACTTATGCGGGAGTAGTTCAGAAAGCTGCTCTGATTGAGAATAATGGGATGCAGTCAAGGAAGGAGAGGGATAACAAGAAGAGGAAGGTTCCATTTTATGGAGAAAAGTCTGAAGCGGGAAGTTCACAAGATCGGAATGTAAAGAGGATCGAATTCCAGAAGGGCGGAAATTTTCAAAAGAAGGGAAATTTGGGTAAAAGGCAAGAATCAAAGGGGAACAACCAGGCAAGCCAAGGACAAGTTGGAGAAAACAGATTCTAGAGACCCGAATGCAAGCACTGTGGAAGAAGGCACCCCGGAGTGTGTAATAAGTTGAGCATGACATGCTATAGGTGCAATCAGAAGGGACATTTGGCGAATGAGTGCAAGATGCCGAAGCCAGGAGTTACGTGCTACAAGTGTGGGAAAACTGGACACATAGTTAGGGAGTGCAAGGCAACCGGACCAGTCAAAGCTCTCATGAATGTGGCAAACACCAGTGCGAGCGTGCCAGTTGAGGTATTGGCATTACCTCCACGACCTACACCAACCCCGCAAGCAACAACAAGGACATTTGATCTGAAGATGAAGGATGCTGTTCAGAATTCTGAGGTGATAGCAGGTACACTTTTACTCAATAATGTCAAAGCTAAAGTATTGATTGATTCGGGAGCAACAAGATCTTTCATATCAGAAACTTTTGTTGATAAGCTTCAATGTGATAAAATGATTATGAGCGAGGTAGTAAATATGGTAATTGCGAACCAAGAGAAGATTCTTGTGAATCAATTCTGTCCGAAGTGTGAGATTGATATTTCGGGGTATAAGTTTTTAGCCGATTTGATACTCTTTAAGTTGGGAGAGTTTGATATAATTTTAGGCATGGATTGGTTAGGAGAAAATAATGCTTAGATTAATTGTAAGACCAAGAAAGTGTATTTAAAGGCGAAGAGTGGAGAGAATGTAGTATTTAAGGGGCAGAGGCAAGAACAACTATTTCTCACAATCGTTCAGGCTAAGAAGCTACTTAGAAAAGGTTGTGAGTCGTTCCTAGCGTATGTAGTGGATTCAGAAAAGGGCAACCCCAACATAGAAGATATCCCTGTAGTTAACGAGTTTCCCGATGTGTTTCCAGACGAACTACCAGGCTTACCACCAGATCGACAAATCGAGTTCGAGATCAACCTTGCTCCAAGAATGGAACCAGTTTCAAAGGCCCCATATAGGATGGCACCAACAGAAATGAAAGAGTTGGCGAACCAGCTACAAGAATTGTTAGATAAAGTAGTGATACGGCCAAGTACATCGCTATAGGGAGCACCTGTTCTGTTTGTCAAGAAGAAAGATGGGAGTATGCGACTATGCATAGATTATCGAGAGTTGAATAAGGTAACGATCAAGAACCGCTACCCGCTACCAAGAATAGATGACCTTTTTGATCAGCTGAAAGGAGCAAAGTTCTTTTCAAAGATTGACTTGAGATTGGGATACCATCAATTAAAGATCAAAGAAGAAGATATTCCCAAGACAGCATTTAGGACCAGATATGGGCATTATGAATTCCTAGTAATGCCGTTTGGATTGACCAACGCGCCGGCCGTATTTATGGATCTGATGAATCGAGTATTTAAGAAGTATTTGGGAAAATTTGTCATGGTATTCATTGATGACATCCTTATTTATTCTAAGTCGGAAGAAGAACATAAACAGCACCTCTGAATAGCATTGGAAATACTTCGTCAAGAGAAGTTGTATGCCAAGTTTACCAAATGTGAGTTTTGGTTAAAGGAAGTTCAATTTTTGGGGCATGTCGTTAGAAATGAAGGAGTTAAAGTGGATTCGGCAAAGATTGAGGCAATTATGAGTTGGGAGAGGCCAAGGACTCCTACGGAGGTGCGAAGTTTTATAGGGTTGGCAGGATACTATAGAAGGTTCGTCAAGGATTTTTCGAAAGTCGCCACGCCATTGACCAAGTTAACCAGAAAGAATCAAAAGTTTGAAGCAGAATGTGAGGATAACTTTCAAGAGTTGAAGCAGAGATTGGTAACAGCTCCGGTGTTAGTACTTCCAGATGACCAAGGAAACTTTGTGATATTCAGCGACGCTTCACATAAGTGATTGGGTTGTGTGTTAATGTAACACAGTAAGGTGATCGCGTATGCGTCAAGACAGTTGAAACCGCATGAGTTGAAGTACCCGACGCATGACTTGGAACTAGCCGCCATAGTGTTCGCACTTAAGATTTGGAGACATTACCTTTAAGGAGAAAAGTGTGAAATCTACACGGATCACAAGAGTTTAAAGTACATTTTAACTCAGAAGGAGCTCAATATGAGGCAGAGGAGATGGCTGGAATTGATCAAGGACTATGACTGTTCGATAAATTACCATCCTGGAAAGGCGAATGTTGTGGCCGATGCTCTAAGTAGGAAGGAGAGACTGAATATGATGACAACATCAAAGGAATTATTTGAAGAAATCAAGAGATTTGAACTGGAACTTTGTGATTATGGAAAAGTTGAAAAAGTTTATCGTGCAATGACTTTTCAGCCAACACTAGTGGAAAAGATAAAGAAATGTCAAGAAGAAGTAATGGAGAAAGAGAAGAATCAGTTATCTGGAGAGGAGATTAATACTTAAAGGGATGAGCAAGGGATACTAAGGTTTTCTTCCAGAATATGGATTCCTCATGTACCTGAAATAAAGAATGAGATCCTACACAAAGCCCACAATTTGAAATTTTCAATCCACCCGGGAAGTACCAAGATGTATCGGGACTTAAAGAAAAACTTTTGGTGGCCAAATATGAAGCGAGAAGTAGCGGAATGGGTTGCGAAGTGTTATATTTATTGAAAGTGAAGGCAGAACATCAACGACCAAGCAGATTAATTCAGCCCCTAAAGATTCCAGAATGGAAATGGGAATATATCGCTATAGACTTTATAGTAGGACTACCGCGAATGAAATCCGGGCATGACGCTATATGGGTTATAGTTGACCGTCTTACAAAGTCAGCGCGTTTCCTTCCAATTAACGAGAAGTCGTCATTAGATAAATTGGTTCATCTGTATGTGCGCGAAATCGTATTAAGGCATGGAGTACCTGTATCAATAGTTTCAGACAGAGATCCCCGATTTAACTCGAGATTTTGGAAGCAATTTCAAGAATATCTTGGCACGAAATTGAATATGAGCACGGCGTATCACCCGCAGACTAATGGACAAAGCGATAGGACAATTCAAACAATCGAAGATATGTTGCGCAGTTGTGCAATCGATTTTGCAGGAAGTTGGAACGACCATTTGCCGTTGATTGAATTCTCTTACAACAATAGCTATCATTCTAGTATCGGCATGCCACCATACGAAGCTTTGTACGGGCAAAAATGTGGATCACCAACAAGTTGGGATAAAGTAGAAGGAAGGATTCTCGGCTCAGAATTGGTACAACAATTGCATGACTCAGTCAAGTTAATTTAGAAAAGGCTACTTGCTGCTCAAGATAGACAGAGGAAGTATGCGGATCCGGCACGTAAGGATGTTCAATTCCAAATTGGCGAAGCTGTTTTGTTGAAGGTGTCACCTAGAAAAGGGTTGTCTAGATTTGGCAAGAAAGGGAAGTTAGCACCTAGATACATAGGTCCTTTTGAAATTTTGAGTCAAGTAGGGAAGGTGGCCTACGAGTTGGCCTTACCACCTCAGTATCAGCACGTGCATAATGTGTTCCATGTGTCATTGCTTAAGAAGTACAATCCTGACGCTAGCCATGTAATAAAATATGAACCAGTAGAAATTCAGGCAGACCTGTCATTTGTGGAGCAACCGGTCAAAATACTCGACTGGCAAGAGGAGAGTCTTAGAAATAAGTCAGTAAAGTTAGTAAAAGTACTTTGGAGGAACCCTAAGGTCGAAGAATCGACTTGGGAGTTAGAGTCTGATATGCGTTCCCGGTATCCTCATCTATTCTCTTAGATTCCGGGGACAGAATCCCTTAAGGGGGAGAGGATGTTACAACCGGTATTTCTGTGTAATATTAATTGTAAATTTAGTACAACTTTAAAAGCCGAATGCCAATATATGCAACTATTGTATGCTTGTGTGAATGAGAACTCTATATCTTAAATTTTCGTTATGTGGTATATGAATTTTCAAAGCAAAAGTTTATTTATTTCTTTCATTTTTGATTTATAAGAAATATTTTAAACCTTGAATAAATTTCTCTTTAAAAGTTATTTTGTTCACAAATTTCAAAAGAAGTTTTATAAAATTTCTAAAAATCCTAATTATTTTATGGTATAAATTTTATAATTTTTGAACTTGTCTTTTATTTTACAAAAATAAATCTCTATAAATGTTAATTGTTATAATTAGCAAATTACATAGTTGTCCTTGCATGCAAATCCTTTCTATTCAATCAAAAAGGGCTAAAGAGACAATTACCACCCCACTAACTCTTATTTTTCTAGCCAAATTCCTCTTTTACCCTTGCATGCAAAATGATCCAAGTATAAGTGGAAGGGTAGTCATGTCAATTCCTATTCCCACTCACATTTGTCAAAACAAAAACCATAAAATAAGTAAAAGACATGATCATTTCACACATCACCCACACCACACTCTTTCTTCTCTCCCTCCTCTCTCTCACTCTCGGCTCCTAACCCCTCACTCTCGGCTTTTCAGCCGAAACCACCCCCTCCCCATTTTCTTTCTTTCTCAATCAAGTTCCCACCTCATACACAAGTAAATGTTACTTCCCATATCATGATCACATATATTTCAAAGAGTTTTGAGTAGAAAGTTTAAGTTTTAAGGTTGCATGTTAAGGTTTTAGTTGAAACTCAAAGTACAACCTTGATTCTTGTGAGTTTAAGGTTGTTTTTGAGAGGACTACAAGGAATAGTGAAGTGCCAAGTCTTGAGAAGGAAACTTTGATGTTAAATGGCCATTCCCTTCCATTTCATTCGGCCATGACCATAGGGGAGCCGAATGAATGGTTCTTGAGACCATTCTTGTTGCTTTGTTCAATTTTTGCATGTTTATGTGATAATGGCTTGAATTTTGTAGTAAAAATTTGATGAAACTCCTTGCATGCTAAGTGATCATCTAGATATAGCTCATGCTAGGCTTGCATGTAAATTTCTTGGTAAAACATATTTAGAAAACATGTTGTTTGGCTTGCAAAACTCGGAGACATGCATGCATGCGGATTTCACTTAGAATGTTATAAGATTTTGATCATTTGAAATTTTTTTATTAGTAAGGTTTAATTTCAGTAGGAATAATGTGTTAATATTGATTAATGCTTCTGGATGCATGGTAATAAGTCATGTATATCTTTTATAAAATGCACAACTTGTTGTTTCAAAAACTTGATGATTTGTGAGTTGTGAAATGTGGTTTCTTTTGTTTTGCCATGATTGCACCTTAGGTAAGGATGATCTCCACCAAGATTATTTTGAGTATAAGGGAGTTAGTTTAGTATATCACCATGTTTAAGTCTTGGTTTGGGTATTGGGTTGTTGGTGGTTGAGTTTGTCAAGTCAAAACCTTGGAGAAAGGAGAGTTATAATTTCTGCAGAAAATCAGTTTAGTACCCTGAGGTTTAGAGTGAGTTTTGACCATGTCATTGATGTGCACTTTGAAACCCAAGCCACCAGAAGTTAGTATTGGGAGTATATAAAAGGTTTTAGGTGTTGGTTGGAGGATTGCATGTCATTTGGTTAGGTGCACAAGTAGAATAACAAAATCTGTCCAGCAGGGGACAGTTTTGTTGCAACTTAGAAATAGGGAGATTTGACCATGTCATGGGTAGGCCTTCATTAGGCCCTGTTGGGACTTAGTTAGAGGGAGTGTCAGAGAAGTGTTTCCAACCATAGTTCATAGGATATGAGTTAGAACCATGTGTCACAAGTTAATTCAAGTTAGGGTGTTTTCTGCCCAGGAAAACAGGGGAACCATGGACTTTGAGCTTAGGCCCAAGAAGGACCAAGCCAGGCCCTTGAGCCACATCAAGTTTGGGAGATGACCTTATGTCAGGAGAGTCTGGTGTAACAGTTTTGAAGGAAAACCTATAGTTTAAGGGTGTCAAATGCACTCAAGAAACCATAGATGTCATTCTGAAATTTGCACCGGTGAACACTTTCACTCATCACATAGTTTTAGAACACTTAGGAGTGAGGTCTTGGTTAACCACCATAGTTGTAAGATAGTATAAGGTCAGTAGAATAAAAGGCACAAGTGAGGGTCAATAGATCTTGGATAGTTTAGTAAAGGCACATCGAGTTAGGAAGCCAAAATTTGAAGACTTTGTGTAGTTTAGCGACCAAGTGACTTAAGTTGGGGGATCGAGATCATCCAAGCCTAGTGTTGCATTATGGTGTATATGGTGTTATTTGGTATTAATATATGATTTGTTATTATGTAGCTATGTGTGTACAATTATAAATTAAAGGTGAATATAAATTAAGTGCATATAGGCCTAAGTGCCATCCGTGTTTAAATTCGGGTTGTAAATAGGTTAAGTTGGTGAGAATATATTATAATGAGGATTATTATTATTTATGTAGGATCTCGAGACGAGGGAAAACTTGCCCTAAAGGTCGAGTGAAGCTCCAGTTGCTCCTACCACTCAGACTAGACCAGCCTTTCTTAAGGCAAGTGATTCAACTTGTCCTTCATATTTACTGCTAATAATTCATACATTGCTGTAACTATCCTGTGTCATTTGATATATTAAATCAAGCGTATCTTATGTTTATCTTTGAATTATATAAAAATGCCATGAACCCTCGAGTACGTATTGCAAAGTGGTCTTATCATGATAGTATATTAAAGTAATTCGAATGCCAGGATAAAAGAAAGGGTAGTTATAACTCTTGGTTGTTCCTAAGTAGTGATATCTCATCCTGATACTTGAATCCCTATAGAACATTACCTTGAACCCTAAAAGCCAGATACTTATCAAAGTGATTCCTCATTGATTGATACCCCTCTTTCTTATCCTGAAGCTTGACAGTTCTGATATATCCTGAGTTAAAGATCATTTCTGCATACCTTAACACCCTTAGTATTCATGAAGCTTATCTTCTTGATGATCCAGCACTTGAACCTTGATGAGAAACCATTGCTTAAAGCCCAATTTGGCATTACCCTTTATGATATCCTATAGCCTCACTAAATCCCCTTGTCCAATCTTTGATATATGAAAACCATTCAGTTACTTTAATAGAGTATAGTTTTATGAATCATGGCCCTGAGATTTAGTACCATATTTCCCGTGTTTCGAGTTGATCTATAATCCCTTGATATAAAAAAAATGTTTACTGGAAAAGAGATTTTGTTATAAATCGGCATCAGTTTTTGAAATAAATAAAATGTGGGTTTTCAGTCCCAAAGGGGGATAAATATTTTCTTTGAATAGTGGATCTGGACTGAGACGCGAGTCCTTTCCACACTTATATTAGGCTTAAAAGTTGCCTAGGGATTCCCCAAATGTTTTAGAACCCAGCGAGGTTCGGGATTACTTCGCGGCTATCACCGGCTGTAATCCGTAGCGTCATAAAATAATTTTGATTAAGATATGATTTTTTTTTAAAATTGTTTTGATACCAACAAAATGATGCCATCACCCAAAGTTTTATCTCTCATTATCATTGGTCATGTCCTCCCATTGACATTCTTTAATATATATCTCTCAGTTTATGTTTTGTATCGTATTGTTTAGCACTTGTTGAGCATTTGGATAACTCCTTGCTTTACCCTGATATTACAGCTAGAAGCTATGGTTAGATTCAAGCAGACTGCCCGTAAGACCTGTGATGCTGATGCCTATGTTCGAGCTCAGGTAGAATAAGTGATAGTAGTTTGTGGGAGGACTCGGTATTTAAAATCAGTCGTAATAGATGGTAGTGTTGGGCTGTTCCAAACCCTAAACTATAAGATCTTGGATTTAGGTATGTTTATTTATTATTAAATGTTGTAATAGTTATATTTAATTTGCTGTTTAAGTTGGGGTGTGACATGGATGGACTCCTCTGATTCTGAAAATGAAGATACATGCTATGCACTGATGGCTAGCTTTGATGATCCTGCTTCCTCTGATTCTAAGGTATGAACTCCCTTCTTCTCTTTTGACACTGAAGATAAATCTGAACTGAAATCTATTCTTAAGTCTCTCCATGGAAATTTTAAAAATAAGATTCTAGAGAACAATAGACTGTTAACTGAAAATGAAATTTTAAAATCTAGGAATGATCAGTTGGAGTCTGACTTAGTAAATCAGATTGAAATTTAGAAAGAATGTGAGAAATCTAAACATACAGCTAAGGTACTAGAAGCTAAGTACAATATGTTTGAAAATGAATTAGAAAATGAGAGGAAAACTCTAAATGCCTGGACTGTTTTAGGAAAAAAGGTTCATGAGATGATCTCTAAGAAAAACTGGAAAGAATGTCTTGGTTATGTAGATGTAATTAAGGATGTTGACACTGAGAATAAGACTACCCTTACAACTCCTGTTAAGTTTATCTTTTCAGAAGCTGATGAACCCAAATCGATCTATGAAAAGGGTTCAACATCAGCATCCCAAGAAAAATCAGTTAGTGATAAACCTCAAAGAAAGGAAAACAAGGAAACCATTAAGATTGTTAAGAAAGAAAAGAATATAGGACTTTTAGCTAAAAGAAAATTGAAACAGAAACTATCTGAGGTTACTCACAAACCTCATGTTAAAAGTCCTTAAAGGAATAGAATTGGTAAAAAAGGTATTTCTAAGGATTCTAATTATAAGTTTGTTTCCAATGCTCCTAGAAAAACTTGTTTTAACTGTGGTAATACTAATCATCTTACTATTGATTGCAGGAGGAGTAAGAAAATGAAAACTGCTATTCCTGAGTCTGATGTTAGGGGTAGATCAATATTTTATAAATCACAAAATCCTTGTTTCCATTGTGGTAGTAGTTGGCATTCAATTTATACTTGTAGTTCCTATCACAAGCTGTATCACAACTATTATGAACCTCTGCCTAAATTTAATAAAGTTGCTTGTGTGCTCAATTCTTCTAGTTCTACTAAATCTGCTTCTGACAAGACAATCCCAATAAAGGAAAAACTATCAGAAGTATTCTTGACTCAGAAAGGCTTAAGTTATCTAAAAAGAGGGCCCAACAAGTGTGGGTCCTTAAAAATCCTTCTAATTAATTATTTCTTTGGCTGCAAGGTAACAAGAAAAATACTCTTGTCTTGGATAGTGGATGTTCAGGACCCATGACTGGAAATAAATCCCTGTTGTCAGAATTTGAGAAGAAGGCTGGCCCAGATGTATCTTATGGAGATGGAAATGTAGGACACACTCTGGGATATGGCAACTTGATAATTGGAAAGGTAGTAATAGAGAATGTAGCTCTGGTGGAAGGATTGAAGCATAATCTTCTGAGCATCAGTCAAATCACTGACAAAGGTTATCATGTTGTATTCTATGACTCACACTGCGAAGTTGTTCATAACAAGTCAAAGAAAATTATCTTGATAGGATACAGACATGGTAACATTTATGAAGCAAGGCTACATGAAAGTCTTGAAAAGGATGCTACTTGCCTTATCTTTAAGGCATCAGTAGATGAGAGATGGAACTGACATAAGAAGCTCTCACATCTCAACTTCAACTCAATCAATAAACTTGCCAAGAAGGAGCTTGTAAGAGGATTTCCAAACATGCTATATTCAAGTGATGGTCTTTGTGATGCTTGCCAAAAGTCTAAACAAAGAAGGGTGTCTTTGAAAAGCAAAACAGAATTCTCTATCTCTGAGCCATATCACATGCTGCACCTGGACCTTTTTAGACCAGTGAACATAATGTCCATCAACAAGAAAAGGTACACACTTGTAATTGTTGATGATTTTACTAGATATACATGGGTCTATTTTCTACACAAGAAAGATGAAGCTCCAGAAATTCTTCTGGACCACATAAGGCAAATTGAAAATGGATCTACTCACAAAGTGAAAATTCTGAGAAGTGATAATGACACTGAATTCAAAAACTCAAAGATGGAAGAATTATACAAGTACAAAGGCATATAGCA